>NC_071985.2:49675000-49982656 GCF_028885655.2 Pongo abelii | reverse complement strand
GAAGAAAACCTAGGCAATACCATTCAGGACATAGGCATGGGCAAGGACTTCATGTCTAAAACACCAAAAGCAATGGCAACAAAAGCCAAAATGGACAAATGGGATCTAATTAAACTAAAGAGCTTCTACACAGCCAAAGAAACTACCATCAGAGTGAAAAGGAAACCTACAGAATGGGAGAAAATTTTTGCAAGCTGCTTATCTGACAAAGGGCTAATATCCAGAATCTACAAAGAACTCAAACAAATTTACAAGAAAAAAACAAACAACCCCATCAAAAAAAGTGGGCAAAGGATATGAACAGACACTTTTCAAAAGAAGACGTTTATGCAGCCAACAGACACATGAAAAAAATGCTCATCATCACTGGCCATCAGAGAAATGCAAATCAAAACCACAATGAGATACCATCTCACATGAGTTGGAATGGCGATCATTAAAAAGTCAGGAAACAACAGGTGCTGGTGAGGATATGGAGAAATAGGAACACTTTTACACTGTTGGTGGGACTGTAAACTAGTTCAAGCATTGTGGAAGACAGTGTGGCGATTCCTCAAGGATCTAGAACTAGAAATACCATTTGACCCAGCCATCCCATTACTGGGTATATACCCAAAGGATTATAAATCATGCTGCTATAAAGACACATGCACACGTATGTTTATTGTGGCACTATTCACAATAGCAAAGACCTGGAACCAACCCAAATGTCCATCAATGATAGACTGCATTAACAAAATGTGGCACATATACACCATGGAATACTATGCAGCCATAAAAAAGGATGAGTTCATGTCCTTTGTAGGGACATGGATGAAGCTGGAAACCATCATTCTCAGCAAACTATTGCAAGAATGAAAAACCAAACACCACATGTTCTCACTCATAGGTGGGAATTGAACAATGAGAACACTTGGACACAGGAAGGGGAACATCACACACTGGCGCCTGTTGTGGGGTGGGGGGAGGGGAGAGTGAAAGCATTAGGAGATATACTTAATGTAAATGATGAGTTAATGGGTGCAGCACACCAACATGGCACATTTATACATATGTAACAAACCTGCACATTGTGCACATGTACCCTAGAACTTAAAGCATAATAAAAAAAGAAATAAAATTAAAAATAAAAAAAAACTTCTTCCAAAAAACAAGTTTCCAAAATGAATCTTTGTATGGAAAAATAAGCTGTCTGAAAATCATTTTTATAATGCCGTCACATTAAATGAAAATTTGGTTGGATATAAAATTATAGGAATAATATAGGGTTTTTTTCTTTCCTCATGGCTTTAAAAATATTATTCCTTTTTCTTCTTTCTTTCAATGTTGTTAAGAAATTTGAAGTTAATGTTACTCTTGTTCCATTGTTCATGATCAGTTATTTCTCTTCTGAACTTAATAGAAGTTTCTTAGTGTAATTAGTGTTTTTAAATTTCATTATAATGTGATGAAGTTTGGATTTCTCTTTACCCTCTTTAAAGCTTTAAAATATCTGAAGCCATAAGTCATTCATTTTTTTTCTTTCTTTTTTTTGGTGAACTTTTAAGTTGAGGTATAACATATATAATATAAACAAACTGTAAGTATACAGCTTGATTATATCTTTACATAGTAAATATACCCATGTAATCATCACCCATATCAAGACATAGACTATTGCCAATAACACAGAAGAAAACTTTTTTTTAATTTTTACCATCATTTATTATTGGTCTGTTCTTTATAGGAATGGAACCACACAATATATACCCTTTTGGGTCTGTCATTTTTCACTCACCATTATTATTTCTGAGCAATTTAATTTCTCTTGTGAGTGCAACAATAGTTTATTATTTTCATTGCTGTTTAACACTTCATTGTATGAATATACTACAATTCATTATACTTTCTTTTTTGATAGAGGTTTGGTACTTTCCAGTTTTAAACTGTTATGAATATCATTATAAGAATTTTTGTACTCATGTGCTAATGCACATATGTGTACATTGTTATGGAGTATGTATCTAGGAGTGGAATTCCTAGGTTGATCGGCTTTACTAAATACTGCCAAACATTTACCAAAATGGCTGTATATGTTTACGCTCCCACCAACCATATATAGCAATTCAATTATAGCAAAATGTTAATATCTGCTAATTCTGCATGGTGGATACATAGATGCCTATTAAATTATTATCCAATACTTGATGTTTGAAAGACTTCACAATTTTAAAAATATGTAAAAACATAAAATTTAAAAGCAATTTCATGAAGAATGTTCAACAGAATAGGGCAATATTATTTTATCCTTGCCTCTCCTCCCCCATTCTGGGCCAGGACATATATAAATGTTAGGGAATAGAAAGAGGTACTAACTAATAAGACTTAGGATTCCTTAACACAATAAAATTCAGGGAATATGTGAAAAGAGTTCAATTTTGACAGAAGGATGAGGGAAAATTTTCTTGTAGATATTCTATCAGTGGGATTTGGAGCTCATCCTTCAACATCCCACTTTTACCCCAAAGCCTAGAGTCTCTTTCAAGAGGCATAGGATAAAAACCAAAGGGATTCCGGGAGCAATGGGGAAACATAGGGTTAAGGAATCATGCATGGAGACAAGATGAAAAAAATGCAAAAGGAAGGGTGTTATTTTAAGCCACTGAACATTCAATGAGTGGCTATGAGGGGCTGCCCCAAGGAGCTGATACAAAGATTACAGTGAGGGGTTGAATAAATTAAACTACTATCTAAACCCATTTACCTCTGTGGATCTGCAAAAGGAGCACCTTTGCCTCACAGCTAGAGTAAAGCCCTTTTTTGTTTATATTGTTCTCACAGTAAGCTTGTTTACAATGGACTCTTCATTTTTCTAAAGTGTAGTCAAATGGCTACTCCTGAGTCAGCACTTCAGAGGGTAAACCCTGGAAATTTGTTCCATAAACAAGCTTCCTTCATGATGCCGGTATGCAGCCAAGTTTTGGAACCACTAACATGAAATCTTTTGTATCACTGAGTTGGCTCATAGATTTAAATAACTGAAAGTCACTAAACCATGGATATTCCTGGCTCTTTCTTATATATAAATGAAAAGTTCGTTCAGGGGATATGGCTTCATTTGGACCTGAAAACAGAAGGTGATTTTATTGTATCTACAGTGAGAGAGTGCGAGGGTATTCAGCCCCAGCTTGAGAAAAATAAACTGACCCAGGTCAGCCTGAACAACAGAAAACAGTACTGCTAAGACCCTTCAACTACAGAGCACAAGATTTAATTGTTAATCAGAAAAGCTGCATCAAAAGGCTGTATCTTTTCTGCAGTTTTGTCTTCTGTTGACCACGTTATTTTCATAATATTTCCTGGAAAGCTGAGAGAACATTGAACTTTAAAAATTGACTCTAAAGTGGAATGGCTGATTTGTAAAATTGGATACACATTATTTAATATTTCAGAGCATTTGATCTAGTATGGTAAACATTTCCTTCAGTTCCAAAGGTAGGCATTTTATTCCATGTGTTCTCCTTGTTAGGAAATCGTTTTCTTTGAGACAAAATTAATTCTTCCCTCAAATCAAATCATAATCTCTCTCCCTTCCACAAACTATATTTTTTCTCTTTTCCTCTATTTGTTAAGGATTTAGAAACTACTTTTTTGTATTTCAAGACATCAGGCTTAGATGCAAATAGTATTTTATGCATACCTTCCCTATGTGAAGATATTGTATTAGATACTTGTTATTTTGACATATAGTAAAGGATTTAGAAAAAACTAGATGTGTTAAGGGTCATAATCCATATTTTACTGATGAAAAAATAAAGAGCCAATGAGATTCCATCACATGGCCAAACTCATACAGCTAGTGGAAGAAAGAGTCAGGATTCCCAGGCAGGTCTTAGGATGTTCTATCTCTTGCCGTTTTTACAACATAAGTGTTTTTCAAATTGTGTCCTACAGAACCTTAGTATTCCAAAGACATGTTTCAAGGATTCTGCAAATCTTAGATACAAATTTCATATTTAAGTGTTATATATCTAACTTTAACATACCAAAGTCTACCACCTATCGACTTGTGCAGTTAGATTCACTTATTTTGTGCCCTACCTAAAATAAAACTTACCCTCATCAGCTCTATGCCTACATTTAAATTTTTTATAAATGTGGTGATAATTAGAAATTTTTTGATACTGGTATTTCATAAATCCCATAAATAGCACACACGTGCTATATTCAACTAAATGCTAAGCAAAGCTCAGGAACTTCAGCTACATGCATTAGCCTATCATGATATGTAGTCTATTGTGAAATAAGAAGTGAATATAGAGCAAGTCTTGGGGTAACTATATAATATTACAAACAAAGTTTGACAATTACAAGTTTATTCTAAATGTCTCTCATTAAAAGAAATTCAATCAGTGGTTAGATATTTTTAGTGACTCTTTTTGAGAATTTTGACTCATTTTTTAATACTAAAAGTATCCTATGTCCTTTTCAACCATTCTAAGATTATAAACTGATCTGTTAAGAAATTATCCTATGCAGCTACTTCTCTGTATGATTCACAATTTTCTTAATATAGTTTAACCAAAACAAAATGCAGGAATCAACAGAATGGTGACTCTGATTTTAGGGAATCACTGCTATCCCTAGCTCCTGAATTCAGCTTGTGTGCTCACAAAAAAACTTATTGATTTTTTATTAAATAAATGTTATTCATTTGAACTCCTAAAAAGACATTTATTCATAAGAAATAGCATTGTTATCTGTTCTGTATATAATAAAGTTTCAGTCAGAATTTTCTTTTAAAAAAGGGCTTCTGCTGCTTTGAAGATTTAAAGATCAGTCTATTATACAAAGGTGCCATTTGGCAAATAGAACAGTACCCTACCATGAAAAAAAATCAACACTTATTGAATAAACAGACTACCTTGTAATTTTCAGATGTAAAAAACTGAGGTACAAATGCATTTTATTTGGTTCCATTATTCTCCAAAGCAAAGTCTTAACAGAAGTAGTATATTCTCAAAGGACATTTTATCTATAGCATCCTGAAGAGAAAGAGGTAAGAATTTAATTAAAATGAGGATGAATTTATAAAATTGGATCACCTTAGCCAATATAGCTTTGCATATTTCATTGTCTGCTGCTATTATTTTTCAGTCAGACATAAAGAAGCTTCTATAATCACCTACGGTGATGCATTCGAGAACAAGGCAGTCAATCCTACTAATGTCCAGAAAATTATTTAGAAATATCTTCTTCCTAAATAAAATATGGTATATTGTATTTTCTGTATAATGAATAACACAAAATCGACTTATTTCTCAAAGCTCAATCACTGCAGACAAGTCTCATTTTCTTTACCTGTCAAATATACATGATAGTTCCTCTACAGTCAATCTCTTCAATTGTACCCAAATTTCATCCCACCACTTCTCTCAAGGACATCAGACATCACTCGTACAATTCTTCATATCCTATACTATGACAGTAATTCCCCCTCTGTACTGGATCTTTCTCATCAGGACATAAACATCCTTTTATATTTGTGCTATATTTTTTTAAAAGACTTTTCTCTAATCTTCACTTCCTCCACTCACTGTCTAGCTGTCACTTCACATTTCTTTTTCCCCTTTATAGCAAAACTCCTTGAAAGGGCTGTCTGTATATGCTGTCTTGAAGGGGCTGTTTGTACCTGCTGTGAACAGCCATCACTCATCAAAGTCACCATATACCTCCACATCTCAAAATCCCAGTGGTCCTTTCCCAGTCATTTCCTGGATTTAGCAACATCATTTGATACAACTGATCATCCCTTCTTTCTACACTTGGTTTCCAGGACACTACAGTTCCCTGGATTCCTCCTGTCTCAATGCTTGTTACTCTTCAGTTTGCTTTGCTAGTTTTTCCTTCCTCTCCTTCCTTACTATGTAATGTCACAGTACCACAGAAATCTCTACTTTGTCTTCTTTTCTCTATAATCACTCTATTGGAGATCCCATTCAGTCATGGCTCTCATAACAGTCAGAATGGCTATTAATAAAAAGTCAAAAAAAAAACCAGATGCTGGCAAAGCTGCAGGGAAATGAGAATGTTTATACACCCTTAGTGGGAATGTAAATTAGTTCAGCCCCTGTGAAAAGCAGCTTGGAGATTTCTCAAAGAACTTAAAACAGAGCTACCATTCAATCCAGTAATCCTGCTACTGGTTATACATCCAAAGGAAAATAAATTTCAACTAAAAAGACACATGCACTTGCATGTTCAATATAATACTATTCACAATAGCATATACATGGAATCAACCTAGGTACTCATCAATGGATTGGATAAAGAAAATGTGGTACACCATGGAATACTATGCAGCCATAAAAAGGAATGCAATCATTCCTTTGTAGCAACATGGATGCAGCTGGAAGCCATTATCCTGAGCAAATCCACACAGGAACAGAAAACCAAATACTGCATGTTCTCTCTTACAAATGAGAACTAAACATTAAATACACATGGACATAAAGATGGGAACAACAGACACTGGGGACTAGTAGACGAGGGAGAGAAGGATGGGAATATGGATTGAAAAACTACCTACTGGGTGCTATGCTCACTACCTGATTAAGGGGATCTATACCCCAAACCTCAGCATCACACAATATACCCATTTAACAAACCTGCACACATACCCCCTGGATCTAAAATAGAAGTTGAGAATATAAATAATAATGCAAATAATAAAAAGATTAAAAATAAAAAAACTAAACACCAATAACTCCTAAATTCATCTCTCCAGCCCTGATCTCCCAAACACAAGACTTAGTTATCCTACTATCTATCTGAAATTTCCATTTGTTTGTTCAATAAACATTTCAACACATCACTCAAGAAACCTACCCCACCTACTATTTTCTTCATTTGCAATGATGGCAACTCCACTGTTTTCATTTGCTTGCACTAAAAATCTTAGCATCATCTTTGACTTCTCTGTTTCTCTCATATTCTATATCCAATTCTCAGGAAATCATATTGTGTTTCCTTCAAAATATATCCAAAATTCAACCCATTCTTACCACTTCTGGTACTTTTTACCTGACCCAAATTACCATCATCTGTCTCCTGAATTACTGCAATAGACTCCTGACAGGTCTCTTTGACTCTATCCAATGCCACTTCCTCTCCTGACCTGCAACAGACTAGTCTCAGTGGAAGAGCCAGAATGATTATATTTAAAGATATATTAGGTTATGTCATTCCTATGCTACCAGGCCCTATGTGTTGTGGCCCCATGACCCCTTTGACTTCCCCTCCTACCTCCTTTTATTCACTCAGTTTCAGCCACTGTGGTTTAATGATCATTTCCATTGTTCTTTCAATTCATCAAGAATTATGCTGTTAAGCCTATTGCAAGTAGAGCCTATTTTGTTACTGAATATTTATTAAGCACCTATTTTGAGTCAGGAACTATTTTTGAGGTAGTTCTTGCTGTTCCTCTGAAGGCCAGACATGCTCCTCCCTTATAGCCTTTGCATTGGCTGTTTCCTCCTCCTGAAATGCTCTTCCTAGGCTATCACCAACTTCAAGTCTTTGTCCAAATGTCACTACCTTACTTAGTCCTTCTCTTACCTACTCTATTAAAAATTGCAATCCGTAACCCCTCCCTGCCATCCTTCTTATCTAATTTATATAAATACTTTTTTCTTCAGTACTTACCATCTTCTAACATAAACTATAAATACTGAGACTCAATTGTTGTGCTTGTGTATTGTCTCTCTATTCTCATTACTGTGTAGGCTCTACAAGAGTCATTTTAATCTTGTTTGTTCAATAGTGCATGGTAAGCACCTAAGACACGGTCTGATAGGCTGGGTGTGGTGGCTCACACCTATAATCCCAGTGCACTGAGAAGCCAACATGGAAGGATCACTTGAGGCCAGGAGGTTGAGACCAGCCTAGGCATCATAAGGAGACCACATATCAAAAGGCCGGGTGTGGTGGCTCACACCTATAATTCCCAGCACTTTGAGAGGCCGAGGCAGGAGGATCATTTGAGGTCAGGAGTTCGAGACCAGCCCAGCCAACATGGTGAAACCCTGTTTCTACTAAAAAATACAAAATTACCTGGGCAGTAGTGGCACACACCTGTAATCTTAGCTACTCAGGAGGCTAGGACAGGGGAATTGCTTGAGCCTGGGAGGTGGAGGTTGCAGTGAGCCGAGATACACCACTACACTCCAGTCTGGCCAACAGAGTGAAACCGTGTGTCAAAAATTTAAAAAAAAAAATTAGCCAGGCTTGCTAGAATGCACTCGTACTGCTGGCTACTCTGGAGACTGAGGCAGGAGAATTGCTTGAGCCCAGGAGGTCGAGGCTGCAGTGAGTACACCACTACACTCTAGTCTGGGCAACAGAGTGAGACCCTGTGTCAAAAATTAAAAAAAAAATTAGCCAGGCTTGCTAGAATGCACTCGTACTGCTGGCTACTCTGGAGACTGAGGCAGGAGAATTGCTTGAGCCCAGGAGGTCGAGGCTGCAGTGAGCCATGATCATTCCACTGCACTCCAGCCAGAGTAACAGAGCGAGACTCTATCTAAAAAATAGTTCCTGACTCAAAATAGGTGCTCAATAAATATTCAGTAACAAAATAGGCTCTACTTGCAATAGGCTTAACAACGTAATTCTTGATGAATTGAAAGAACAATGGAAATGATCATTAAACCACAGTAAGCAAAGTGGTTCTCAACCAGGAATGATTTCGCCACTCCACTCCTCCCTCTGCCCCTTGCATGGAACATTTGAAAGTGTCTGAGGCTTTTTTGGTTGTCACTCCTCAGAGGCTGCTGCCTAGTGAATGTAGGTCAGGGATACTGCTAAACATCCACAATGCACAGAACAGCCCCCACACAACCAAGAATTATTTGGTTCAAAATGTCAATAGTACTGAAGTTGAGAAACCCTGGTTTACATTGAAATTTTGAGAGATCCAAAAAGCAGGAACAGAATATTCAGGAACTAAATATTGTAGAACTACTCTGCTTAGATATTTTATTGTGCCTAAAGTTTTATTTTAGTGACTCCTTCCTTATATTCTAAGTTATAATAGGATCACACACAGTATTGTTCAATCCTGAGATTTGGAGGGTAAACTGCTCAGTTTAACAAGATTAACTGAGTTCCACAGAAATTTGATATATTCACACAGCCAGTTAGCAGAAAAACCATGATAATGTTCTAAAATCTGAATACAAAAAAACTTAAATTTTAAGATCTAAAGATAAAATAAGTATAAGAAAATAATGCTAACAAATAAGATGCCCTACAGCTAATATGTAGTGAATATGAGGATGCTGTTTAACAACTCATTTTCTACAAATTGATCCTAGACCGTAAAACTTTTCCAACATGCCTGCTAGTGGTTTTCAAAGAAATTTAAAAGTGAGCATGGCCCCAGTCTAATCCAACAATGAACCAAAAAGAAAGCAATAAAACAGCTGCCAAAAAAACAAACTCCCCTCTATCTCTACCAACTACCCTTTTCCCTTCTCCCCACCAAAACTAAGACACTTACATATGACCCACTAATTGTGTACATATGGGAAAAGAATACTCCAAATTTAATAAAAGTATTAATCTAATATATTGTTGGAATAAAACAATGATATATTGGAAATGGCTCATGCAGCTAGCAAGAACCAATTGAGCATATTTCTTCCCAAGCTGTGTTCATGGACGGTAGCTTGCAGTCAGCCATCACAGGAGGATTTATACCATGAAAATTGGCAAATTCTATAAATCAAGGCTTTTTCTCCTCCCAAAGAACTGACTATTAAACATTTGATAGTATACCACTAATTATATTTGATATTATATCGTTAGGTTTGCTGAAGCTGTGCTCTCCCAAATTTTTCTCTTTAGTCCTGAAGATCACCATTACAAGTAGGGGTATTTTTACTTCAGGGATTCAGCTTGGATTTCAAAGTTAGATGGCCAGGATTTGAATTCAAGCCTTGAGTAAATTATTTGCTTTCTCTTAGTCCTATTCTCCTCATATGTAACATGAAGATATTAATATACCCAACAGAGAATTACTTGTGAACATCAAACGAAATACCTTCATGAAATTCTGAGTTCAGAGGCTGGCAGGTACCTGACGTTCAACTAAATACCTAAGCCTCTGTCAAAAGGTGAGAAAGACTGCTGGGGTGTTGATACATGCTGATGGCCAACACCATTCATTTCCTTCTCTGCCTGTCTCTAAACCAATAAAATGCAAAAGATGTGGGAGACCAAAGAAAAAGTAAATTGTTAAACATAATTGGTGAAATGTTTCAGAATACTAAGGAAACAGTCATTCACACCAAGGACCAAGTGATTCATCTGAACCACAAATGTTACCTCCAGGGCTGGCTACCGAATTTGTCCAGGGCAAAATGAAAGTGTAGGCCCTGTTGTTCAAAAATTATTAAGAATGTTGAGAGAGTTGCAGTGCAGCATTCAGAACACAGGGCACTGTGGGACTGCACAGCTTGCATGCTCCTAAAGCTAGCCCTGGTTACCTAGTTTCTCATCCTTCTTTCACTGCCCTCGCCTCTTCCATCACTTTGCACACACACCCACACTCATACTTCCTCATTTTTTGTTTTCTGATGCATGATAAAGATTTTGCAATCTTTTTGCAGCACAGATAGCTTGATATGGCTGTCAATGCTAGGGGAAAAGGACATTCACTTCTGGTTTGTGGTCCTCTCTTCCTTTGTGTTCCTTTTTTTATGTTCACTTAAAAACAGTCTTTCAATTGTAAAAGTTCTTACCATCTACTTAACAACATTTTGGCCTATGAAGGTAATTTTGCAAACATTTGACATAGCCCATATACAATTTTTGAATGGTGCTTTTAAAATTTATCATTACATATCGTGACTTTAACTCAAAAGCAGCATCTATTTCTTTTTTCACATTTTTTCACTTTGATTTTACATTCAAGGGCACATGGACAGGTTTGCTATATAGGTAAATTGCATGTCCCAAGAGTTTAGTCTACAGATTATTTAATCATCCAGGTGATAAACATAGTACTTGATGGGTGGTTTTTTGATCCTCTCCCTCCTCTCACTCTCCACCCTCAAGTAGACCCCGGGGTCTGTCGTCCCTTCTTTGTCTCCATGTGTACTCAATGTTGAGTTCCCACTCATAAGTGAGGACATGCAGTATTTGGTTTTCTGTTCCTATGTGAGTTTGCTTAGGATTATGCCCTCCAGATGCATCCATACTGCCGTAAAGGCCATGATCTCATTCATTTTTATGGTTGTGTAGTAGTCTATGGGGTATATGTACCACATTTTCTTTATCCAGTCTACTGTTGATAGGCATTTAGGTTGATTCCCTGACTTTTCTGCTGTGAACAGTGCTGCGATGTACATACATGTGAATGTGTCTTTATGGTAGAATGATTTATATTCCTTTGAGTATATAGCCAATAATGGAATTTCTGGGTTGAATAGTACTTCAAATGCAGCATATATTTCAAGAAAAAATATAAGCTGTGGAGAAAGACAAACTGAGGCTTTGCCAACTATTAGCTGGATGGCAATAATTATAAATTACATTTAAATTACGTATAATTTGTTCAAGAATTATAAAGAACTTTAAGACAATGACAGCAGAGCATTAAGACAAGCATGGAACATATTACAACACACAAAAAATTTATAAGCTACTTGACAATCTGTTTTTTCTTTGTAAAAGTTATGAAAGTTTAGGACATAAAGTTTTTAAAAGTGCCTGGCACATATTTTTTCAAAATTACCTATCACAATAGGTATATAGCCACATTGTTACAACTTAAGGTAACTTTCAATATTCTAGCTTGGGGTCCCATTGTTTGCAAATAATACTAAAACAACAAGAAATAACACTTTGACTCCTTTAGCACATTTGGAAAGGTGAAAATGCTTTCATCTGTGAAACTCTAGCTGTTAATTAAAGAGCAAAATACAAGGACAAAATGTATGTAATAAACATATGTAACTAAAGTAACTAAAAATTAGTAAAGCTATAAACAGAGCAGCACAATCAGAACTCCACATCATTTATCTAAGTAAATAACTTGTTGTACCCCTCTGCCTTATTTTCTTCATCTATGCAAGTGAGAAAATTGGACTAAAAAGCTTAAAGCTTTTGCTTTCCCTCAAGGAGCCATACTGAAGAGCGAGAGAACTCAGAAAGGGTGTCCCAAATGGGTACTATTCGGTTGGTGCAAAAGTAATTATGGTTTTTGCCTTTAAAAAAAAAATGGCAAAACCACAATTACTTTTGCACTATCCTAATACTTCAGTGGAGTTACTGGGTTCCAGGTTCCAGTCCTCATGTTTTTATAATCAGAAACTCTTTTATGAGTATATCCTACCAGTTAACCTCAAAGAGATTTATTCAGGCAAACTAAAATTGAGGAATCTAGTTTTATAAACTAGAACACCAATTATTAAATTACAATAAAATAAATAATGCCAGATTAACAGTCTTTGATCATTTGCTCAGAGTGTTTCTTCCTGGTAGATCAGTTTACCCAGAGCCTAAATTATAGGTGAGAAGTTTGCTTGAAGAGCCCAGAATCAGAATATAAGAGTTCAATTGTCATTAACAAAGGTTAGCTATGTGAATTGGATTGCTTCTCTTCACACCAGGAATATTTTTCCCCAATAATCAATATTAGCTTTTTGGAACTAGAAGGACATCTCTTCTGTACTTCCCTGAACACTATTTACTATCCTATACATAGCTTTTTCTTTTAACCTCCGCATAGAATGCTGTCCTTCTATTAATAACCCTTTTATCATGCAGTTACATTGTAATGTAATTGATTAAGTCATCTTTTTGTTACATCTCAGGCAGTGAACTATACTCCAGTCACAGGGGTTGACCTGGGCATTTTAATCTCCAAATTTACAGATCGTCTTTTGGAGAAAGATAGTGTCATAGAGATGTACAGAAATTCAGAACACTTATGTTGGTATCAAACAGACTTGGTTTAATTCCTAAGCAAATTGAGGCAAGTTAAGTAACCTCTCCAAACCTCAAAATCCTCATCTGAGGCCGGGCACGGTGGCTCACGACTATAATCCCAGCACTTTGAGAGGCCAAGGCGGGTGGATCAACTGAGGTCAGGAGTTCGAAACCAGCCTGATCAACATGGAGAAACCCCGTCTCTACTAAAAAATACAAAAACTAGATAGGCATGGTGGCAAGCGCCTGTAATCCCAGCTACTCAGGAGGCTGAGGCAGGAGAATCACTTGAACCTGGGAGGTGGAGACTGTGGTGAGCTGAGACCATGCCACTGCACTCCAGCCTGGGTAACAAGGGTGAAACTCCATCTCAAAAAAAAAAAAAAAAAAAAATCCTCATCTGTAAAATAGAAATAATAACACCTACTTTTTGGGTTTGTCGAGAGGATAAATGAGTTTATATATATAAAAGTTCAATGTTTGGCCCAAAGTAAGGGCTCAACAATGAATATATATAGCCATCAATACTTTCAAACATTATACACTGTGTTTTAGCCAACATCCATCTTCCAAGTTGGCCTTTACATTCTTTTGCCTCAAAACTGGGGGGAGGGGGACACTTATATACCCTTTATGTCTGGAGCACATTTCAGTATTCACTTTCTTCAAGTCAACACATACAAAGGCAAAGGCAGGTGAACTTTCAAAGGCAATATACTCTTCATAAACTGAAACCCAATGAACTATAAACTCACAAGCTAATAACTAATTATAGCTTTTTGTTTTGCCCATTCTGGCAATGTATTTGCTATTTCCTCACACTGCAAATGTTACTCTATTGAACCCATCAGTTCATAAAAACAAGTTCAGCATCCCCTTGTCATATTTAATGTAAATCAACTGTACCATGAAATTTCATTTTGTTTAAGCTCATGATAGTTACCAGCGTAGACCATGCAAACTTTGGCCTTTTAACTCCAAGACCATTTTTCATTCTACTTCTTTGTTAGGAGGATCTGTTTGTGTATAATTAAATGTGGCTTTCTTAAACCTTTACAGTTGGTAGCTTAATGTATTTTTGTTTTATTTAGAGTACAAAGGCTACATAATGCTTTTGTTGGCATCAATTCTAGTTAATATGCCAGCTACATAATTTTGTTCTCTGCAATATGTCAGCATTTGAGTGCCTTGGGCTCAACAGGTGGTGCTAGATAAGGTTCTGGCAAATCAAATAAGTAATGTGGTTATTTCTTTTGTCAAATTATAATTAAAAACAGAGTCTATGTAAAATGAGACTTACATTTTCCTGTTTTTAAAAGGGCTCAACATCCAGCACAAATCATTTTCTATAACAAAGACCCATTAGTAAGGAAGCATATTGTCTGCATAAATATGCAACACCTTCTGATCTGCAGTTTCATTGGTCTCTGTAAAGTTTATTTTGAAAATCTGATGTGTAAGCATTGCTTCATAAGGTACTGACTTTTCCACCCTTCTGTAATTCAGGAGTATGAACTTAAGGCCATGCCAGAAATTTAAGAGGAAATTTAAACATTCTTATCTACTAAGGTATAGAATATTAAGAAACTCTGTAAACATTTTTACTTAAATCATTTGCTTAAAAAACTTTTCTTGGTGTACTGTGGTATCCTAGTCCTTGATTATAAGAGAGCAGAGGCCAGTGCTTCCATAATCAAAAAACTATACAGATCCTTAGCCAAAGAGTTAGGTTCCTCTCCCATAATTTAATATCCAGCACTGCCAGAGAGCTGAGCGCTGCCCTATAGTGTGATGGGATATGAGACTCATATGCCTGATTATGTCTCTGAAAGTTCTCCCTGTGAAAGTTGTTCCTGCAGGGCAGGCATATGTGCTGCTTGGCCACTTGCTCCTGTGTGCTCAACACCATTTCAGAAGACACAAACCAGCAAAGGGCAAAATGTCCCTTATAGTAATAAGTTGAAGCATACCCTGAGAATGACCCTGTATGGAAGGTGGACCTGAACGTGTATTCTGAGCTATGGAATCCAGCAGTGGTCAACACAGAGACTCGTTTCTTGTCTATGAGGAACATCCGTGTCCCTAGCCCATTCCATGGAACACAGGCTGTACAGGGCCTTGAGGCCTTCAGTCTTGGGTTAAATGAAGGTTGCCAGGTGGAAGTCATTAAAGGAAGAGCGTTTAGTGAAAACGCTGTATAAACTGCACGTTATTTGCAAGCAGTTGCAGTTTTCCTGCTCAGCCCATCACCACTGGACTATAGGTAAGGAAGATATCTTGTCCAGCTCACTGCCATTGGAACTCTCTCCCCTGTATGTAGCCACCTAATAAAATCCCATGTTTCATTTGCTAGCTCTGGGTCCCTTCTTCCACCTATTGAACCTGATGTCTTCTGTATTTAGGGTAATAGGGGTTTGGCACAACAGCAGACAGTTGTCATATGCCTCCTCTGTTCCCAGAAAGAGGCCAGCATTGCCTTTCTGCAAGCCAGAGTATGTTAATATGCTGGTTTGAGTTTTATTGTGCCAAAATCAATAAATTTTAGCAAAGGAATCCATTATGTAGTTCTTTTATTTCAAAAACATTCTGATCCATTAATTTTTCTGTCCCCATTTAACAGTTATCTGAAGAAAAATAAAAGCATACCAAAAGTATTCATCAAGATATGTGGAAACACCAGGATGTTTGGCATACAGAAGATTGAATAAAACTCCTCCAGGTGGTCAGACTTCAACATGAAGTATCTATTTCTCTACTTTCAACTGAATTTTCCTTTATGCCCTGAAGTTAGAGATACCTCAGTCAAATACATTTTTATTTTTTTCTAAAGATATAAGTTTCCTAATGTCTTCATATAACTAAGACTCATGAACTACTGTGTATAAATGTTCCTTAGTTCTAAGATAAAGACTTGCAGATTTGACAGACTAAACAGCGTCTATATTTTGTGTCTACATTAGGCTTTATTTATAAAAAGTATGGTGTATGCCTGACTACAGAACAGAAAAAAAAGGTTTCCAGACTGAAAGGCAAGATAATTAAATGTTGTATAGATTTTTAAATTAAAGTTCAAGCAAATTGAATGCATATCACATATGAAACATGAAATCATGCTTCTAGTCTTGAGACTACTGTTGTCAAGCTGAACAAATGGGAAAATCATTTCTCTGTTGCTTTATTGGTTTCTTCATCTGTAAGAATGAGGACCTGGACTAGAACTAGAGTTGTCCAAACATTTAAAAGCAATATCTCTCTTTCTTCAAGCTAAAAACAGCAAACCATAAACCTAATCTATACAGAAAAATGGACAAGTTCCCCCGCACTTTTACTTCTCCTCCTGCTTGGGCCCCCAACACCACCTCCTGGCCTAGAAAATACCTAAGATTCCAAGGACTGTGAGCTAGCTTAATCTCTGAGTTGCTGGCCCAGCTCTGCAACTCCCTAACTGTAGCATTGCAAAATACCATGTGTTTTATAAGCACTTTACAGAGTACACCGCTTCACTTTGCATTCCTCTCAATCTTCTGAAGTAAGGAGGATGGCTATCCTTATTTCTATTTCAGATGTTGAGAAAGCGGGACCTCCGAGAGATTAAGGTAATCTCTAAATAGGCAGTGAATAAGGGCTGAAACTAAAGTTGTGAGCCAGAACCTCTTTGTGCTCTGTTTCCCACTTAATACCCTTTCCTATATAGCACAGTCATAGGTTTTATTGCTTTTGATTTTTGCATGTTTCAAATAAGCCACTCAAATCTTGACCATAAGAACAAAGACAAAACTTTACTGAGGGTAAGAAAGAAATAACAAATAAATTACCAAATTCAACAGGCTGAATGTGGTCATTGAATCTTTCACCATTCAATGCTATGCTAAAAAATAATTGCTAGAATTAGTGACTCTAATCCTCATAGGGTTTTAATTCTGATATTTGCGCTTTAGCTATTTCATATTGAAAGTGTCTAATACCACATTAACACTACTCCATTAAGGAGTCCAATGGGCCAAAATCCTTGTTCCGCTTTCTAAGACATTGGGGTAATATCAAAGAGAGAAATCTACCATTGTAAAGATGTCAATTCTCTCCATATTTCTTTATAAACATACCATTCCAATTAAAATTCTAACAGGATGTCTTTTACTCTTAAAATTATTCTAAATTTGAACTGAAAAATAACATGTGAAAATAGCTACAAAACTCTGGGAAAAAGAAAAGAATAAGGACATTTTAGTATCGAGTGTTAAACATAGTGTAAACATGAACTAATTAAAACAATGAAATACTAGTACAGGAAGTAGATGAATAGAAGTAGTGAGTAGAAAAACCTATAAGTAAACTAAAGCAGTTCTCAAAATGTGGTCCAAGCACCCCCAGAGGCTCCTGAGACCCTCTCAGATGTCTGCAGGGTCCTCCCTTAATCAACTATATATCACCTGTGTGATACTTGATTTTTTTAAAGGAAAACAAAATATCACAGCAGATTGAAGTAGCAGCTATGAGAATCCAGCTGTCTTCTCCTATGAGACCAGCCATTAAAAGATTTGCAAAAACACTGAAACAATGCCACTTTTCTCACGAGTTTTCTTTGTAGAAAAATAAAGTTACTTTTCATAAAAATATGCTATTATGTTAACACGTAATACGTTTGTTATTGCTCTTTTTAATGAATTGATAACATTTTAAAGAGTTCTTAGTTTTAATTTCTAAAGTGATAAATATCAATAGCTATAACTCACACAAACTAAAGCTCTGTGAAATGCTCAGAAAATATTAAGAGTGCAAAAGCATTTGCAGCCAAAAAGTTGAAGAACTACTGGCCTAAATAATATATCAAAGCTTAATATTTGGTAAAGGCAACACTTTAAACTAGTGGGAAAAGGATGAAGTATTTAATATTGTTGAAACAAGAACCCAGTTGTCTGGGAGAAATGTGCCTCCGCATCTAAGCAGAGCCAAAACAACTTTCTGAAAAGAATCTCCTCAATTTCAGACGAATTTCTAGCCCCAAAGAGCTTATAAGAAATTTAATCTTAATCCCAGTTGGGGCTTCCCATTTTTTTCCCATGATTATGGCAATATCCAGCAGCATTAGTGCCAAAGTATCATCTTTTCACACCAGGTGCCATGGTGACAACCACTGTCTCAACCCACAAGGTCCCTTCAAGGTCAGTGCCTTTAGACTGTACCAATTGCCCAGGGACCTTTGTTGAGGCTGGGAACCACCAACCATTCCTCTGTGATTTTCAGTCACCTTCCCAGGATACTGCCAGTACAGAGGGTACCTACACCTCACCAGGACCTACAGGTCTGTGGGACCCTTTTCCCTGACCTAGCCCAGGTGTTTATTTTCTGTACTTGACCATTTGGTATCCTTCCATAGGCCACACTCTTGACTGCTGCCCTTGCTCACCACCCTGGGCCTAGCTGTGTCACTTCCCTTTTGTAGGGATGTGCAGTTTATAGTGTACAATAACCAAGTACATTTAAACACATGTGTATCTTATGCCTACAACAACGCAGAACTTTTTTCCCTACTTCTCACTGTAACTGCAATAAAGACTTTAGCTCCTAGTTCCTTCTTCTTCCCATTCACTTGGCCTTGGTGTTGCTCATGTGGCCCTGTGTGGATGCCATGACTCCCCACCTCTCTAGGGAGCTGTGAGTATAATTAACTTCTTCCTTCACGACAATCACTTTTGTGTCTGTGTATCTTACCACACCTAACTAAAATAAATCCCAGATACCACGTAAAAACACCTGGGAATTTCCTTTTAGTCTAGATGTATTTCCTCTAGCTTCCTAGTCCCTTTTAATGCATCCAAATGGTTTTTGCCATGGGTCTTGTACTGACGCAAAGCCAGATTTTGACAACTCGCTTCTTCATCATTCCTGAGCCTGAGTCCAGTGATTCTACTTCCATCTTTTCTGCTTTCATCTTTGGTTTTTGGTATCTTGCCTGGAACCTTGCATCTTTCCCAGCTTTAGGTATGGTCTTATTTTTCAGCTCCCTCATTCATCTAATGGGGTCTTATTACTCAAGAATAAAACCTCCCTTATGTCCCCACTGTTCATGTTAGCCGGTTTGCTCTTCAGCTTCACCTTGATTCACGCATCAAGAAATATCTATTGAGCACACATTAATTCCAGGTATTGTGCCAGGCATTGAGTATCTATCAGTGAAACAAAGAGACATGGGCCATGATCTGTAGTAAGATCATGAATTCCCAATTCTTCACTCTCTGCTAGAATCTACCTCTGACTTCAACACTACTCTTCACCATGACACTCTCTGGTTATTTGCCTGAGCCTGAAGGGATGGTGTAAACATGTGTTTGGGGCTGCCCTTTCATGTTTTCCTACCTATGTAGGTAATTATAGTTTCAGGTCTTGATGTCTTCTGCCTCGCCTCTCCTGAAGATCACTGGGTTGGCCTAGCAGATGCTTGAAGGCAGGAAGAGGTGACATTTTGTATTTGAGGAAAGCAAGAAAGGTTTGGAGCAACTACTTTCAAGAATCAAATTAATTACTTTAGAATAGGAAATTAACTGGCTCAGCTCAGGTTAATTAATAGCTCAGTTGGGGTTGCAAATATGCACATGTTATTAATGTACTTTTCAATAGAATTTTATTTATTCATCTCAGCCTGTTTGTGGCTTAGGGGATCGGGATGAGGAGGTGTGGAGGGGAGAAAATGAAAGGAAAAACTAACATGTACTAAACTCCAGTTATATTACAAAATATTTATTTCATTTAATACATCACTCCTATGAGATGGTTACTACTATCAACAATTCATACAAGAGAACATAAAAATTAAATAATTTACCCAGGATCACACAGGGAGTAACTGGTAGTCTTAGGATTAACCTAAGTCTATATGGTACCAAATTTATAGCTTTTAGGACACTTTGTAGCATTTTAAAATATGTATTTCTCTGTGAAATGCTACATTCCTTACCTATACATTTTCAGATGTGATGACATGATGACATGCAAGCTCCTGCAGCCGAGTGTCTCTCAAACTATAATCACTATATGAATCACCTGAGGATTTTATTTAAATGCAGATTCTAATTCAGTAGAATTAGAATTAGAAGAGCAAAGAATCTTCATTTCTAACAAGCTCCCAGGTGATACTAACACTGCTGCTGGTTTATGGAACACACTTTGAGTAGCAACACCTTAGTCCACTCCCCTAGATTTTAAAGAGAAGAAAACCAAGGCTCACATAAGATGAGGAGACTCTGATAGCAAATTAATTAGTGACAGAGCCAAACAAGACCAAAAAGTCCAGTGTTCCTTTCATTATGTTCTTTACATTACATAAAATATTACTTAGGATTATAAAACACATCAAATATATTCATTTGCTCTGTTTTTGCACTTGACGATAAATTTAAAAACTAGAAAAAATGTGTATTAATGATAAAACTTGCTGCTTTATCCTTTTAAGAATAAAAAATGTTAAGTGTAATTTTAAAAACCATAGATACACATCTTCTGGAGAACATATTTATCATGTATTGAATATGCAAAGTAAAATTGCTATTAAGCATATAATTTACTACAGAGCTGGCAAACAAATTACACTTATTTTATGGAAATGTTTCAATTTTTACTTTGTTTTGTTTTTACTTAAGACACTATTTCATATGTAAAGGGCTTTTTGCAATGGTCTAAATCTTTCAACAATAAAACCTCATGTGATTTTTAAAAAATAATTCTGCAAGTCTCAAATACAGCATGGGTAATGTTAGAAAATGCAGTAAACCAATATAAATATGCTTAAACAAATATGTAAATGTAATTGTTTCCCAGCTTTCATGAATGTTACATATTAGAGAATAACAGCTCCATGTTTCTCTTGGCCCCCAGGGGTAATTATTTTTTAATTATACATGTACATGTCAGAACTGAATACACCAGCTGATGTTCATGAGGAATTTAAAAATTTGAAAGAAAGAAAAGTTGTGGAGATTTTCAGCTATTTATATTCAAGTGTGTAAGTAAAGGCATCACCTTAATTAGGGCAGTCACCACATTAAGGTATGATTTTTAGACTAAAATTATTTGAAATGATGCACAGCTCAAGCAATTGTGGGATATAATCAAGGCAAACCTTTTTTATGAAAAAATATAATTAGCTATATAATCAAAGACTAAATAGAAAGAGAATACATTGATTTTACTTGTTTTTTTCTCTTTTTGGAAACGTTAATTATATTTGTCTTTTAGCAGTATGATAACAAGTATCTTGAATATGCTTAAATTGCCAGTTGGCCAATATTTTAGTATATCAGTTCTCCACACCTGACCCCACTCCCCTTACCTCTCTTTTTTTTTTTTTTTTTGGAGATGGAGTCTCATTCTGTCGCCCAGGCTGGAGCGCAGTGGCATGATCTCGACTCACTGCAACCTCCGACTCCCGGGTTCAAGCAATTCTCCTGCCTCAGCCTCACAAGTAGCTGGGATTACAGGTGCTCACCACCATGCTCAGCTAATTTTTGTATTTTAGTAGAGAAAGGGTTTCACCATGTTGGCCAGGCTCATCTCAAACTCCAGACCTCAAGTGATCCGCCTGCTTCGGCCTCCCAAAGTGCTAGGATTACACGCATGAGCCATGGCACCTGGCCTCCCCTTACCTCTCTTGAAAAGTTTCTTTGGTTAATCCATTGCTGGTTTAAACATTAAACAGCATTTGGTACATGGCATGTTCCTATTAATTTTGTTGTTCTTTTGATATTAATTTTTATTTTTTTATTTGTTTTTGGTGAAGATCTATTTGAGGAGTATTTCAAAAGAAGTTGCTAAACCATTGCCTGAAGACATCTCTGGCTGTCAGTTACAATGGTGGACTACAATAATGGTTAAGAGCACACATTCTAAAACCAAATGGCTAGGGTTTGAATCCTGGCACTACCAAGGAGCTCTGTGTCCTTGGGCAAATTGGAACCCTTTATGCTTCAATTTCTTTATCTATGAAATGGGGTTAATAATAATACTTACCTAATGTAGTTATTTGGAGGATTAATCTTGATAAATACCAGTAAACCAATTGCCCATTGAAAGCAATTAATAAATGATGATGATCATGATCATGATGATGAAGAAAAGGAGAGGAACAAAAAAGATAAGAAAATGAAGAGAAAGATGAAGTAAAGGTGAAAAATGAGGAAGAGAAGAGTAGAAAGAGGAGGAGAAGAAATGAAAAAGTTGTTTCCAGGCCAGGCATGGTGGCTCATGCCTGTAATCCCAGCACTTTGGGAGGCTGAGGCAGGTGGATCACGAGGCCAGGAGTTCAAGACCAGCCTGGCCAAGATGGTGAAACCCTGTCTCTACTAAAAATACAAAAATTATAGCACGCCTGTAATCCCAGCTACTTGGGAGGCTGAGGCAGGAGAATTGCTAGAACCTGGGGGGGGCGGAGGTTGCAGTGAGCCAAGATCACACCACTGCACTCCAGCCTGAGCAAGAGAGAGACTCCATCTCAAACAAAAAAAAAAAAGAAAAAGTTGATTCCTAATTAAAATAACATACTTTCTAAGAAAAGAAAGCTTAAATTTTAGCTTTAGCTCTGCCACTTTGTAATCTTAAGCAATTTTTTTCTCTACTTAATTTTTCTCTTGATAATTAAATTTTTTTCATTTTTATCTTGAGAAAATGTAACCAGCTCTTTGGCGCTCAGTTTTCTCATCTATAACATTTGCTTCATATTTAAAGGTGATGTGAGGATAAGATGAAATAATATATGTAAAAGTGTATTTCAAAAATTTTAATACTATACAATATATTATATTATGATATAGTATTATATATACTATGTATACTATAATATGGTATATTATATATATATACCATATTTTATGTATAATTATACAATAGTTTAAAAACTTGGACTTGAGAGTTGACTTTAGCTATTTATATTAAAATTTCCAGTTAATCTTTGTGATAACTTTTTTCAAATAAAAGGATTAGAATAGGAATGACATCTTACTGTCTGCTATCTAAAGCAGTAACAAGTGCATACTGGGAACCAAAGACTTGAAAAGAAAATGATGAGGGAAAAATAAACCTTGTCAAGACATATTGGTTGTGCCCTCAGTGCTATCAAACTAACAAATTATTCACTAGCAATTAGTTGGCCAAGGAAAAAGCATGTGATGTCCAAAAAAATGAAAAATGGTAAAATTTAAGAATAGTTTGTGTTTCTTTTCATTGTATTGGTAGCCTATAGCCTTAATAAAAGTCATTGGAATTTTCAAGTAAGTTATATATAACACTTAATCTTATAAGTATACAAAGTTGTCAGTAAAAACTGCATTGTGCAGCACCAAGTACATTGAATGTTCCCAATAAAAATGTTAGTTACATATGTTTATTGCAGCACTATTCACAATAGCAAAGACTTGGAACCAATCCAAATGCCCATCAATGATAGACTGGATGAGGAAAATGTGGCACGTATAAATCATGGAATATTATGCAGCCATAAAAAAGGATGAGTTCATGTCCTTTGCAGGGACATGGATGAGGCTAGAAACCATCATTCTCAGCAAACTAACACAGGAACAGAAAACGAAACACTGCATGTTCTCACTCATAAGTGGGAGTTGAACAATGAGAACACATGGACACAGGGAGGGAAATATCACATAATGGGGCCTGTCAGGGGGTAGGGGACTAGAGGAGGGATAGCATTAGGAGATATACCTAATATAGATGACGGGTTGATGGGTGCAGCAAACCACCATGGCACATGTATACCTATGTAACAAACCTGCATGTTCTGCACATGTATCCCAGAACTTAAAGTATAATTTTTTTAAAATGCTAGTTACATTATTATTAGAAGTAGTATTATCATATAATCCTCATGAAATCAAGTCAGAGACTCTTGTTGAAGAGAACACATTTTTAAGGTAAAATGGCTGATTAGATGAGTCAATCCAATCCAAGAAGCTAATTTCAATGAGTATCGTACTTATCTAAAGAATCACATAAGTAAGTCTCTTGTCCACTATTTCCAAGTCCTAAAGTATAAACAAGTATAAGGGAGAGAAAAATGTCTCTTTGACCTCCAAAAGTTTGACAATTGAGCCTGTGAAATTGACAGCAGACAGTTTAAGTGGAGAAAAGGCATCCAAATTTATTACATACATGGAAGATCACAGAAAGAAAATGGAATATCCCAAAAACCCAGTGAGATCTAGAAGCTTATATATTCTCTTCATAGGGGAGAGTAGCTAGGATATGTAGGCAACTTAGGGGACCATAAATAATTTGGGAGAAATGAATAGTTACAGCCTGTGACACAGTCTGTCTGGACGTGGCGCTGATCTTCAGTCTCTGCTTCTGCCATATGGTTAATTTTCCCTGGTTGATGAGATTCCCAGGGAGGAGACTAATTGAGGAGACAATTGAGTTCCATTTTGGAAGACCTATCTTTAGGCAGATAACAGAAGTTCAGAGAGAGTCTTTCCCATGTCTAGGGGGATAAATAAATTAGAGACAGGAAGGTAGGAGAAGGTCAGAAGAGACCTTGTTTCTCTTCTAGCTCAAAGCACTCAGCATGCCAAAGCGCCATACGTTGGGATATCATCTTCTGAGCCTCAGTACAAGATAAAGTTATGGTTTGGCATTTTAGCCATCCTAACTATTGAAAGACTACTCAAATATTCTCTGACCAAAATTTTATTTGTTTTTATTGGTTTTTTTCTAGTTCTTAAGTTTCCCTGCTACTATAACCTAGCTCAGCCTACAGTATCTATACTACCTTTACTTTTTCCAAATTAGATACTTTATTATGACTACCTCTGATTCTCACTATAAAAGCTCATTAATTCTTTTAATCATTTATCTTTTAATTAGGTCCTTTTTACTAAATCAAAGCTTTAAAACGTGCTGCCTAGTTTCTTCATGAGTTTTTTTGCGTATCACATAGTTTAAAAAAATAACAATTTTAATCAAGAAGACATAGAAAATCTGAAAACTCCTACGTATAGGATAATGTAAGAGCTAAATAAGATTAAAAACTAGAATACTGATTAAGGCAATTCACTACATTAACAAAATATAGGGAAAAATATGATCATTAAGAATATAAAGGGCATTTTACGAAATTCAGTATCCAATCATGATTTTTAAAAAGGAAAAAAATAGAAATCACAAATAAAGCCAAAAATTGAAAGAAAATCCTCAAACTGAAAAAGGTCATCTTCATGACCTTCTCCAAAAAGGCATTCCACAAACATCATACTCAATGATGGGAAAAGCATAAAAGATGGTTTGTAGAGGGTAAGATTTCTACACAGAAAACCTAAATAATCTACCAATTCCAATTAATAAGAGTGTAGCAAAATTTCTGGTTATAGAGTCAATATACAAAGGTCAATTTAACTTATAGACATCACCAAAAATCAGTTTAAAATGTACATTTAAAAAGATATTGTAAAATTTTTAAATTACCAAGAAATTAACAGAAAAAGTATGAGATTTCTAAATAGAAAATGACAAAATGCTGTCGAACAACATTAAAGAACGAGGTAAATTGAAATATATACCATATTTATAATGACTATTCAAAACTGTAAAGGTGTCAATTCTGTTCAAATCAGGTATCAAAATTATACTGAGGGTCAAATCATGCTTGTTTATTGTCATTCAATCATTTATTCATTAACACATATTTTATAATTAGCATACATAAAAATAATGTATTCTCTGCCCGTACTAGGGCTATTTTAGTTACGAATAAAGAATAAATCAACTCCAACTAGCTTAAGAGATAAAGGGAATGTTCCCGCATCCCTAGAAAGGTCTAGGGATCATTTTAGATTCAGGCCCACTAGATTCAAGAATTCGGTGTCATCATTAGGACTCTGTTGGTCTGACTCTCCCCTTCTCTCTCAGCTCTCTTTTCCTTTGTTATGTTCATTCTCAGTGTCTTCCCACCTGGCAGCAAAATAGCTGCCTTCCACTTGCTACAGGCTGAAAACCCATTCTCTGCAATCCCAGCAGAAAAGACTTTTCTCAACAGCTGAAATTACACTCCAGGAATTTAGTCTCATTAATGGTTTGTTTCACATGCTATATTACTGTGACCAGTGGGGAGGGAGGTATGAACTGACTGATCAGGCTTGGGTGACATGCCTCCCTTAGAACTACAATGGAGTCAGCCCATCCCAATCACTTGGATTAAGAGTTATAATGACTCCCTACCGCCAAATATAAAAGCTGTTACCAGAAAAAGGGTGAACAGATCCTGTGTAGACCAAAAGCAATATATGTCCATGACAGGGTGAACCGAAATAGAAAGATCCTTATTTTTTTCTAATCAGTAGTCATCCATAGTCATCAACAAACAGTTCATAAATTTATATTTAAAGCTCAGACACTTGCTCTGAACTTGTGTCATAAAACAATGGTCAAGAGACATCTTTAATCAAATGTCTTACATAGATCTTAAACTGTGTCCAAATTTAAACTAGATGTCTTCTCCTCCAAACATGATTCTTGTTCTATACCTCCCCTCTCATGTTATTATTTCCATACTTCTCAGTGCTGAAAAATAGGAATCATCCTAGACCACTCTCCCCTCTCTTTCATCCCTTTATTCAATTGGCCACTTAATGCTAGAGACTCAACCCCCTAAATAGCTTCCAAATGTGTTCTTTCATCAGCATTTCACTGACTGCTTTAGCTCAGGCTCTCCTAATTTCTCATACACATTTGTACAAAGGCTTCCTGACCGGTCTTTGTGCTGCCAATTTCATCCCTTCTGATCCATCTTCCATATTCATCATAGTGATGTTTCTATGATATGCCTGGACTTGTAAGTCCTTAAAATTCATCAGTCATTCACCATCAACTTCCAAGTAAGATATGCAACTTCTTTTTTTTTTTATTTTGATATTATAATTTATTCTCTCCCTCAGATGGTTCCTTGAACATAATTTAATGCTCTTTAATGACTGCTGAACTAGAACACATCTTTTTTTGCAATAATCTATCAAGGTGAGATGTTTTAATATAAAATTAACCATTTTAGAGCAAACAGTTCACCATGTGCAACCACCCCAAGTTGTTTTCAACACTCCAAAATAAAACCCCTTACCCATTAAGCAGTTTCTCCCTAGTCCCTCCTTCCCCTATCCTCGGCAATCACCAATCTGCGTTCTATCTCTATGGATTCACCTATTCTGGACATTTCATATAGATGGAGTCATATGATAAGTGACCCTTTGTGTCTGGCTTCTTCCATTTAGCATAATGTTTTGGAAGTCCTTCCATGTTGTAGTGTGTATCAGTAGTTCATTTTTTTATGGTTGAATAGTATTCTACTCTGTATACACCACAATTTGTTTATTCATTCATCTGTTGATGGACACTTGGACCGTTTCTCCCTTTTGGCTACTGTGATTAGGGCTACTATGAACATGTATATACAATACTTGTTTGAGTCTCTTTTCAATTTTGGGGGTATATACCTAGGAGAAGAATTGCTGCATCATATGGAAATTCTGATTCACTTTTTAAGGAACTGTTTTCCATAACTGGTGTACCATTTTACATTCCCACCAGCAATGCACAAGGATTCCAATTTTTCTACATTCTTGCTACCGCTTGTTATTTTCTGCTTTTTGGTTATAGCCATCCTAGTGTGTGTGTGTGAAAAGGTACCTTATTGTGCTTTGATTTACATTTCCCTAAGTAGTAATTAGTAATGATGTTGAGCAACTTTTCATGTGCTCAATGGCCTATACAGGTCCTTTGCCTGTTTTTAAAATTGTGTTGTCTTAGTTGGGTTGTAAGAGTTATTTATATATTTTGCATACTGGACTCATAGTGTGTATCGTTTTTTTTTTTTTTTTTTTTTTGAGTCAGAGTTTTGCTCTTGTTGCCCAGGCTGGAGTGCAATGGTGCAGTCTCAGCTCACTGCAACCTCTGCCTCCTGGGCTCAAGTGATTCTCCTGCCTCAGCCTCCCAAGTAGCTGGGATTACAGGCACCCACCACCATGCCTGGCTAATTTTTGTATTTTAGTAGACACAGGGCCTCGCCATGTTGGCCAGGCTGGTCTCGAACTCCTGACCTTAGGTGATCCGCCCACTTTGACCTCCCAAAGTGCTGGGATTACAGGTGTGAGCCACCACGCCTGGCCTAGGGTGTATCTTTTTTTTTTTTTTTAATTAAGTATTTATTGATCATTCTTGGGTGTTTCTCGGAGAGGGGGATATGGCAGGGTCATAGGATAATAGTGGAGAGAAGGTCAGGAGATAAACACATGAACAAAGGTCTCTGGTTTTCCTAGGCAGAGGTCCCTGCGGCCTTCTGCAGTGTTTGTGTGCCTGGGTACTTGAGATTAGGGAGTGGTGACGACTCTTAAAGAGCATGCTGCCTTCAAGCATCTGTTTAACAAAGCACATCTTGCACCGCCCTTAATCCATTTAACCCTGAGTTGACACAGCACATGTTTCAGGGAGCACGGGGCTGGGGGAAAGGCCATAGATCAACAGCATCCCAAGGCAGAAGAATTTCTCCTAGTCAGAACAAAATGGAGTCTCCTATGCCCACCTCTTTCTACACAGACACAGCAACAATCTGATCTCTCCTTCCTTTCCCCACACTTCCCCCACTTCTTTTCAACAAAACCGCCATCGTCCTCATGGCCCGCTCCCGATGGTCGCTGTCTCTTCGGAGCTGTTGGGTACACCTCCTAGACGGGGCGGCCGGGCAGAAGCGCTCCTCACTTCCCAGACAGGGTGGCCGGGCAGAGGCGCTCCTCACCTCCCAGACGGGGCAGCCGGGCAGAGGCGCTCACCTCCCAGACGGGGCGGCCGGGCAGAGGCGCTCCTCACCTCCCAGACGGGGCGGCCGGGCAGAGGCGCTCCTCACTTCCTCCCAGACGGGGTGGCAGCCAGGCAGAGGCGCTCCTCACCTCCCAGACAGGGCGGCCGGGCAGAGGCCCTCCTCAATTCCCAGACGGGGCGGCCGGGCAGAGGCGCTCCTCACTTCCCAGATGGGGCGGCCGGGCAGAGGCGCTCCTCACTTCCTCCCAGAAGGGGCGGCTGGGCAGAGACGCTCCTCACTTCCTCCCAGAAGGGGCAGCCAGGCAGAGGCACTCCTCACCTCCCAGACGGGACGGCCGGGCAGAGGCGCTCCTCACTTCCCAGACGAGGTGGCCGGGCAGAGGTCCTCCTCACTTCCCAGACGATGGGCGGCCGGGCAGAGGCGCTCCTCACCTCCCAGACGATGGGCGGCCGGGCAGAGGCGCTCCTCACCTCCCAGACGATGGGCGGCCGGGCAGAGGCGCTCCTCACTTCCCAGACGGGGTGGCTGGGCAGAGGCGCTCCTCACTTCCCAGAGGGGGCGGCTGGGCAGAGGCACTCCTCACCTCCCAGACGGGGCGGCCAGGCAGAGGCGCTCCTCACTTCCCAGACAGGGCGGCCGGGCAGAGGTGCTCCTCACTTCCTCCCAAACGGGGTGGCGGCCAGGCAGAGGAGCTCCTCACCTCCCAGACAGGGCAGCCGGGCAGAAGTGCTCCTCATCTCCCAGACAGGGCGGCCGGGCAAAGGTGCTCCTCACTTCCTCCCAGACCGGGTGGTGGCCGGGCAGAGGCACTCCTCACCTCCCAGACCGGGCGGCCGGGCAGAGGCGCTCCTCACTTCCCAGATGTTGGGCGGCCGGGCAGAGGCGCTTCTCATCTCCCAGACAGGGCGGCCGGGCAGAGGCGCTCCTCACTTCCCAGACGGCGCAGCCGGGCAGAGGCGCTCCTCACTTTCCAGATGGGGCGGCCAGGTAGAGGCGCTCCTCACTTCCCAGACGGGGCGGCTGGGCAGAGGCGCTCCTCACTTCCTCCCAGACGGGGTGGCGGCTGGGCAGAGGCGCTCCTTACCTCCCAGAGGGGGCGGCCGGGCAGAGGTGCTCCTCACCTCCCAGAGGAGCGACCTGGCAGAGGCGCTCCTCACTTCCCAGATGGGGCGGCCAGGCAGAGGGGCTCCTCACATCCCAGACGATGGGCAGCCAGGCAGAAACGCTCCTCACTTCCTAGAAGGGGTGGCAGCGGGGCAGAGGCTGTAATCTTAGCACTTTAGTAGGCCAAGGCAGGCGGTTGGGAGGTGGAGGTTGTAGCGAGCCGAGATCACACCACTGCACTCCAGCCTGAGCACCATTGAGCATTGAGTGAGCAAGACTCCGTCTGCAATCCCAGCACCTCGGGAGGCCAAGGCGGGCAGATCACTCGAGGCCAGGAGCTGGAGACCAGCCCGGTCAACACGGTGAAACCTGGTCTCCACCAAAAATACAAAAACCAGTCAGGCGTGGTGGCGTGCGCCTGCAATCCCAGGCACTCGGCAGGCGGAGGCAGGAGAATCACAGGAGCCTGAGGCAGGGAGGTTGCAGCGAGCCGAGATCACGGCAGTACAGACCAGCTTCGGCAACAGAGGGAGACCGAAAGAAGGAGAGGGAGACCGAAGAAAGGAGAGAGGGACAGTGACAGGGAGAGGGAGAGGGCAAGATATGCAACTTCTAAATGTAACATGAAAACCTCTACAGGATGTGGTCTGCACCCTCCCTACTGTCTTTGTGTGTGTGTGTGTGTGTGTGTGTGTGTGTGTGTGTGTGACATTTCTTCACTCATACCCTACCCAGCTGCAGAACTAAATAAGGTGCACATCCTAAAATGAGCTATTCCCTCTACCTCCCACTTCATCTTTCAAGATGTAGCTGAGACCTATCTCTAGAAATCTGTCCTGGAAACCATCACTGTCCCTCTGCCCCATTCCATTCACATAGCTTCTCATATTTCCATCAGTACATTTACCTATTGTAGTCATATGAAGTTAACTGTCTTCCCCTCTCATCTACAAAATAATTTAGGTTAGGTACATATCTTTTGTTCATTTATCTGATATCTAGTCCAGCACCTGACAAATAGTAGGTCACTTAATCAAAGTGTATGAATAAATGTGCAGGTATATACTCTGTATTAAAAGGTGTTGTGAGGATAAGATGAAATAATATATGTAAAAGTATATTTCAAAAATGTTAATACTATATAATATAGTATTATATTATGCTATAGTATTATTATATATACTATAATATACTATAGTATTATAACACTATATAGCGTATTATGTATACACATATTTTCTGTATTATTATATAACAGTTTTAAAACAGCAAGTTTTTAAACCATTATATAATTTAACTACGCTGTGTCTTAACAAATGACCTAATTCATGTAAAATCCAAAATAACGGATTGAGCCAATATTCAAGGGTTTGCTTCTTCCCGTCAGTTCCATTTATTCTAATAAATTCAACCTCTAATATTACTGGAAAATCAGTGTCCCTAAGTACTCTGTATATTGCAGTGAATTTTTATATGTATTTAAATATTTAAGACTGAATGCAATGAACAACATATTGTGTATGTGTATACCAAAATGTGGTGACAAATATTTTTCATCCAATTTGTGTTATTATACAATATGTATTTCCTAGAACTGTGTTTACTGTATCCTTGCTCCCTGCTGCATAAATAAATGTAGATCTCTAATGGATGGATGACATATATTTTATTCCGCTATGTTCTTCCTCTAGCTGGGTTTAGTCCTATCAAACCACCTATCTTAAACTGTAAACTATAGTTGCAAGTTTGGGTATACATTTTCTCTCCTATCTAGATTGTAAATCTCTGGAGACCTCACACTATCTCAACTCATACTTGTTTCCCTCATCAAGGCTCACCCATGTGCCTGTCCAAGAAAAATACACATTAATGTTTTATTAAATTGAATGGTTCAGCTTAGTCTTTTTGATGAGAAGAAACTATGGGCTGCCTCTTTTATTTAATGTGTTTTTAATAATTTTTGTTTTTAGTAATTTTTGAATTGTTATTTAATTTAGGTTCTGAAATTATGGTAGGGTTTTCTCTTAAAAGCATAAAGTAATACTTTAATGAGAAAATCCAAAAGAGATTCATCCTGGGACTACAAAAGTGAATTTAGCCATCATCTCTCCCCATTTCTTCGTCCCATTGCCTTGTTCCTTTTCATAAGCACAATGGTTGCATTAAAATGTAAATTGTCTGTAACACTGACTTTCCCTTTCCATGTCTCCTTTATTACTAGTTACTTCATTACTTTTTTACTAGTAACTCACTGTTTCATTACTCTCTTCTTCATTACTAGTGTTTCCATGGAATCAGTAATTAATGGTACAAAGATAAATTATTTAACAAATAGAATGTTTGTTTTCTGAACATAGGATTTATTGAAAGTTCCTAGCCTTCAATATTCTAATGCTCCAGTATGATTTTTGAGAATAAGGAGATGTATACTATAGTTGGCAATGTTGAGTAGACTGGCTTGGGTTGGGTTTACCAGCTTGAGAAGCGAGTTTATGAATTTAGTCACAGACAGACTGCCAGCTAACAATCTGTCAAATTCAGATTACAAAGACTAACAGAAGAAGAAAATAGAAATCATCTGATACTTTCTAGTTAATGTACTGTACACAAAATAACAGAGCAAATGAAGATGATTTTAGGGGGGGAAATGGGTCAATCTGCTGTCAAGTTTTCCATGGAAATTTGTTGCAAACAAACTTTAATTGGGTTCTTTATTTAGTTAGCCATATTTGAAATATCTTTGAAGATAAGATCGTTGACTCACATTTTAAGAGGAAGTGATTAGAAAGTAACCTTAAAAAAAAAAGCTCATGAATACAAATGGGTTTAAATGGGGGTCTACTGTCACCTCAATGCTTGTATGCAACTCCATTAATATTAATGAGAGTTAGACATAAGCATTTATGCGAGATGAATAGATCATTATTGTGTTTACTGCAAGATTGTTTTGCTTGTCCAGAAACCTGTAGTGTTGAACTTAACCAGAGTTGCCAACAACAATGAATATTAAAAGAAGAAAACTTCAATATTTACAGCTTTTATTTTCTCTCTCTCCCTTTCAAAGATATACCATTTCTTACAAGAAAAGGGAATTAAAAATATATGCATTTATTGGCTTGTAAAATTCTGCTTCAAGTGACAAGCTCACTTCCTACATAAATATTTAATAAGATAGAAATTAATATATAGTAGACTCGTTTCATTCTTCTAAGGGTTAAGTTCCATTTCTGTAAATTGGTTTGTACCCTATTTCAGTTCTATCTGTCTTCACATCTGGGAATTTTCTTTGGTTCTTTCATGGTGTATTGAGATCATCAGAGATTTGCTAGTAATTGACCTGTTTGGATTGCACATGAGTGGCATCTGTTAAAAGATAATGCAGGGATTCCTGGGCAAAATGGCCAAATAGGAACAGCTCCAGTCTGCAGCTCCCAGCAAGACCAACACAGAAGGCGGGTGATTTCTGCATTTCTAACTGAGGTACCTGGCTCATCTCATTGGGACTGGTTAGACAGTGGGTGCAGCCCACAGAGGGTGAGCTGAAACAGGGTGGGGCGTTGCCTCACCTGGGAAGCATAAGGGGTCGAGGAACTCCCTCCCGTAGCCAAAGGAAGCTGTGAGGTACTGTGCCATGAGGGACAGAGCTATCTGGCCCAGATACTTCACTTTTCCCACTTTTTTCACAACCTGCAGACCAGGAGATTTTTTGGGTGCCTACACCATCAGGGCCCTGGTTTCAAGCACAAAGCTGGGCAGCTGTTTGGGCAAACACCAAGCTTAGCTGCAGGAGTGTTTTTTTCATATCCCAGTGGCGACTAGAACATCAGTGAGATAGAACTGTTCACTCCCCTGGAAAGGGGGCTGAAGCCAGGGAGCCGAGTCTTGCTCAACAGATCCCAACCCCATGGAACCCAACAAGCTGAGATCCACTGGCTTGAAATTCTCACTGCCAGCACAGCAGGCTGAAGTCAACCTGGGACACTCAAGCTTGGAGCGGGGAGGGGTGTCCACCATTACTGAGGCTTGAGTAGGCGATTTTCCCCTGACAGTGTAAACAAAGCCTCCAGGAAGTTCAAACTGAGCAGATCCCACCAGAGGGCCACAAAGTCACTGTAGCCAGATTGCCTCTCTAGATTCCTCCTCTCTGGGCAGGGTATTTCTAAAAGAAAGGCAGCAGCTCCAGGCAGGGGTTTATAGATAAAACTCCCATCTCCCTGGGACAGAGCACCTGGGGGAAGGGGCGGCTATGGGCACAGCATCACCAGACTTAAACATTCCTGTCTGCTGGATCTGAAGAGATCAGTGGATCTCAGCATAGCACTCAAGCTCTGCTAAGGGACAGACTGCCTCCTCAAGTGGGGCCCTGACCCCTGTACCTCCTGACAGGGAGACACCTCCCAGCAGGGGTCAACAGGTAGCTCATACAGGAGAGCTCCGATTGTCATCTGGCGGGTGCCCCTCTAGGACGAAGCTTCGAGAGGAAGAAGCAGGCTGCAATCTTTGCTGTTCTGCAGCCTCCGCTGGTGATACCCAGGCAAACAGGGTCTGGAGTGGACCTCCAGCAAATTCCAGCAGACCTGCAGAAGAGGGTCCTGACTGTTACAAGGAAAACTAACAAACAGGAAGCAATAGCATCAACATCAACAAAAAGGATGACCACTCGAAAACCCCATCCAACATCAAAGATCAAAGGTAGACAAAACCACAAAGATGAGGAAAAACCAGCACAAAAAGGCTGAAAATTCCAAAAACCGGAATGCCTCTTCTCCTCCAAAGGATCAGAACTCCTTGCCAGCAAGGGAAGAAAACTGGATGGAGAAAGAGTTTGATGAGTGGACAGAAATAGGCTTCAGAAGGTGGGTAATAGCAAACTCCTTCAAGCTAAAGGAGCATGTTCTAACCCAATGCAGGGAAGCTAAGAATCTTGATAAAAGGTTACAGGAACTGCTAACTAGAATAACCAGTTTGGAGAAGAACATAAATGACCTGATGGAGCTGAAAAATACAGCATGAGAACTTCATTAAGCATACACAAGTATCAACAGATGAATTGATGAAGCAAAAGAAAGAATATCAGAGACTGAAGATCAACTTAATGAAATAAAGGGTGAAGACAAGATTAGAAAAAAAAGAATGAAAAGGAACGAACAAAGCCTCCAAGAAATATGGGACTATGTGAAGAGACTAAACCTACATTTGATTAGTGTACCTGAAAGTGACAGGGAGAATGGAACCAAGTAGGAAAACACACTTCAAAATATTATCCCAGAGAACTTCCCCAACCTAGCAAGACAGGCCAAAATTCAAATTCAGGAAATAAAGAGAACACCACAAAGACACTTCTCAAGAAGAGCAAACCCAAGACACATAATCATCAGATTCACTAAGGTTGAAATAAAGGACAAAATGTTAAGGGCAGCCAGAGAGAAAGGTCAAGTTACAAACCAAGGGAAGCCCATCAGACTAATAGTGGATTTCTCTGCAAAAACCCTACAAGCCAGAAGACAGTGGAGGCCAACATTCAACATTCTTAAAGAAGAGAAATTTCAACCCAGAATTCCATATACAGCCAAACGAAGTTTCATAAGTGAGGGAGAAATAAAATCCTTTATAGACAAGCAAATGCTGACAGATTTTGTCACCACTAGGTCTGTCTTACAAGAGCTCCTGAAGGAAGCACTAAATACAGAAAGGAAAAACCAATACCAGCCACTGCAAAAACATACCAAAATGTAAAGACCATCGACACTATGAAGAAACTGCATCAAGTAATGGGCAAAATAACCAGCTAGCCTCATAACGACAGATCAAATTCACACATAACAATATTAACCTTAAATGTAAATGGGCTAAATGCCCCAATTAAAAGCCACAGACTGGCAAATTGGATAAAGAATCAAGACCTATCGGTGTGCTGGATTCAGGAGACCCATCTCACATGCAAAGACACACATAGGCTCAAAATAAAGGGATGGAGAGAGATTTGCCAAGCAAATGGAAAGCAAATAAAAGCAGGGGTTGCAATCCTAGTCCCTGATAAAACAGACTTTAAACCAACAGAGATCAAAAAAAAAAGACAAAGAAGGGCATCACATAACGGTAAAGGGATCAATGCAACAAGAAGAGCTAACTATCTTAAATATACATGAACACAATACAGGAGCACTCAGATTTATAGTTCTTAGAGATCTACCAAGAGACTTAGACTCCCACATAATAATAGTGGGAGACTTCAACACACCACTGTCAGTATTAGAACAATGAGACAGAAAATTAACAATTATATTCAAAACTTGAACTCAGCTCTGGAACAAGCAGACCTAATAGACATCTACAAAACTCACCATCCCAAATCAAAAGAATATACATTCTTCTCAGCACCACATCACTATAGTCTAAGATTGACCACATAATTAGAAGTAAAATTCTCCTCAGCAAATGCAAAAGAATGGAAATCATAATAAACAGTCTCTCAGACCACAGTGCAATCAAATTAGAACTCAGGATGAAGAAACTCACTCAAAACCGCACAACTACATGGAAACTGAACAATCTGCTCCTGAATGACTACAGAGTAAATAATGAAATTAAGGCAGAAATAAAGATGTTCTTTGAAACCATTGAGAATAAAGAAACAACATACCAGAATCTCAGGGACACAGCTAAAGCAGTGTTTAGAGGGAAATTTATAGCACTAAATGCCCACAGGAGAAAGCAGGAAAGATCTAAAATCGAAACCCTAACATCAAAATTAAAAGAACTAGAAAAGCAAGAGCAAACAAATTCAAAAGCTAGCAGAAGACAAGAAATAACTAAGCTCAGAGCAGAACTGAAGGAGATAGAAACACAAAAAAACCTTCAAAAAAATCAATGAATCTAGGAGCTGGTTTTTGAAAAGATCAACAAAATAGACAGACTGCTAGACAGACTAATAAAGAAGAAAAGAGAAAAGAATCAAATAGACCCAGTAAAAAATAATAAAGGAGCTATCACCACTGATGCCACAGAAATACAAAGTACCATCAGAGAATACTATAAACACCTCTACACAAATAAACTAGAAAATCTAGAAAAATGGATAAATTCCTGGACATATACACCCTCCCAAGACTAAACCAGGAAGAAGTTGAATCCTTGAATGGACCAATAACAATTTCTGAAATTGAGGCAGTAATTAATAGCCTACCAATCAAAAAAAGCCCAAGACCAGATGGATTCACAGCCAAATTCTACCAGAGGTACAAACAGAAGCTGGTACCATTCCTTCTAAAACTATTCCAAGCAATGGAAAAGGAGAGACTCCTCCCTAACTCTCTTTATGAGGCCAGCACCATCCCAATACCAAAACCTGGCAGAGACACAACAATAACAAAAAAAGAAAATTTCAGGCCAATAACCCTGATGAACATCAATGTGAAAATCCTCAATAAAATACTGGCAAACCAAATCCAGCAGTACATTAAAAAGCTTATCCACCATGATCAAGTTGGCTTCATCCCTGCAATGCAAGGCTGGTTCAACATATGCAAGTCAATAAATGTAATCCTTCACATAAATAGAACCAATGACAAAAACCACGTGATTATCTCAATAGATACAGAAAAGGAGTTCAACAAAATTTAACAGCCCTTCATGCTAAAAACTCTCAATAAACTATGTTTTGGTGGGATGTATCTCAAATTAATAAGAGCTACTTATGACAAGCCCACAGCCTGTATCATACTGGATGGGCAAAAGCTGGAAGCATTCCCTTTGAAAACTGGCACAAGACATGGATACCCTCTCTTACCACTCCTATTCAACATAGTATTGGAAGTTCTGGCCAGGGCAATCAGGCAAGAGAAAGAAATAAAGGGTATTCAAATAGGAAGAGACGAAGTCAAATTGTCTCTGTTTGCAGATGACATGATTGTATCTTTAGAAAACCCCATTGTCTCAGCCCAAAAACTCCTTAAGCTGATAAACAACTTCAGCAAAGTCTCAGGATACAAAATCAATGTGCAAAAATCACAAGCATTCCTATACACCAACAATAGACAGAGAACCAAATCATGAGTGAACTCCCATTCACAATTACTATGAAGAGAATAAAATACCTAGGAATATAACTTAGAAGGGATGTGAAGGACCTCTTCAAGAACTACAAACCACTGCTCAAGGAAATAAGAGAGGACACAAACAAATGGAAAAACATTCCATGCTCATGGATAGGAAGAATCAATATCGTGAAAATGGCCATACTGCCCAAGGTAATTTATAGATTCAATGCCATCCCCATCAAGCTACCAATGACTTTCTTCACAGAATTGGAAAAAACTACTTTAAAGTTCATATGGAACCAAAAAAGAGCCTGCATTGCTTAGACAATCCTAAGCCAAAAGAACAAAGCTGGAGGCATCATGCTACCTGACTTCAAACTATACTACAAGGCTACAGTAACCAAAACAGCATGGTACTGGTACCAAAACAGAGATATAGAACAATGGAACAGAACAGAGCCCTCAGATATAATACCACACATCTACAACCATCTTATCTTTGACAAACCTGACAAAAACAAGAAATGGGGAAAGGATTCCCTATTTAATAAATGGTGCTGAGAAAACAGGCTAGCCATATGGAGAAAGCTGAAACTGGATCTCTTCCTTACACCTTATACAAAAATTAATTCAAGATAGATTAAGGACTTAAATGTTAGACCTAAAATCATAAAAACCCTAGAAGAAAACCTAGGCAATACCATTCAGGACATAGGCATGGGCAAGGACTTCATGACTAAAACACCAAAAGCAATTGCAACAAAAGCCAAAATTGACAAATGGGGTCTAATTAAACTAAAGAGCTTCTGCACAGCAAAGGAAACTATCATCAGAGTGAATAGGCAACCAACACAATGGGAGAAAATTTTTGCAATCTATCCATCTGACAAAGGGCTAATATCCAGAATCCACAAGGATCTTAAGCAAATTTACAATAAAAAAAAAAAACCATCAAAAAGTGGGCAAAGGATATGAACAGACACTTTTCAAAAGAAGACATTTATGCTGCCAACAAACTATGAAAAAATGCTCATCATCACTGGTCATTAGAGAAATGCAAATCAAAACCACAATAAGATACCATCTCACGCCACTTAGAATGGCGATTATTAAAAAGTCAGGAAACAACAGATGCTGGAGAGGATGTGGAGAAATAGGAGTGCTTTTACACTGTTGGTGGGAGTATAAATTAGTTCAACCATTGTGGAAGACAGCGTGGTGATTCCTCAAGGATCTACAACTAGAAATATCATTTGACCCAGCAATCCGTTACTGGTTATATACCCAAAGGATTATGAATCATTCTACTAAAAAGACACATGCACACATATGTTTATTGCAGCACTATTCACAATAGCAAAGACTTGGAACCAACCCAAATGCCCATCAAGGATAGACTGGATGAAGAAAACGTGGCACATATACACCATGGAATACTATGCAGCCATAAAAAAGGATGAGTTCATGTCCTTTGCAGGGACATGGACAAAGCTGGAAACCATCATTCTCAGCAAACTAACGCAGGAACAGAAAACCAAATGTCGTTCTCTCATAAGTGCGAGTTGAACAATGAGAACATATGAGCACAGGGAGGGGAATATCACACACTGGGGTCTGTCATGGGGTTGGGGGCAAGGGGAGGGATAGCATTAGGAGAAATACCTAATATAGATGATGGGTTGATGGGTGCAGCAAACCACCATGGCACATGTATGCCTATGTAACAAACCTGCACATTCTGCACATGTATACCAGAACTCAAGTATAATTTTAAAAAGAAGAAGAAAGAAAGATAATGTAGCCCTGCAGTTCACAATTAGGTGCTGGCCATATTATTAATTTGTGGCCAAACCAGAATAAAGACTCCTGAGGCATCATTTTCCTTTAGACAACTTCATTTTGTTCTTACTGTAATCTCTATTATAAATGAAGCACTTTGGCTGAAAATGATTTGTGTATCAATACAGCTTGTCCATCCCATGTATGCAGTAATTAGTAATCCAGTCCTTGTGGTCTCATTTTCACTCGCCCTCTCTTTCCCTTCATAAGCTCCACATCCCAAGAATAACAACCACCAAAAATCAACAGCACTGCTTTTCCTAGGAGAGAAAAGATCAATGTGATATGAAAGTCAGATGAGTTAACCTCTACTACTCACTTAAATGATGAACACCGCCACCACTGACATATTATTTCCAGGCTTCAGAATATGCATGGATCTGGCCATTTTATTCCTAATGCCAACATGTGCCTCATTTGGCAGGAAGCATGTATCAGAGAAATACTTTCTTTCTTTTTATCGTATTAATAGATGCCAATTTGAACTGAGCTAAAATTTGCATGGATAAGCCAGAGATTAGCAAGTAAACACTGACACTCTCCTGGATATAGTGGAATAGAAATATTGCTGACCTATGCATTCATGAATGACAATCCAAATATAATACAATGAGCCCCGCAATAACCAAGAGGCTAATTAACTGTACATGAAGAGAAGAGAAAACACTCTTTTCATATGGGTAAACTAAATTCAGTTCAAGTCCTTTTAGACCAATAACCATTTTAGACAACCTGACTAAAATGTGTCTTAAAACCAAGTCAACTATGTTTCAGTAAAAAGAGAAAATTGACACAGTATCCTTTATATATCAACTGATCATCAGAATGATACAAAGCAAACTCAAACTTCTGTTTTATTTTAAATTAAGAGACTAAAGGTGACAGAGAAAAAAAAAAGGAAGTCAGTTAAAAACTACCAGTTCTGTAAGAAAGATATGTAAGTGTCTAGTGAGCAAATAGTCCACTTATAGCACTATAATAGAAATAATATAAATTATATATAATTACTTCTTTTGAAAAAAATTCATTTTTAGTTTGAAAAACTATACAGCAGGAAATTTTAAATCACAAAATTTAAAAACACCACTAATGAAATCATTTCGAATGAAACTGCTATTTGGGGATATTTTGATACAATATTTTATTTAAAAAACTGAAAGTATAACACTTAGATTATTAATAATTATTAATTAATACTAAAAACCCTCTGTGGACTAGATGGTAGGGAAACATTCTTGCCTGCAATCTCAAAGGACAGAGGACTGACTTTTCTCTTAAAGGACATGGCAATGGTTAGACCAGTTAACAGAGGAACCAGGGAACCTTGGGAATGGCCAAAGCCCATATCCAGCCAATAAGGGGAGAGAAGAGCCAGGGAAAATAACTTATCACCTTAGAGGTTAGTCCTTGCAAGAGGCCTGAAGTTTGGACTACAATGTCTAAGAAAGATATAGAAATATGGCTGTATTGAGGCTAGTATCTGCTCAGGATTCTGATAACACTCAGGATTCTGTAGGTCCATTAGATTTTTTTTAAATCTCGAACTCAAGTCATAAAAAAGTAATATTTATGTAGATTCAAATGAATAGAAATAAATATCAAAGTCAAAATCAGTAAAGTAGAGCTACAACAGAGAAAATTAATAAAACCAAAAGCTATTCTTTGAGAAAATAAATAAAATAGATAAAACTTCCACAAGACTAATCAGGAAATAAAGAGAAAAGAAACAAATTACCAGTATCAGGGGTAAGAGAGCTGACATCACTACAGATTGTACAGATATTAAATGAACAATAAGAGAATGTTATGAATAATCTTATGCCAATAAATTCAACAACTTAAAAAGATCACTTTCTTAAAAGATGCAAACAACCAAAGCACACTCAAGAAGAAACAAATAATCTAAATAGCCCCTCATATATTGAAGGAATAAATGGAAGGCAGGCTACAGTGACAGGATTATCCAGGCAGTGGGTCACTGGAAGTTGCTGCCATGGTTCTGGATGGAGGAGGGGGTCCATCTGGTTTGAGGCAGGCTCCCAGGCAATCTCTGGGGAATATGGGAACCGATAAAGATTGCTATGTTATAAGAGTCTCAGCCAAATTGACTAAAGTTGGGGAAAAAAGACCAACAGGAAAACTGACTACAATGAGGAAACTGAGGCAGAGATTCAGACTCAAGAAATGTGTATAACCCTTGGTAGAGTTACTGGTGAGAAGCCATGTAGTTCGGTGAATGAACAAGTTCAAACCCATGAAGGATCATTCCAGAAACAAGTTACTGGAGTGCTAGGGCCCTTAACTGCATAACCTGGATTAGTGAATGCTCACCTCAGGCTTCCAGTGGGGCTAACAATGAAGGTCAGAGACGAGACAATTGTTCACCAATCTGCTTTCCTTTCTACTTTACCACACAACTGGACCACACGTGCTACAAATCCCTGCAACTATGGAACTGAGTTCTGATCAACAAAGTGAGTTGTGAGTAAAAGTAATGTATACTGCCTTTTAGCTCAGGCCCATAAAATCCCCTTGTGCTATCTTACAGGATCTCTCTTCTTCCTCTCCTGCTGGCTGAATGGAGAGGATCTAGAGGCCCCAGAGAAAAAATGAAACCACAAGACAGAAAAATCCCAGGTTCCCAAATAACTGTGTGGAGCAGAGCTTACACAACTTTGCCCCCATTCCTGATACCAAGTAAACATTGCATGAATGAAAGTGTCAGGCCACTATTAAAGTCACCTACATTATTTTTAAAAGTGATACAAACATCTCCAGTAACTGCCATTAGACACGGATGAAAAATAGTTGAAAATAACACTTGGGATTCTGTAGGTCCATTCAATTTTTTTGAAATCTCGAACTCAAGTCATAAAAAAGTAATATTTATGTAGATTCAAATGAATAGAAATAAATATCAAAGTCGAAATCAATAAAATAGAGCTACAATAGAGAAAATTAATAAAACCAAAAGCTATTCTTTGAGAAAATAAATAAAATAGATAAAACTTCCACAAGACTAATCAGGAAATAAAGAGAAAAGATACAAATTACCAGTAACGGGGTAAGAGAGCTGACATCACTACAGATTGTATAGCTATTAAATGAACAACGAGAGCATGTTATAAATAACCTTATGCCAATAAATTCAACAACTTAAAAAGATCACTTTCTTAAAAGATGCAAACAACTAAAGCACACTCAAGAAGAAACAAATAATCTAACCCCTCATATATTAAAGGAATAAATTTGTGGTTAAAAAAAGCGTCCACACACAAAAAAAATCCAGAACTAAAAGTCTTCACTGGTGAATTCTTCCAAACATGTAAAAAATAATACCAATTCTCTACAAACTTTTGCATAAAATTGAAAAGAGGGAATACTTCCCAACTCATTGTATAAGCCTAGCATTACCTGATATGAAAGCCAGACAAAGACATTACAAGGAAAAAAAAACTACAATATGCCTAATAAACACAGATGCAAAAATTACTTATAAAATTTTAGCAAATCAAATGCAATATATCAAAAGTATAATGCATCATGATTACATGGGGTTTTACCACAGGAATGCAGATTTGGTTTAAAATTCTAAAATCAACATAAATTATAAAAATCTAATTGATTATTGACTAATGACATTAGGTTGCTGCAAAAGTAATTGCAGTGTTTTGTTTTTGTTTTTGTTTTTGTTTTTATTCAGAGTCTCGCTCTGTCACCCACGCTGGAGTGCAGTGGTGTGATCTTGGCTCACTGCAACCTCCACCTCCTGGGTTCAAGCAATTCTTGTACCTCAGCCTCCCGAGTAGCTGGGATTACAGGCATGCACCACCACACCCGGCTAATTTTTTGTATTTTTAGTAGAGACAGGGTTTCACCATGTTAGCCAGGCTGGTCTTGAACTCCTGACCTCAGGTGATCCACCCGCCTCAGCCTCCCAGAGTGCTAGGATTACAGGTGTGAGCCACCGTGCCCAGCCATAATTGTGGTTTTGCCACTAAAAGTAATGGCAAAACCATAATTACTTTTGTACCAACCAATAATTGATAATTGACTATATGAACAAACTAAAATAGAAAACTCTGTGTTTTTCTAGATGCAGAAAAATCATTTGACAAAATCCACCATCAATTTCTGCTCAAAAGTCTCTGCAAACCAGGAATAGAAAAGTACTTGCTCAAACTGATAAGGAACATCTACAAAAAGCCTACAGCTAGCTAGCCTTGTATTTAATGGTGAAAGACTGAATACTTTCACCCTAAGATTAAAAACAAGACAAAGATATCTGCTTTCACCCCTCCTGTTTAATATAGTACTAGAGGTTCTTGTCAGTTCAATATGGCAAGAAAAAGAAATTAAAATTGTACAGTTTTGGCCGGGTGCAGTAGCTCACACCTGTAATGCCAGCACTTTGGGAGGCCAAGGCAGGCAGATCACAAGGTCAAGAGATCGAGACCATCCTGACCAACATGGTAAAACCCTGTCTCTACTAAAAATACGAAAATTAGCTGGGTGTGGTGGCATGCGCCTGTAGTCCCAGCTACTTAGGAGGCTGAGGAGAATGGCTTGAATCCAGGAGGTGGAGGTTGCAGTGAGCCAGATCACGCTACTGCACTCCAGCCTGGTGACAGAGCGAGACTCCATCTCAAAAAAAAAAAAAAAAAAAAAAAAATTGTACAGTTTCAGGGAGAAGTAAAACTGTCTTTACTCAGATGACATAAAGGGTCTATGTAGAAAAGCTAATGGAATCTACCAAAAAAGAATTTGGTAATTACTAGAATTAGTAAGTGGTTGCAGTATACAAATAAAAAAATCAATTGACCTATGTATCCTTGTAATGAAGAGTCAGAAATTAAAAATTTGAAAACACCATTTAAAATGGCATAAAAAATATGAACTACTTAGAGACAAACATGATGTGAAAGAGCTGTACATTACTAAAAGAAATTAAAGAAGATCAAATATAGAAAATACAATTCAGCTGGGCGTGGTGGCTCACGCCTGTAATCCCAGCACATTGGGAAGCCGAGGTGGGCGGATCACCTGAGGTCAGGAGTTCGAGACCAGCCTGACCAACACGGAGAAACCCCATCTCCACTAAAAATACAAAATTATCTGGGTGTGGTGGCGTGCGCCTGTAATCCCAGCTACTCGGGAGGCTGAGGCAGGAGAATCACTTGATCCTGGGAGGCAGAGGTTGCAGTGAGCCGAGATCGTGCCATTGCACTCCAGCCTGGGCAACAAGAACAAAACTCCATCTCAAAAAAAAAGAAAAAGAAAATATAGTTCATTCATGGGGTTGAAGGATTTAATATTTCTAAGATGTCAGTTCTTGCCAAATGGATTTATAGATTACACACAAACCAGATCTAAATCCCAGCAGACTTTTTAGCAGAAATTGAAAACCTGATTTCACCATTTTTATGAAAATGCAAAGCACCTACAATAGCAAAAGCAATTTTGAAACATAACAAAACAATGTTGGAAGACTAACACTACCTGATTTCACAACTTATAAAGCTATATAATTAAAACATTAAGACACTGTAGCATTCACATCAAGAGACACAGACAGATCCATGGAACAGGATAATAATCCAGAAACAGACACACATATGTGGACAGCTGATCTTTTTTATAAAGGCATAAAGACAATTCAATAGAAAAAAGTATGATTTGTTCAACAAATAGTACTGGAGCAATTGTATATCAAATGCAAAAAACAATTGAACTTCAATATCTATATCACACAATATTCTAAAATTCTGTCAAAATGGATCATACACCTAAATGTGAAACTTAAAACTATAAACTTGTAAAATAAATCATAGAAGAAAATCTTCACAACTTTGAGTGAGGCCAAGATTTCTTAGCTATAATACCAAAAGCATAATTAATTTTTAAAACATACTGATGAATTGGTCTTCATAAAATTTTAAACTCCTGCTCTTTAAAGGATACTGTTAAGAGAATGAAAAGACAAGTCACATACTGAGAAAAAGAGATTTGCAAGTCTTATAGCCAAAAAATGGAATTTCTATCCAGAATATATAAAAGAATTCTTAAAAGTCAGTAATAACAAAAAAGCAATTTTTTTTTAAATGGGCAAAATATTTTAACATGCCTTTCATCAACAATATATGAATAGTAAATAATTCATAAAAGCTGCTTAACTTTAATGTAATTAGTTGTCAAGGAAATGCAAATTAAAACCACAATGAATTATGACTAGTAATTTTGGAAGTTGGTTTGGTAATAAATATCAATAAATACAATTTAAATAGCTAAAATAAAATACCAGTTTAAATGGCTAAAATAAAAAAAGACTGACTATCCCAAGTATGGCAAGAATGTAGAGAAACTGGAATTCTCATACACTGCTGTGGAGATCTAAAATGGTACCACTACATTGAAAAACAAGCAACTTCTTAAAAAGTTAAACAAGCACAAACCCTATGATCCAGGTATTCCAATTCTAGCATTCATGCAAGGGAAAATTAAGTGCATTTCTATACAAAAAACTGTATACAAATGTTCTTAGCAGCTTTATTTGTAATGCCCAAAAAGTGCAAAGAACTCAAATGTCTATCAATAGGTGAATGGATAATCAATCTGTAGTATATCCATTTAATGGAATACTCTTCAGCAGTAAAACAAAATAAACTACTGATACATACTATGATGTAAATAAATCTCAAAATAATTATGCTGGGTGAAAGAAGACAGATATAATGTATTACATACTCTTTAATATAAAAATCTAGCAAATGTAAAATAATAGCAACAAAAAGTCTAGCAGTGGTGGCCTGGGGAGGGGGACAAAATACAGAGATAGATTATAAAGGAGCACAAAGAAAGTTTTAGGGGTGATGGATATGTTAATCATCTTAATTGTCATGATGGTTTCACAGGTGTATACATGTCAAAACTTATTAATTGTACATTCAAACGTATGCAGTTTATTTTAATTATACTTCAATAAAGCTGTTAAAAAAGGGATTAACAAAAATTCTATTTTGATAATTTCTAGTTGCATGAATAATGGATTTATAAAATAGGTTATACTGTATAGTTTACGGGGCCCTTACAGAATGTTTCTGTTTCTAAATCCCTTTCTTCGTAATCAGCTTTCCTTTTGCACATGAACAGGGGAACAGGTAATACTGCACAAGGAAGATATCAAGAAAGCTTCAAATGATAGCAAGTATGACGATAATGTTAGCCAATAAGTTTTGAGCAATCTTTTATTTTGGTCAGGCAATGTTCCAAGTATGTTAAATCTAAATCTATTGACTCGGTTAATTTTCGCAGCAAAACTAAGAATTATGTAATAATGAAAATTTTAACTCAGATTTGTAGATGAGAAAACTGAGGCACAAAGAAAGCTTATGTATCTTGTTCAAGGTCAATTATTTATTAAGTAGGAGAAAGGCTATATAAGCTACCTAAGGCAAAGATCATAGGACAGTGGAAGTCAAAAATTAAATCTAGGCTTCTGAACCCCCCAAATCAAGTGTCCAATACACAGGCAGATGTGTAGATTGTTACCTATCAATTATTAGGTGTTTACTCTGTGCCAGACATTAAGAAAAGCTTTTCACACTTTCTAAAGATTTTCTCATGTAATTTTCAGAGCAATTTCATTCTACAAATGTGGGCAGTTAGGCATAGAATGGATAAGTAACCTGACCAGGACACTTGATCATTACATGCCAAAGCCTACATTTGAATCCAGATCTGTCTGAAACATCATTGCTTTTCATCACTTTTCATGTCTGTTTACGATTGCAATTGTATCATGGCTGCAAATTTAATTCATACTACAATGCTTATGATCTCAGCAATGACTAATTCCCTCATTTTGTCCACTCTGATCCACATAAGATCCATCAGCATTATTACCAGTAACTTCCATTTCTCAGGAAAGAGTTAACCAGCAGTCTAATTCTGTTTAGTCTTTCTTGGTTAGAAATGCCCATCTGTCAGATAGCCTTTCTCCTGACTCTCATACCCTCAATTTTCTCCCTGCTATCATGTCTGGATTTATGGGAGGAAAAGTGTATATGATATTTTGGCATTGATAATAGGGGCATAGTCCTCTTATTTATGCAATGACCAGATATGATCTTTGATCTCTTCCTATGACCGGACATCCTGCCGACCTCAATTCTAAAGTTTGCAGTTGGCATTTTGCTCTCAGCTTGGACAAATTCCAGGGTGTGCCCTGGCTGACTTGGCTCTCCCTTGGCTACTGCTGTGCCTGCTGACGTCTGACTGTAACTTCCATTTGTTCCTGGTCATATCCTAGGCAGTCAGTTCCATAGTCCTCATTACAAAGTCACCTTGCCCCACTATGGCCACCTATACCTCTGCCAAGTTTCCCATCCAGAAACACTGATTCTTTCCACACAGAAAATTTGAGGGTAGTGTAGGAAAGATAAAGTTTGCCCCCCACCAGCTGACCATGTTACTCTCCAGGCACAAAATTGTATTTTTTAAATAATAGCAGCTAATTACTATCTAATTCTTTCTATTTACAATTCTTTTGTAATAAATTTTAATCTACCTCTAGGCAGGAAGATACTTCCAAAAAGCCAAAACTAGGGGGAGGTTCCAAGATGGCTGAATAGGAACAGCTCCAGTCTATTCAGCCTGTTCCAGGATGGCCGAATAGGAACAGCTCCCAGTGTGAGCGACACAGAAGACAGGTGATTTCTGCATTTCCAACTGAGGTACCAGGTTCATCTCACTGGGGCTTGCTGGATAGTGGGTGCAGTCCACGGAGCAGGGCGGGGCATCGCCTGACCCAGGAAGGGCAAGGGGTCAGGGAATGCCCTTTCCTAGCCAAGGGAAGCCATGAGAGATGGTATGTGGAAAATCGGGACACTGCCACCCTAATACTGCGCTTTTCCAATGGTCTTAGCAAGCGGCACACCAGGAGATTATATCCCGCACCTGGCTCAGAGGGTCCCACGCCCACAGAGCCTCGCTCACTGCTAGCACAGCAGTCTGAGATCGAACTGCAAGGTGGAGGTGAGGCTAGGGGAGGGGCATCCACCATTGCTGAGGCTTGAGTAGGTAAACAAAGCATCCAGGAAGCTCGAACTGGGTGGAGCCCACCGCAGCTCAAGGAGGCCTGCCTGCCTCTGTAGACTCCATCTCTCGAGGCAGGGCATAGATGAACCAAAGGCAGCAGAAACTTCTGCAGACTTAAACGTCCCTTTCTGACAGCTTTGAAGAGAGTAGTGGATCTCCCAGCACAGAGTTTGAGATCTGAGAATGAACAGACTGCCTCCTCAAGTGGGTCCCTGAACCCTGAGTAGCCTAACTGGGAGACACCTCCCATTAGGGGCCGACTGACACCTCATACAGCCAGGTGCCCATCTGAGATGAAGCTTCCAGAGAAAGAATCAGACAGCAACATTTGCTGTTCTGTAATATTTGCTGTTCTGCAGCCTCCACTGGTGATACCCAGGCAAACAGGGTCTGGAGTAGACCTCCAGCAAACTCCAACAGACCTGCAGCTGAGGGTCCTGACTGTTAGAAGGAAAACTAACAAACAGAAAGGACATCCACACCAAAATCCCATCTGTACATCACCATCATCAAAGACCAAAAGTAGATAAAACCACAAAGATGGGGAAAAACCAGAGCAGAAAAGCTGAAAATTCTAAAAATCAGAGCGCCTCTTCTCCTCCAAAGGAACGCAGCTTCTCGCCAGCCATGGAAAAAAGCTGGATGGAGAATGACTTTGATGAGTAGAGAGAAGAAGGCTTCAGATGATCGGTAATAACAAACTTCTCCAAGCTAAAGGAGGATGTTCGAACCCATCACAAAGAAGCTAAAAACCTTGAAAAAAGATCAGACGAATGGCTAACTAGAATAAACAGTGTAGAGAAGACCTTAAATGACCTGATGGAGCTGAAAACCATGGCACAACTACGTGACGCATGCACAAGCTTCAGTAGCCAATTTGATCAAATGGAAGAAAGGGTATCGGTGATTGAAGATCAAATTAATGAAATGAAGTGAGAAGAGAAGTTTAGAGAAAAAAGAGTAAAAAGAAACAAACAAAGCCTCCAAGAAATATGGGATTATGTGGAAAGACCAAATCTACGTCTGATTGGTGTACCTGAAAGTGACGGGGAGAATGGAACCAAGTTGGAAAACACTCTTCAAGACATAATCCAGGAGAACTTCCCCAACCTACCAAAGCAGGCCAACATTCAAATTCAGGAAATACAGAGAACACCACAAAGATACTCCTCGAGAAGAGAAACTCCAAGACACATAAATGTCAGATTCACCAAAGTTGAAATGAAGGAAAAAATGTTAAGGGCAACCAGAGAGAAAGATCGGGTTACCCACAAAGGGAAGCCCATCAAACTAACAGCTGATCTCTTGGCAGAAACTCTACAAGCCAGAAGAGAGTGGGGCCAATATTCAACACTCTTAAAGAAAAGAATTTTCAACCCAGAATTTCATATCAAGCCAAACTAGCTTCATAAGTGAAGGAGAAATAAAATCCTTTACAGACAAATGCTGAGAGATTTTGTCACCACTAGGCCTGCCTTACAAGAGGTCTTGAAGGAAGCACTAAACATGGAAAGGAACAACCGGTACCAGCCACTGCAAAAACATGCCAAATTGTAAAGACCATCAAGGCTAGGAAGAAACTGCATCAACTAACGAGCAAAATAACCAGCTAACATCATAATAACAGGATCAAATTCACACATAACAATATTAACCTTAAATGTAAATGGGCTAAATGCTCCAATTAAAAGACACAGACTGGCAAATTGGATAAAGAGTCAAGACCCATCAGTATGCTGTATTCAGGAGACTCATCTCATGTGCAGAGACGCACATAGGCTCAAAATAAAGGGATGGAGAAAGATCTACCAAGCAAATGGAAAACAAAAAAAAGGAAGGGATTGCAATCCTAGTCTCTGATAAAACAGACTTTAAACCAACAAAGATTAAAAGAGACAAAGGAGGCCATTACATAATGGTAAAGGGATCAATTCAACAAGAAGAGCTAACTATCCTAAATATATATGCACCCAATACAGGAGCAGCCAGATTCATAAAGCAAGCCCTTAGAGACATACAAAGAGACTTAGACTCCCACACAATAATAATGGGAGACTTTAACACCCCACTGTCAACATTAGACAGATCAACGAGACAGAAAGTTAACAAGGATATCCAGGAATTGAACTCAGCTCTGCACCAAGTGGACCTAATAGTCATCTACAGAACTCACCATCCCAAATCAACAGAATATACATTCTTCTCAGCACCACATCACACTTATTCCAAAATTGACCACATAGTTGGAAGTAAAGCACTCCTCAGCAAATGTAAGAGAACGGAAATTATAACAAACTGTCTCTCAGACCACAGTGCAATCAAACTAGAACTCAGGATTAAGAAACTCACTCAAAACCAATCAACTACATGGAAACTGAACAACCTGCTCCTGAATGACTACTGGGTACGTAACAAAATGAAGGCAGAAATAAAGATTTTCTTTGAAGCCAATGAGAACAAAGACACAACATACCAGAATCTCTGGGACACATTCAAAGCAGTGTGTAGAGGGAATTTTATAGTACTAAATGTCCACAAGAGGAAGCAGGAAAGATCTAAAATTGACACCCTAACATCACAATTAAAAGAACTAGAGAAGCAAGAGCAAACACATTCAAAAGCTAGCAGAAGGCAAGAAATAACTAAGATCACAGCAGAACTGAAGGATATAGAGACACAAAAACCCTTTAAAAAATCAATGAATCCAGGAGCTAGTTTTTTGAAAAGATCAATAAAATTGATAGACTGCTAGCAAGACTAATAAAGAAGAAAAGAGGGAAGAATCAAATAGGTGCAATAAAAAATGATAAAGGGGATATCACCACCGATCACACGGATACAAACTACCATTAGAGAATACTATAAAGTCCTCTATGCAAATAAACTAGAAAATCAAGAAGAAATGGATAAATTCCTCGACACATACACCCTCCCAAGACTAAAACCAGGAAGAAGTTGAATCTCTGAATAGACAAATAACAGGCTGTGAAATTGAGGCAATAATTAATATCCTACCAACTAAAAAAAGTCCAGGACCAGATGGATTCACAGCCAAATTCTACCAGAGGTACAAGGAGGAGCTGGTACCATTCCTTCTGAAACTATTCCAATCAATAGAAAAAGAGGGAATCCTCCCTAACTCTTTTATGAGGCCAGCATCATCCTGATACCAAAGCCTGGCAGAGACACAACAAAAAAAGAGAATTTTAGACCAATATCCTTGATGAATATCAATGCAAAAATCCTCAATAAAACACTGGCAAACTGAATCCAGCAGCACATCAAAAAACTTATCCACCACGATCAAGTTGGCTTCAGCCCTGGGAAGCAAGGCTGGTTCAACATACACAAAGCAATAAACATAATCCATTATATAAACAGAACCAAAGACAAAAACCACATGATTATCTCAATAGATGCAGAAAAGGCCTTTGACAAAATTGAACAGCACTTCATGCTGAAAACTCTCAATAAATTAGGTATTGATGGGACATATCCCAAAATAATAAGAGCTATTTATGACAAACCCACAGCCAATATCACACTGAATGGGCAAAAACTGGAAGCATTCCCTTTGAAAACTGGCACAAGACAGGGATGCCCTCTCTCACCACTCCTATTCAACATAGTGTTGGAAGTTCTGGCCAGGGCAATTAGGCAGGAGAAGGAAATCAAGGGTATTCAATTAGGAAAAGAGGAAGTCAAATTGTCCCTGTTTGCAGATGACATGATTGTATATCTAGAAAACCCCACTGTCTCAGCCCAAAATCTCCTTAAGCTGATAAGCAAATTCAGCAAGGTCTCAGGGTACAAAATCAATGTGCGAAAATCACAAGCATTCCTATACACCAATAACAGACAAACAGAGAGCCAAATCACGAGTGAACTCCCATTCACAATTGCTTCAAAGAGAATAAAATACCTAGGAATCCAACTTACAAAGGATGTGAAGGACCTCTTCAAGGAGAGCTACAAACCACTGCTCAATGAAATAAAAGAGGACACAACCAAATGGAAGAACATTCCATGCTCATGGATAGGAAGAATCAATATCATGAAAATGGCCATACTGCCCAAGGTAATTTATAGATTCAATGCCATCCCCATCAAGCTACCAATGACTTTCTTCACAGAATTGGAAAAACTATTTTAAAGTTTATATGGAACCAAAAAAGAGCCTGCATTGCCAAGACAATCCTAAGCCAAAAGAACAAAGCTGGAGGCATCACGCTATCTGATTTCAAACTATACTACAAGGCTACAGTAACCAAAACAGCATGGTATTGGTACCAAAACAGAGATATAGATCAATGGAACAAAACAGAGCCCTCAGAAATAATACCACACATCTACAACCATCTGATCTTTGACAAACCTGACAAAAACAAGAATTGGGGAAAGGATTCCCTATTAAATAAATGGTGCTAGGAAAACTGGCTAGCCATATGTAGAAAGCTGAAACTGGATCCCTTCCTTACACCTTATACAAAAATTAATTCAAGATGGATTAAAGACTTAAATGTTGGACCTAAAACCATAAAAACCCTAGAAGAAAACCTAGGCAATACCATTCAGGACATAGGCACGGGCAAGGACTTCATGTCTAAAACACCAAAAGCAAGGGCAACAAAAGCCAAAATTGACAAACGGGATCTCATTAAACTAAAGAGCTTCTGCACAGCAAAAGAAACCACCGTCAGAGTGAACAGGAAACCTACAGAATGGGAGAAAATTTTTACAATCTACCCATTGACAAAGGGCTAATATCCAGAATCTACAAAGAACTCAAACAAATTTACAGGAAAAAATGAAACAACCCATCAAAAAGTGGACAAAGGATATGAACAGACACTTCTCAAAAGAAGACATTTATGCAGCCAACAGACACATGAAAAAATGCTCATCATCACTGGCCATCAGAGAAATGCACATCAAAACCACAATGAGATAACATCTCACACCAGTTAAAATGGCGATCATTAAAAAGTCAGGAAACAACAGGTGCTGGAGAGGATGTGGAGAAATAGGAACACTTTTACACTGTTTGTGGGACTGTAAACTAGTTCAACCATTGTGGAAGTCGGTGTGGCGATTCATCGAGGATCTAGAACTAGAAATATCATTTGACCCAGCCATCCCATTACTGGGTATATACCCAAAGGATTATAAATCATGCTGCTATAAAGACACATGCACACATATGTTTATTGTGGCACTATTCACAATAGCAAAGACTTCAAACCAACCCAAATGTCCAGTCCATCAATGATAGACTGGATTAAGAAAATGTGGCACATATACACCATGGCATACCATGCAGCCATAAAAAAGGATGAGTTCATGTCCTTTGTAGGGACGTGGATGAAGCTGGAAACCATCATTCTGAGAAAACTATCGCAAGGACAGGAAACCAAATACCACATGTTCTCACTCATAGGTGGGAATTGAACAATGAGAACACTTGGACACAGGAAGGGGAACATCACACACTGGGGCCTGTTTTGGGTTGGGGGGGAGGGGGGAGGGATAGCATTAGGAGATATACCTAATGTAAATGACGAGTTAACGGGTGCAGCATACCAACATGGCACATGTATACATATGTAACAAACCTGCACGTTGTGCACATGTACCCTAGAACTTAAAGTATAATAAAAAAATAAAGAAAAAAAAAACATGCTCTAAGATAAGAGAAGTAAAACACATATAGTCCCCATCTAAAGAGGAAGAAACCAGTCCAAAGTTTGTTCAAGCTAAGGGGAATGTTAAGGCCATCTTGGTCATTAGTTATTATTTCTATTACTTTGACATAAATATATAAAGAAACATCATAGAAAATTTAAATCAAATGAAACAAATATGCTTCTGTAATAATTACTGTCAAAGAATATTAATAAATATTTATGTCTCCTATTAACAAAAGAAAAAGCCGAAACTACATTTTCAAAAAATTCTATATGTATGTTGTACAAAATAGTACAAATGAAGTTTTAATGAAGTATCACTTCATAACATTGCAAATATTTTGTTTGATTATAAAGTGTTTTGATTTTATTAAAATATAATAAGTGGTTATCTAATAATTAACGGAGTTTGAGGATGAGAAAATAATAGCTGATGTTAGTTTTCAATTATTTTAAATGTTGATGGAAATAGTTTTGTTTTGTCATCAGACTGTTAAAGAAAATCAGGGCTAGACATGGTGGCTCATGCCTGTAATCCCAGCATTTTGGGAGGCCGAGGGAGGCGGATCACTTGAGGTCAGGAGTTCAAGACCAGCCTGGCCAACATGGTGAAACCCCATCTCTACTACGAATACAAAAATCAGGAAGGCATGGTGGCACGTGCCTGTAATCCCAGATACTCGGGAGGCTGAGACAGGAGAATCGCTTAAACCTGGAAGTGGAGGTTGCAGTGAGCTGAGATCGTGCCACTGCACTCCAGCCTGGGTGACAGAGACTCTGTCTAAAAAAAAAAAAAAAAGAAAGAAAGAAAAGAAAAGAAAATCAGGAAACAGCACTTTAAAATGATAAAAATGTAAATTAAGTTTTCTTATGATTGTTTTTCCTTTGCCTCCAGTACAGAATATTCAAATTACTGTGAATCCTTGATTCTTGCATTCTGCAGTGATGTGATTTGGCCCTCACTTAGCACTAATATAATTGTAAACACAAATGCTAACATATACACTAAACAGCATGCTAATACCAGGTTATACACTATGCCTTTCTAATTCCTGCATATTACCTTTTAAATAAAACACTAAATTTAAAATCCATCATAAAGAGCTCGCAGGTCCCCAGAAACCCTAAGATATTTCTTTTAAAACTGCAATATCAAAAACTACTGATAGTGGGCACCTATTATTTACCAGGGACTATACTAGTATTTTAACATGCATAGTTTTAATTACACTCACATGAGCTGGATTGTATTATCTTCATTTTTACAGAGATTCAGAAAATTTAAATAACTTACTAACAGTGAGTGGTAGAGCTATGAATAAGCACAGTGTTTCAGATGCCAAATAACATGCTTTTATCACACCACGATTCTATGAAAATACTAAGATAGTCTCTAAGATCCATATTAAATCATATACCTACATGATATTACCATATATAAAATACAAGTAAGAATCTGAGCGAGAATAGCTATTTTTTATTGTCTACATCTAGAAGATATTAGGTTGGTGCAAAAATAATTATGGTTTTTGCCATTACTTTTGCACCAACCTAATATTTATACTGCATTGTTTCTACAAAGACCCAGTGGTTCATAATGTAACACTAAAATTAATATTATCAACATAGATTTGAAGAGTGTTACCTCCAAATGTATAAAATATCAATCATCATCACGTGCTTTGTAAATATTCCAACTAAACAATCCTAGCCCACTAAATTTGAGCCATAGGCATTCTGCATAGAAGCAGGTTATAAAATACTTAATCTTTTTTACAAGAGACAGAAGACCTAATAAAGGTGTTCTCAGGAAACTTTACTGTACAAGAAACAGAACACCTTATAAAGATGTTCTCAGGAACATCTACTGTACACTTCTACCATCTTCCTTAACAAAGCCAATCACAGTTTAATGCCGAATTCTAGCTTTTACAGTTTGGCAGAGACACTGAAATAGGATTGAGATCGATTGAATAAGCTTTTCCTTAAACAGTCAGAGAAAAATTCCTAAAAGTTGGCTTACCTATCATTAAAGAAAAAGCAAGTTATTTTATTTGTGCACAGCAAATTACTTTTAAAATTATTTGCTCAGGATTCCTAGATAAACTGATAGATTTCAAGCTCAGATTACAAGGGAATGAAAGAATAATCAGCAAATTCATAAATACTCCCCCATGGTTAAAAAAAAAAGCACACTTTTGTTGAAGATCTTATTTCTTGACTGTAATAGCAATATACACAATAGTGCTATTATATATATCCCAGCTATGAAATACAGGAAGAAAACTACAATAAATTTATTAAAAATATAATTTTTACACATAGATGTTATTGGTCTTTATTGAAGAAGGATGTCTTCATTAAAATAAAGAATTTAACAAATAAATTCAATTGAAACCCTAATAAATGAATCTACTTGCTTTCTTCACTATTACAGGTAATAGCTACTTATTTATCTCTACTCATCCATGTACCTATTCCTGAGTTCTGGTTTTTGAGTCAAACAGGAAATGAAGAAGCCATTTTGCCAAAACAAGAGAAACTTCTATATGTCTCTAGTAAATTTTCTAGGCAACTGAGTTTTAGCATTAGTGAAAAGGAATTTCCATTATCTCAATATAGATACATAAAAATTCCAGGTTGAAATTTGACATTCTTTCTTTCAATACTCTGATCTTTAAGAAACTTTTCCTGACTTACATAGTCTCTGCTTATCCCTTATTCTGCAATCCCTATGGATTTATACTTTTATGTACACTATTAATTTGCATTATTTTGATGTGTTTCTCCCATTGCTATTAAGTCACCAATGGCTAAATACGTGTTCTCTCTCCAACTATAAAAACCTCCCCTACTTTTATTTTTCATACTATTGAACACAGAGCTATGACAAGGAAGGGACATTTTGAATGTTAAAATCATCACTCTACAGGAAGATACTGCTTGCTACCATCAAAACGACCAAGAGTAGGTAATTTCATTTGTACTGAGAGTCTATACTTTAGCAGAAATTTCTTTAGAATACATATAAACCTTGTAATGCCAGGCTCCACTCCCCTATAGCATGTAATTAATGATCTTTTTTATTATTGATAAGCTTTATCAGGAAAATGCTTGATCATCTACCAAAATTCAAATAGCTGTCTTGGTGGCAAATCCTATTAAGGTTTTCTAAAGAAGATTTCTTACGTCAAATTACCTTAGAAAAAAGGACGAGCATGAGAATTCATTATGTTAAAAAGGTTGCCGCCAAGAGAAGTTAAGTTGCATTTAGAAACTAGGAAGCCAGAGACTTCTGATTCATGTTTAAAGCACACAGAAAAATGCCTGCAGCAAACAAAATATTCCTTAAAGTAACCCCATTTAATAATTTAATCCAATAGATTGTCCATGGAAGAATGGGTCTCTACTGCTTGCTCAGTTTTTAATAGAAATATAAATGACATACTTTACAATTCACGCGTGTAAGGGTACAATTCAATGGATGTTAGTATGTTTAGATATATGCAACTACTACTGCAGTCAATTTTAGAATATTTTCATCACCTCAATATAAAACCTGTACTCTTTAGCTATCATCCCCTAGTCCTCCTTCCCACCACCCATTCCTTTTATCTTTAAGAACACCATTATTGGCTTTCTAACTCTATAGATTTTCCTATTCTTGACTTTCAAATGACTGGAGTCATATAATAATGGACTCTGCGACTGGCTTCTTCCACTTAGCATAATGTTTCCAAGGTTCATCAAAGCAACATATATCAGTACTTGATTCCTTTTTATGGCTAACTAATATTCCATTACATGAATATACCATATTTCACTTAGCCAGTCATCCCATTGATAGACACTTGAGTGGTTTTCAACTTTTGGCTATTATGAATAGTGTTGCTATAAACATTTCATACAGGTTTCTGTGTAGACATATGTTTTTATTTCTTTGGGGTATATATCAAGAGTGGTATTTCTGGGTTATATGGTAACTCTATGTTTGTTTAAGGAACTGTCAGACTGTTCTCCAAAGTGGTCCCATTTTACATTCTCACCAGCAGTGTATGAGGGTATCAATCTGTCCACAACATCACCAACATTTATCATTGTCTGACTTTTTTAACTAGCCATCCTAGTGTGTGTAAGATGGTATCTCTTGATGATTTTCATTTGCATTTCCCTGATGACTAATGATGTTAAACATCTTTTCATGTGCTTATTGGCCATTCGGGTATTTCCCCGGAGAAATGTCTTTTGCATTCTTTGCTGATGTTTTTAATTTGCTTGTCTTTTTATTATTGAGTTGTAGAAGTTCTTTATATATTCTAGATACAAAGCCCTTATCAGACATATGATTTAAAACTTTTCTCCTATTCTGTGGTTGTCTTTTCACTTTTCTGATCGCTTTCTTAATAACTGAGCCCTGATGCCTTAGAAATACTTTCACATTCACTCTGGAAGCCACGTTGATTTCTAGACACTCCTACCACTTGTAGATTCCAAGCTACAACCACCTGGATGTGTTTTATTTCATCAAGCCCAGATAAGTAGATCATCACAAGTAGGATCTGAATTTTATTAGCTGTTTTCCTTCCTGTAGTTTTCCAAAAGTATCACGATAAAAACTCCCCCCTAAAAGAGAAAACGTAGAGCTAACTTAGAACTTCTAGAGAATACCTAATTCATTTCCTTATTTTTCTCCATCCTTCTGAGAAAGAGATCTGTCTATCCCTTTGTCTTATCACTTGTTTAAATTCCCCAGAAGAGACTCCACTCTTGTGCTTACCCTTTGGCTTTGCCATAAAGAAGGACATAACTAGTAACAGTAACAGACACTTTCGCCGCTTAAAACCATTATTTTGAGTTCTCTAAACACATATTTTAGAGATACTCTTCAAACAACAAATTATTTGAGAAAATATCTATTCTGCAATTCTGCTTTGTTCTAAGTCTAACAAGTCAGTATTTCTACTGATGACTCTATTATTGCCAGAACTGTTTCATTTATTGCAAATTGCATAAGGCAGTTTTGGCTCTCAAGATTTTAGACCAGAAGCAAGTTTCAAAGAATTTTTTTTCTGAAGATGTGTTAGCTATTCTGTGATTTGAGTGTCCAAATAAATTTGGATATTTCCTTCCCTCCAAACTTAAAGCCTGAACAATGACCTCAAACAGTAGTTTTGAAATTCTCCTGATTTGATGCTTGTCGGTATATTTCTAAATGGAGTGATCAGAGTAGATATCTTGAAATGTTCATTATTGTATTCTGGAACCAATGAAAAACTTATCCTTTACACATAATTATCATTACTATCTACATAGCGTTTTGGCTTTAGTTATCAATTGTTTTTAAGACATGGTCTTATATTTAGGTGATGTGATGCTACGCTATTTTCTCTTTTACGTGACTCTACTCCTTGCTGCATGCTGTATCTCTTCCGTTCATTCTATGCCTTCAGAAATCACTGGAAACCCTGAAGATAAAGCCCGAACTTACAGAGAAGAACAAAAAGACTTATGATTTGCAGCAATATCGTAAATAAGTGATGTTGAAAGAAATTACATAAACAGTTATAGGTGTGTTTCCTTTATTGTTATTTCTAGTAGGACGGAACTTTTTAAAATCTAAACTGTCATCAAAGCAATTCTACTCCAGAGAAATTACCTCACAGTCTGTCTATACATCCAGTTTCTCTGTATTCTTCTTTAAACAGAAACAAACACATAGAAAGGTTTGGGGAAAATTTGTTACATGGATTGTACTGATTTTCAACTTTTTTTTATTAGTCATACATGAGTTTCCCCAAACAAAAATAAATGTCATTCATAGCATATTCCTTTCTGTACCAAAGATATTAACGTCTTTAACATGATTTGCCTTCCATGAGGAAGTCTATGATGAAAAACATAATTCAACAGAGAAACTGAGCAAAGAAAGCACTAAGGTAAAAAGGAAGACTACAAGGCTAATTTTTACATAGACGTTTTAATTCATCCCCATTCTACAAAGCAGCAAATAGCTTTGCACTGCACTTAAAATTCCAGGGCAGCTGCATCTGAGCTTATTTGCCACAAGTACAGACTCAGAAGCAAGTAATGCCACAGGAAAGCATGACTGGGTTTGTAAGTTGAAGCCGATTCTCTCTACTAACAAAGCATAAGGGATACATTTTTACTGTGTTGATATCCACCATAAAATGTTATTTGACACATTTTAAGCATGTCATCTTCAAATTAGGGGTGGATTATTTTTTCTTTCTGAAAATATAGAAATCACCAATTTTTAAAATGACCCTTTTATTCAATCTCTTCCTCCCTTGTTTATGACCTACCTTTGTGCCTTCAATATAGATGAATGTTGTATAAATCTCTTTTTCTGTTCCCATAACCAAATGTGAAGTAAAATCTCATCTAGTGGGAAGGAGACTGGCAAAACAGTCAGTAATTCAAGTCATTCTGAATCTCTCAAGACTTCATTACTAAGCATTCTGTACACTGTGCACAAATCTTATCAAGCATGAAAAATTATTCAGATTTGTTCAGGAGCATGATATTCCTCTAATTTCAACTAAAATATCATTAACATAATTTTGTGAACTGCCTTTAATGCCTTTAAATGCAACTTAAAGTTGTACATTCTATTCCTTAAGCAATGTTTGGGTATTACCAATATACTGAAAGATAGATGAGATGTGCTCATGGCGATACAGCTTTTAACCTTTCCTCTCCTCTACCATGACGGGGGAGAATTACCGTAAATGATGGGTACTCTGTCTGCAGTGTGGACAATTGATTTGACCTGACTGCCTCCAAAGTTCTAATGGACTTTGTGGCCAAATCCCCTGAGATATAAAATATGTTGAAGTGAATTGGGGCAGGTTAAAGAACAGACCTGCTTTTCATTGCAGGCTCTGGCTATAATACATCTCCCAGTTGTTCAGGGCAAAAGATTAAACATGATCAATACCCAAATCATTTTTTTTAAAGTGTTGCCCTCAGTAAATCTATTTTTGTTATATTTTTCCCCCTGCCAAGCATGGTTTTACAAATCTTGAAAAGATCCTTTTTTTTTCCCAATGCAGAATTGCATACACAGCTCTATCTTCAGTTTATTTCCATTTAATTTATCCTCATCTGTTCAGTATAGTGATTACTTGGGCTACACAAAATTTCTCTGGATTTAAATAGTGAATTCCCCATTCTTTGAGTTTACACTGAAGTTTCTATTTGCAGTGAAGAAAAGATTAACAAAGAGGAAGGAAGTATGGTAGGAAATACTACAAGCAAACAAAAGAGAAAATAATAAAGAAAATGATTCCCAGATAAAATGCCAGAAAAGTAGACAAATTTGAATTTTAAAAGTTGTTGAAAATGTTGAAATTATATATTTTTCCAACTTACATAAAAGTTGAGAAGAAGAAAAAATAATGGCTAGGCATAAAATACTAAATTAATTGATATTATAGGAAGTAAACAACAATAACGTAAAGTTAAATCCCAACACTCAACTCACAAACTACCATTAGAGGAAGCAACAGACAGACCTCAAAGGGAGATCCATGAAGAAAGAAAAGGAAAAAGTTAAAAAGAAACATCCAGTAAACCAATGAAGGAATCACTTTAATGACTTGCTGCTTAGAGGAAAGCTGTTGTCTGAATAATAGTGTTTTCATTCTAGATCTCACTGGATACAGACCTTCTTTGGAATGAATATTATCAGTCCTGTATTCCAGGAAACAACAATGTACAAGGTAGACTTTGTGTCATAATCTTCTAAGAATCAAATTTATTTAAAAATGCAGAGTTAATCCAGTCATTAATGTTCATTCAACAAATATTGGGCAATATCCTGGACAAAACACCATGCTAGACAACAAGAGAAAAAAACTTAGATGAAAGACATCTATTCCTGCTCCCCAAGGAGATAATAATCTAGCTGAGAAAATTAAGTAAGCATCAGCAACAACGTTAGTCCAAGGCAAAATATGGTAAGTACTATAACAGATATAAAGCGCTTCGGGTTTTAGAGTAAGAAGTATCATTTCCTTGTCAGAGCCAAGAAAGCTTCATGGAGGTGCTCAAACACTGGCTCAAATGCAATATGTAGCTAGAACAATTTTTAAGCTCTGAACATTTTCATAAACTACGTAGAGGAGGGAAAATGATTTCCATAAGTGTACTACATTATGAGTGTAATCACACTGCCTTTCTATGACCTAAACACTGAGCCTTAAATTAGGGACCCGCAAACTTTTTCTGAAAAGGGCCAGATAGTAAATATTTTGGTCATTGCAGGCCATATGTTCTCTGTTGCAATTACTCCACTATGCCAAAGACAATATATAAACAAATCAGCACGACCATGTCCCAATAAAACTTTACTTATGGATACTGAAATCTGAATTTCATATAATTTTTACATTAAACAAAGTATATTTTTTCAACCACTTAAAAATGTAAAAACCTTGCTTAGCTCACTGGCTTCCAAAAAAAAAAATAAAACAGGTTGTAGGCTGGATTTAGCCTGCAGGCCGTAGGTAGACAGTCCCTGTTATGCTTTAGAATGTTAGCATCTCAACCTAGCTAAACATTTCTTTGTAATTTTCTATCTACCACACCTTCCTCCGACTGCATCTTTCCAAAATAATCTTTATAGAACATCCATAGGGGAAAATAAAACTCTTCCCTTCCTATACACGTTTGTAGCTACACTTTAAAACATTTCAGCTCTTTTCTTATTTTCTTGGAATCAACAAATATGTATATCATATGTGCTATATGATATTTCATAGTTTTCTACAAGTGCAGAGGTACCAGTTTTGTTTGGATTTTATACTCCAATGCCCTTCCAGGTGATAATATTTTACTGAATTTTTTAAAGCAATAACAACATATGGGTCAAAGACAATGAATATTTAATATAGAGGCACAGGAGGAGATGAAGCACAAATTATGTATTTTATCCTAAAGGGGAATTTTGAAATAACTTTCTAACATGAATGCCCCGCCTACTAGTATTCAAGAGCCCATTCTTGTGATCTTCACGAAAGGATATTTGCAGGATGCACACCGGGAATCTTATTTCTATGTTGTCTCATTAAATCTCATTTGACCTTCACTTTCACCCTGTGGAAGATATGTTATATCATTTCCATTTTTAAAAGTTTGAAGAGATTTGCCGTTCACATCTCCTGATCTGAAGTTGAGCTTCTCCTGGGTAAGGCAGAGATGGAGTTGTAGACAAAAAATTGTGTGTGTGTGTGTGTGTGTATGTTTCTGTGAGTTTTCTTAATGTTTCTTAACTGATTTTAGTGAGCCTCTTTAGCAAACCTGGACATCTAACATATATTTCTTTATAAACCTTTTAACTGAAGTATAAAAATCCATCCAGAAAAGTTATTAATCCTAAATGTACAGCTTAATGAAAAAGAGTTAACACGTTCGTGTGACATGTGCTGATCAAGAAATAGAACGTCAACAGCATCCCAGAAAATCCCTCTCTAGTCCCCCACAATCTCTACCCCATCTATCCTCTCCATCAAACAAATATCTTTCATATCAACTTCTGTTCTGTTTTGATATTATTTGAAGCTATGCATCAACACCATATCCTTCTGCCCAGTGCTATCATCTCAACTAAAATGTCTTTATAGCTTTATACCTTTTGTGACACAGCATATTAAAATTATTAATAGTAACTTGTCCTCCAGTAAGAAAATTCTGGTTACGTTACTTACTAGTTTTGTCACTATGAACAAGTTACTTAACCCCTCTAAGGCTCAGTGGTTTCCTCAGTCATAAAATTTAGACAATACTGGTATCTATCTTTGTGAGATTATCACGGGGAAAAATGATAAAATATATGTAAACTTGCTAACACTCTGCTCATTATCTAGTAAGAAAACAATACATAATAATTATCATTATAATTTCAGTATTTACTAGTGTGGCGTGATTATAGGCAGTCAATAAATATTTGAGTCCCTATCCTGGGCTCTGCGTAACTCAGCTTGTATAAACTACATAAACCTCTACCTATACATAACCCTCTACCTATACATAACCCAATTCCCTCTCTAATTTTAAATACAATCAAGATAATCCTAAATCTAAAACAACTGTTAGTAACTCTTCATTATTTCTAAAATCAAATTCACAATATATGCGTATTTGTGTGTATAACTCTCCTAAAATGAAATACTTTCCACCTGGTTTCTTCTCAAAATCTGTCTGTTAAGACCCATTCCAAATACTGCCTCCCATAGTACATCTTTACTTGATCTGATTCCAGGTCATCTCTGAAGGGCCAGGTTCTGTTACTTTCCTGAAGCCCTTCCATTGTCTCTCTTGGACAACAGAAATACATGCGTGACCACACTGCACTTTCTATAGGACAGTCTCCCTGAGCATAGGAACTGTTGTCTAGATCCGTTACAGCCAGCCCAGCATTATATTTTACATATAATAACAATAATATACTAAAAATCATGCTATCAGACAAGTATGTACAAATTTGTAGTTTAATTCTTTTATCAACCTTCAAAACATGAGAGCTGCATAATATAATTATTCTCAGTTTGCAATTGTTTAATTTGACAAACACAGATATACTACTTACTATGCCCCAGCAGGATTGGCATGCTTTGCATAGCGTAACTCATTTAATCCTACTGGGTGATATAGGCATTATCATTGTACTCATTTTACAGATAAGGAGAATAAGACTTACAAAATAGTTGAACAAGTAGCCCAAAGTCACCCAAATAGTAAAACAAATAAGTGAGGCTCATCCTCAGGCAGGCCACCTAACTACCATGCCACCATGCACCGCAGCCTGCATCGTGAGGGGCCACCAATAAGTAGGTGAAGAAATTGATTGAAGATAGACTTACAATTAAAGCTTTGGTCTATAATTAAATCAGTGTGTAAAAAATAGATTTTCTAACTCTGGGGGTGGGGGAGATTGATGTTCCTCTTATGCCTCAATCTCTTCATCACCTGCTTCCTTTCCAGCTAAGCACAGTGTACTAGAGAGCTTAGCTCATCCATAGGGCTTGTTGCAGGCACAACAAGGAACCACTGTGGGCTTTCATGCCCCAGAAGTAGATGTAGCTAAAAAGCATTAATATGTTTTTGCAAAAAAAAGATTAACAAATTCTTGCTTTCAAAAATCAAAGAACTTAAATTATAGTAGGATAATCTACTTTCATAATCAGTATTAACTTTTTAGATCTGTGACTTTTTCAATGACCAGGCATTTCTTATGTGGATTTGCTTTTCTTATCTTCAACGCATGTTTATTAAATATCTGTTCTGTGCATTGTACTGTCCTAAGTTTCAGAGATACTAAAATATTAAGACATTATTTCAAATGTTTTATCGTTTAGTTTTCTCTTTTAAGAAGTATCTTTTTTCCTTCTTTAACTGGTGGTCTTAATTGAGATAACATCTACAGAGCATTTTCTATTTCTTGGAAAGCAGGTGACACCTTATAATGTTTTATGCAAGCATTACGGTTAACATATGGCAAATTATTCTAGGCAAATGCTGTTTGTAGATCTTTCAAACGTTTTTCACTTAGTTTAAATTTGTATTGATCTAATTGCAATTCTTACACTTCTTAAGGAAAAAACTATTTTTTTTTTTCTCTCAGGTAAAATGAGTAAAACACCCAGAGAATCCTTAGCAGTCTGGGAAGAATATTTTAAAGATTCTATCCCTATTTGCCTCTTCCCTTTTACTAGCATTAACATATATTCCTTACATGGTACATTTGTTCCATTCCATGGGTTAGAATGTTCTGTTCGAATCTGCAGGTGACCTCTCTGGGCCTTATTCTTGTATCTGGAAACACAGTCAGTTGTGGCTGGCCTCATGTCCCCTTAAAGGCCAAAGTTGAACACTACATTATCTGGGCAGACAACACCTTATTCTTATTCCTCAACAGTTCTAACAACTCACAGCCCTTCTCAGTCCCTTTATGAACACAGATGTCATTTTAATGGGAGGAGAGCTGAAGTGACAAGAAGGTGACCTGTGGGTGAACCCAGGAGCAGGTGAGGCCTATCAGTTTTTAATTTGAAACTGGTGTCAGGTCTGAGGAATGGCTGGTATAATCACATTTGTAACTGATCTCCTATAAACTCTGCAAACATTCAAGGGATGGCTGTTGTGGGCAATATGAAATTAACAATTCATGTGCAGGTCTCTGGGCACCTAACTAAATCAAATGTATCTTTGAAAATTGTATAAATACTGCACGTTTTCCAGATGACAAGATTGGCATAACTAAAAAGCACTGGTTGTACTCTTAACGAAAGATTTGTTTTTGGCATCAATTTATAAAGACATAATATTTTTAAAAGACAATTACCATTTCAAGGCATAGTTTATCACATAGTCCAAGCACAAAAGGCCTAAAATTAAACTCAATGCTACCATCACATAACATTCATCTTCAAAAGTTATGTGCTAACATATACTTTCACAGAATGTTTTCTGCTTAAAATATTTTCTATCCAATCCCTTAAGATTTCATATAGCAAAAATTCACTCTAACTTTAGAAGTATTGCTATTCAATAAATATGCCTTAGGCACAACTTCTAAACTTTACAATTGACAGAAAATTATATTAACCTGGAACTTGCCTACAAAAGTAAAATTCAAATGTTCTGTAGCATTATAACGGTGTCTCTACCAAACCAAGAAGAGTATTTCAAAGCTCTACAAGGTAGAACGCTTCTACAGGTTTAGAAAATGAAGTGACATTTAGTATCTAGCAATAGCGGTTGACTATTAGAAGAAGATTGCTGTGGGACACGAGATTTGTCACTTTTCTTCCACAGATTTAGGATGAGAAATAGTAAAAATAATCACTGGTATTTTTAGTGATTATTTGCTGAGTACTGTCCTAAGCACTTTACATGTACTGACTCTTTGAGTTTTCACAACCACGTTCTGAGAAAGATCTGCTTATTATCCACATTTTACAGATCAAGAAACCTGAGCCGCAACAAGTTTATGTAGCTTACTAAACCAATCAATAGTGGGCTCAGGATTTGAACTCACATCTGATTTTAAAAACCCTTTGTCTTAACCATTCTTTATCACCCCTTGGGACATATCAATTTTGTCACCTCACTGCTACTGTGACACTGAAGGACATGAACATGTGGCCTACATTAAATTATTTTCAACTAAAGGACAAGTGAGATAGACTGACAATGATGTGTTTCCTGTTGGTGAAACAATGGACTGTTCTTATTGCATCTCCTTAGAACTCGGTCTTCTTAAGAACCATTTCAGGTGCTATCATTCCCTTAATTTTAGACATATGGAATTTCTACACTTTGAAGTGGCCAATCCTATATTATTTCTTCTGCTGAAGCTATTCACATGTCTGATAGAAGAAAACATTGCATAAGGAAAAGAGCTTAGACTGTGAATTCAGAGAACTTGGATATGAATCCCAGATCTGCAACTTACCATCTAGGCGAACTTGCTCAAATGACTCAGCCTTACTGAACCTTGGTTTCTTTATCCCTATGATGGTTTCAGGTTCTAACTGAGATCTGAGGGGAGTCAGTGCGTGAGTGGCAGGTAGCTGGAAAAACATTCGAGGAATCGTAGACAGTTTCAACATGGCTTGACTTTCTCTCTGGGCGTGAGCTAGCCTTGTTGCCAGTGAGCCATAGGCGCAAGCCGTATGTACAGCATTGGTAAGGTAGTTATACCTTTTACAGACAACACCAGCTCTGAGCCAGCCATGAGCTCACATGAGTGGTTACCTAAAGTGCCTCAGGTGGAGTGGTTACATAATGAGCAGAGTTGTACACCTGCACTTCAAATTCACTGAGTCGTGCTGGACCGGATGTCTGCCTCAGCTGGTTCTTGACTGCAGCACATTCATTTTCCTTACAGATAGTAAAAAAAAAAAAAAAAAAGTTACTGGCAAGTATGTTCTTAGAGGGTCATTGTGAGACTCAGATGAGACAGTGTAAATAAAAGTACTTTGTAGATAGGGATATACAGGGGTTAGTCCCAAATGAATAACTTACTTGGGCTAATTGGTATCACTCAGAGACCAGATCAAGAGACAATATAACCTCAGATTTCTTTCTTATCACCCTTTTCTTTCATAGCAGGGAGGCTTTATATAACGAATACTCTCCTCTTTTCCTAAGCAATGTGAGTAAATATTAATGGTGGCCCTTCCTTAAGATTTCAATAGGAATAGATTCAGTAACAAAATAAAAACATTCACGTGCTAACAAGTTTCCAGTGTCTCAAGTCCAATGTCTCGAGGGCTTTCCCATGGGCTATTTCTCACCTTGGATCACCATTAATGCACTTTCTTCACCTGTGTATGCTTATATAACCCTCTAGAGTCAATTTAAGTCACTCTCTCTCTTAAGTCTTCTCTGAATCCCCATATAGATCTAAATTCTATTTCTCCTATCATCCAATAGCATCTGTTTTCCGCTTCTATTGCACTCAGAACATTGTATTTTAACTACATACCTGACTTTCTCCCAGCTTGAGTGCAAGACTTTAGAAGGCAGAGAACTTAGCTGAAAATATTATATTTCTCTATGCCTAGTATCTAACACAGTGTCTGGCACAGAGTAGAGGCTCAATAAAGGATTGCTGACTGTAGACTGGGATCCACGGTTTATAGCCTAACAGACATGAGAAATGAACTTTAAAAATAAAGTAATTCTATAAATAAAAGGCAACTCAGGTGGGCAATACATTAAACTAATACATAATAGGAGGAACAGATAAGCAATTTGTGGGAAACTATTCAGTAACAAGCAAAGTAGAAGAAAAGATATATTTTGAATATGAAGTATTTTGAAAATCAATTAAAATAATTTAGACTTAATACAGTAGGTTAGTTACTTATTAATCAATCAATGTATTCACTCATTCAACAAACATTTTTGAGTGCCTGCCATGTGCCATTTACTAAGTCACAAAAATGAGTAGGCTATGGTTCCCCCTTCCTTGAAGAGTTTATAATACTGTAATTTCATAAGAAGCATTTGTGGAGAACCCCACAGCATAAAATTGGGATAGTAGTCTGGAGGCTAAGTGTTTATAAACCACAAAGCTGGACAGGTAGCTGGAGGTTACACAAGCCAACTAAATCAGTAGAGCACATTCACTCTTCCTTCCGTCTCCACCATAATTATCAGACAAAGGTCTAGGTCCCTGGCTCTTTGCTCTCAGTTAAATTGCCTCAGCACAGTGGAAATTCCCAGGAGACCTGTTCACACAGCAGTGCAGCTCTGGCATCAACAAATTCCATGCACAGAACTTCCTTTTCACACGACGTCTCACAAAGCCTTTTCTTCACTCTTCCTTTCTCTTCTTTACCTCTACAATCCCTTTTTCCCTGTATTGGTTTGCCAGATATGTATTAGTTTGAAAGTACCACAGACTGGGTATTTATTTTTCTCATAGTTCAGGAGTCTGGAATCTGAAATCAATTTATCACAGGGTGGGTTTTTCCTCAGGGCTCTCTCCTAGGCGGTAGATGGCTGTCTTCTTCCTGTCTTGACATGGTCTTCCCTTTGTGTGCATGCGGCATGCTGGACCCGGTACTCCAATAGGGATGGCACCATGTTCAAGAAGCTGAAGAAGAGACCCAGAGCCAGGAAACAAGACACGGCATTTATTGAGGGAAGCATACATGCAGAATGGCCCAGGCAGAACTGCCGTGGCCTGCAGAAAGTATGCCATTTATATGGCATTTTTCACTTAACATCCTCCCCCTAACAACCTCCACCTGGCAACCTTTGTTTAACCCAACACAAAGGGCCTCAGTTGCCTGTACATCCCACGTTCCATGGGACTGGATGTGGGCTCAGATATTCTTCACAGATAAGGAATGAATCTCTGGGCTGGCCACTCTTGGATTCCTTAGCTTGGAACTGTGAACACATACTCAGGTTCATCTGCCATACAGAGTCATTTTCTGGGTATGCTTAAGTTCAGTTATTGCTGTCAGGTACATCTACCATACAGTATGCTTTTGTCCTAATCTCTTCTTATAAGGACACCAGCCATATTGGATTAGGGCCCATGCTAATGACCTCATGTTAACTTAATTAAAACCCCATCTTCAAATATGGCCACATTCTGAGTGATTGGAGGTTAGGATTTCAACATGTGAATTTGGAGGAGTTAGGATTCAGCCTGTAACTATCCCTGTCCCAATCTCTTCCTAGCATCAAGTGATTTTAAAAACTGCAGCCACAGTGCCACTTCCATCTCTGACTGAGCATGAATCTACAATCCCAGCTCTATAGAGTTTAGAATAATGAGTTATTTAAATTAGCTGCACTTTTGGAGAGTCTCCAGAAATTTCAAAGGAAAAAAAAGCCACTGGTACTGGATTTCATATCCAGAGATTTGATTTAATTGGTTCAGGTTACTGTAGTCTGGCCATGGGGATTGTTAAAAGCTCCCCAAAGGGCTCAAATATATAGTCAGGGACAAGAACCAGAGGAAGGACTACTTGAGTTAAGGGTGGTAGGGATATTCAAATATAAATGGGGTAACTCAGTGAGTTCAGATGAGGAAGTTATTTAAAAGTTTTTTATTATACAACACACTGAAAAAAAAAATCAAGGCTTGATTGACTTTCTTGCCTCTAAAGATGTTTCGCATGACTGGTGCTGACTTGATCATTTACTAGTAGTAAGTTAACCAGTAAATGATCAAAGAATAACTGCCAATAAGGACCCCTGTGACAGCCAAAGCTCTAGCAGTATTTTCTGCCTTTAAGAACCCAAAGCTTGAGTGGATGGAGAAGGGGAAACTAAATCCATTTTCATGGTCTCCACAACTTCAGAGAAATACCAATGACAAACCCAAAATAAATGATTTTGAGTGAGTTCTTTTTTACATTTTCTAATTCCTGAAAGTGCTGTTTTAATAAATATCATAAAGCTAACTTAAGAAGGAAACTTTGGAACTCTGTTGCAATTTATTAAAAACTAGGTTTATAACTGATCATTTACACTGAACTCCCATTGTGCCCTCAATTTAGATAATGCACATGTATGGCTAGTTTTCCCAATCAGCAGATCCTTGTGATGCATGGCCCTGATGCTATATTTGAGTTTAGAGAAAGAAAATACATACTTTATCACAAAAGAAATTTCAAACTTAAAAAATTAACTACAAAAACTAAAATGCCTGGCTTCTAGAGAATCTGACTTTGAAATAATACTGGAGTTTAGTTTAAAACTTCTCATTTTATTATTCAGACAATTGAAGTCAAAGTAGAGATTAGAGATGTAGAGGAAGAAGACTTATAGAAAAGAAAATCTCTCTTTTACTTAAGCTAAGTGTCTTAGTCCATTTTGTGTTGTTATAGAGGAATACCTGAGGCTGGGTATAAAGAAAAGAGGTTTATTTGCCCCATGGTTCTGCAGGCTGTACAAGAAGCATGGCATCAGCATCTGCTTCTCGTGAGGGCCTTGGAAATCTTCCACTCATGATGGAAGGTGGAAGGAAACCAGCATCACTCACGTGGCAAGAGAGGAGGAAAGAGAGAGGAGGATGTGCCAGCCTCTTTTTAACAATCAGTTCTCACAGGAACTAACAGAGCAAGAGCTCACTCATTACAGCAAGGACAGCACCCACCTTTCTGAGAGATCCACCCTCATTAACCAAACATCTCCCACCAGGATGAAATTTCAACATGAGATTCAGAGGGGACAAATATTCAAACTATATCACTCAGTGTCAAAGAATCATACTTCAAAAATACCAAGCAATGTTAAAGTCTTGAAAAGTACCTTTTTGAGCAGTTTTTCTAAAACTTCAAATTTTATGGCTGTAGTGCTGTAATTACAAAGGCTACGACACCATACTTCATTTGAATGTAATTCATTTTTCTTCTTTAAAAAAAACTTGGAGAAATATTTGTGACTTCTGAATTCTATATGCTTCTTCCTTATATTACATATGAATTGTGATTCTCAAACACGATCTTCTTCACTGGTAATTTTCATTTTCTGTTTCATTTACTTCCGTATTTCTCCACACGTGCATACATACACCCTCACTGTTTAATGAAATGGGAATGATGTCTACACTCTGGTAGAAATCCACTGACACAAGCCAATGAGGTCAATCATCAACTACCAAACTAGTTTTGCTCCAAGATCCATGTGTGATATGCTTATAACTTGAAAAATATTTTCCTCCATAAAGAATTGGCAATTAGTGGCTGTAATTGTAATTATATAACAAAGGCCAGTCAACAAAAAACATGATAGATACCTGTACTTTACTTACTATATATTAGCATACTAGTGTGCGCTCCATTGGTATACAGTGGTGTCTAGGGCAAGGCTATACAAGAGAAAGGAAGAAGGGATTTTCTTCCTCTTTCTGTGCTTTCAAAATCACTCACCTATTCTTTCTCTCAGTCAAAACCCACATCTGTCAGTGTAGTCTACCTTATTTAAAAAGCATAGGTTACTTCCCTTCATCCTCTCAACACTACAATAAGGATTTCTTTCAGTTTTATACCCAAGAAAACTATGCATCAGAAAGCTCGAGAAGCTTGCCTAAGATAAAACTATCAGACGTGGTAGAGTAGAGATTCAAATTCACATTTGTCTCATTTTCAACCAAATAAAAGAAACATACTGGTCACCACCAGTATTTGGTCTGACTCTCAACCAAATAAAAGAAACATACAAGGTCACCACCATGCCATTCCCGAGAGATTGCCCTCATTATCCAAATACCCCCGCCAGGCCCCACCTCTAACACTAAAGTTAAAATTTCAACATGAGATTTAGAGGGGACAAATCTTGAAACTGTATTTCTCAGTGTCAATGAAATGTACTTTGAAAATACGAAGCAATGTTTAACATACTTACGTACATTTATGTGTGAATGAAATGGTCTTTCAGTCTCTGGAATTCCCAGCTACGATATCCAAATACTCTTTCTTGGTCCTTATCTGAAGTATTTGATACTATTTATTAATCCCTCCTTCTTGGCTACCATAACCAGACTTGGTATTTTCCTTATGTTTTTTTTTCCATCTTTTCTTTAATCTGATAACCTCCCTAGCCTTTCTACTTTTATTAAGCCAGAATCTATTTTTTATTTTCCCTAAGGTTAAATTTGCCACATTCTTCCCTTCTCACGCTATATATTTCCTCTTAAGAACCTCAGCCATTCCCCTATTTCAATTATTATCCATGGGTTGATTATTACAAATATTATCTCTAGCCTATATTTATCAGTTCTAGAACTTTCATTCTAACAACTTACTAGAAGTTTCCACCTGGCTAAACCATAATTACCCCAAATTCAACATATTCAAAACTGAACTTGTTATCTTCTTCTAAATACATCCCTGCTTCTGGAGTCCCAGTTGTATTTATTGGCATTGTAATGATCTGTCTAGCCTTCTAAAACACAAATCTGAGTCATTCTTGACTTCACATGCTCCCCATCATCCAGTTATCAAGTTCTACCAATTCAACTTCCTAAACAAACATCTCCTGAATGTATTTCCTCCTGTTTATTCCCATTGACTACATTTCTCATTAAGACTATCTAAATATTTTTAAGTAGTGTTCCTGCTTCTAATCTCACTGCAAACTTCTTCACCGTTATTATACTAACATTTTTTAAATACTGTTCAACAAATACTTGTTAAGCACCTATTACATGCCAGCAGTGTGCTGGATCCTAAGGATATAATGCAAAAGAAGACACAGAAAAGTCTCTCAGAAAGTTCACAGATTCTAAAGGAAAAAAAATGGCAAAATAGAATACCTTTTAAGAAATATTAAAATAGGAGTAAGCACAGGTTTCAAGAGGTTCAGAAAGAGAAGGCATTTAACCTAAATAGGAAGTTGGCTTTCTTTTTTATGTTCCCAACACTTTGCACATATCTCTATTTTTGTTATTTCAACAAAGTCATTGTTAGAAGAGCATAAGAGCTGTGGCCAATAATCAGAAGTAAAAAGAATCAAACAATAAACAGACTAGAAGAATCCAATCAAGTGGTAACTAAGCATAGTCAGCAGAATCACATCCATGAAAGTGACTAAAGTTATAATAGATTAGAAAATGTTAGGTAAGGGAATAAAACCCAGGGCATATTGATTACAAAAGGAATCTCATCCTGAAGGTTATAGACTTGGAGTTTCCTGTTGTCTTAGTGACTCCAAAATTTCTCAGTATTTCTACTGACACTCAGGGTAAATCAACAGCCATATCTTCCTGCTCAAACTCAAATCCCAAATCCAGAAACATCAGCTCACCCAAGGTGGCAACCATGTGATAGTCGTGAAATGTTGACCTAGCAATGCTAGCTTACCTAAGGCAACAAATAAATCTATTACTCTTAATGAGTAAATGTTTGGGAAGATTTGGAAATAAACACATCAATTATACCACAGATGACTCTCATATTGCTAATTATTTCATGTTAAATTGAGGATAACCTATGTATAAGTATTTGTAATATTTTTTAAAAGACCTATTCAAGAATTTGAAAGATTAATCCTTTGATTCCAATTTAAATATATAATTGTGTTTAATCATTTTTAAGCTAAAAGTATGAAAGAATTTGGTTACATTTGCTAATAGTGTCAAATCCTTTTTAAATTTAAACTTGATTTTCTAACTTTATTAGAATTTAGGAATTGTTTAAAGTACTTGAGAAGTTTTTTATTATTAGAATTATATATATTCCCAATTAAACATTTGAAGTATTAAAAATACATTAACTGCCGGGCACCATGGCTCACGCCTGTAATCCCAGCACTTTGGGAGGCCGAGACAGGCAGATCACGAGGTCAGGAAATCAAGACCATCCTGGCTAACACGGTGAAACCCCATCTCTACTAAAAATACAAAAAATTAGCCGGCCGTGGTGGTGGGCACCTGTAGTCCCAGCTACTCGGGAGGATGAGGCAGGAGAATGGCGTGAACCCAGGAGGTGGAGCTTGCAGTGAGCCGAGATCGCACCACTGCACTCCAGCCTGGGCGACAGAGCGAGACTCTGTCTGAAAAAAAAAAAAATAATACATTAACTTTATAAATTATTTTAAATAAGAAAATGTCATTAAATTGCTAAAAGAGATCAATTTTTAAGGAGATTTAATCTGTTTAAGATAATCAAATAGACACAAAGAAAAAGTTTAAAGATTGTAAAATAATGACCAAGCTTTGTAAGTTAAATGTAAACTTCAAGGAAAATTATTTTAATAGAAATTTAAATTAATTTAAATAATTATAAGTAGTTTCTCTGCACACAAAAGCTAGTCTCTAACATAACTTATTTTGATAATTATGAAGATTTGTTATATGTCTGTCTTTCCGATAGACTATAAGTTCCTTGGAGACCAGACGGAGACCAGAAACCTACAGATTGCCTGGCGCAGTCGATACTCAGTGAACGTTCAAGAAAGGAAATGTTCCTTGGCCCTACCTTGTAGTATGTTCAGGCTCCATGCTTTGTCACACTGGTCTCCTTACTGATGTTTATACATTTTACACTCTTATCAGTCTTTCTGCTCATGCTGGTACATTCACCTGGACTGTTATTTCTACTGACTCTCCACCTCTCTACTTCACCTCTGTCTATATACTATGCTCCAAATCAAATTTAATACATACTACATAGCCCTAGATATAACCATATAGACTTAGACAAAACTAACCAAAGCAGAAAAAATTACCTATATATGTAATGCCCATAAGTGACAAAAAAATTCTTTGATTGTTTAAATCTTATTTCCAGCCAAACATTGTTTGCTTTTAAAAAAGAAAATCTGATGAGTTGTTATTAGCCACATATTTTCAAAAATAAAACGCATTCATGATACTGAATTCCTACTAAAACAGGCACATGACTAGGAAACATTTCAGACTGTAGCACAAAGAAGTGGAGACCACCAGAGCATGGTAGCTTTGCTAAATGGAGGAGGCAGAAACGAGAGTCAGGGCTACTGTTCAGAGTAGAATTTGCAAAGCATGGTACCACAGGTGCAAGATCTGGACAAAGAAAGAATTCCAGAAATTTGCAATCATACTGTAATCCTGTTTACAAGGTTTGCATCATATTCAACCATCTTACTTTTATTTTCTTATCTTTAAACTACAGATATTTTAAAGATTTTCACAATATTATATCTAAGAATCTTATAATTATAAAATGTCAGGAGATGTGTGAAAAGGAAATACTAGGTTAGCAATATCTCACCATGAAATACCTTTGTTTTTTTAATAAAAAATTCAATTTCCACTTTTGTCAGTTTCTAGGTATGTACATCTATATGTATATGTGTATATATATACATATTTATTTGTATAAATGTGTATATATATGCATACATGTGTATGTGTATATACGTATGTATGTATGGCAAGTATTTAGTTGGTTGGAAATTTTGAAACCTTTGTACTCCAAGTGTTTACTTCTGTTATCAAATAAAACTACACATAAAAAGGTCACAGCAGGCAATATCCAAATAGAGGTATACTATTAGTTAAAAAAAAAAAAAAATTTCTAATGACATGGAACTTGTTTAATTGAAAATAGTGACTAGTGGCCAGACGTGGTAGCTCATGCCTGTAATCCTAGCACTTTGGGAGGCTGAGGTGGGCAGATTGCCTGAGCTCAGGAGTTCAAGATCAGCCTGGGCAACACAGTCAAACCCCATCTCTACTAAAATACAAAAAAAATTAGCTGGGCGTGGTGGTGCACATCTGTAATCCCAGGTTCTCGGGAGGCTGAGGTGGGAGAATCGCTTGAACCTGGGAGGTGGAGGTTGCAATAAGCCGAGATCATGCCACTGCACTCCAGCCTTGGCAACAGAGCAAGACTCTGTTTCAAATATATATATATGTGATCTCTGAAAGAAGGAAAACTCACACATGAGGTAAACCCACATTTTCCCAGAATTTCTGCCTGAAGAAACATTTCAGACTGTGGCACAAAGGGGTAGAGACCACCAGAACACGGAAGTTCTGCTAAACTGAGGAGGCAGAAACCAGGGTCAGGGACGCTGTTTAGGGTGGAATTTATAGAGCACAGTACCACAAAGGAGAGATCTGGACAAAGAAGGAATTCCAGAACTCTGTAAGATCAAGAAGAAAAAACGATAGAAGCTGTGAGCAGAATGGTACTTGTGAAGGTTGTATCGTACTAGGAGACAAAGGATTTCTGAGAAGTCAGATTGTTGAGATCTCAATGAATAGCCAGGCATTCAAATGAAACTCCCAAAGCCCCAGACATTAGGGTTAGAGCTACTCTAGCCCTACTGCTCAATGAAATAAAAGAGGATACAAACAAACGGAAAAACATTCCATGCTCATGGGTACGAAGAATCAATATCGTGAAAATGGCCATACTGCCCATGAATCTATAAATCTATAAATTTATAGATTCAATGCCATCCCCATCAAGCTACCAATGACTTTCTTCACAGAATTGGAAAAAACTACTTTAAAGTTCATATGGAACCAAAAAAGAGCCCGCATCACCAAGTCAATCCTAAGCCAAAAGAATAAAGCTGGAGGCATCACACTACCTGACTTCAAACTATACTACAAGGCTACAGTAATCAAAACAGCATGGTACTGGTACCAAAACAGAGATATAGATCAATGGAAGAGAACAGAGCCCTCAGAAATAACGCCACGTATCTACAACTATCTGATCTTTAACAAACCTGAGAAAAACAAGCAATGGGGAAAGGATTCCCTATTTAATAAATGGTGCTGGGAAAACTGGCTAGCCATATGGAGAAAGCTGAAACTGGATCCCTTCCTTACACCTTATACAAAAATTAATTCAAGATGGTTTAAAGACTTAAACGTTAGACCTAAAACCATAAAAACCCTAGAAGAAAACCTAGGCATTACCATTCAGGACAAAGGCATGGGCAAGGACTTCATGTCTAAAACACCAAAAGCAATGGCAACAAAAGCCAAAATTGACAAATGGGATCTAATTAAACTCAAGAGCTTCTGCACAGCAAAATAAACTACCATCAGAGTGAACAGGCAACCTACAAAATGGGAGAAAATTTTCGCAACCTACTCATCTGACAAAGGGCTAATATCAAGAATCTACAATGAACTCAAACAAATTTACAAGAAAAAAACAAACAACCCCATCAAAAAGTGGGCAAAGGATATGAACAGACACTTCTCAAAAGAAGACATTTATGCAGCCAAAAGACACATGAAAAAATGCTCATCATCACTGGCCATCAGAGAAATGCAAATCAAAACCACAATGAGATACCATCTCACACCAGTTAGAATGGCAATCATTAAAAAGCCAGGAAACAACAGGTGCTGGAGAGGATGTGGAGAAACAGGAACACTTTTACACTGTTGGTGGGACTATAAACTAGTTCAACCATTGTGGAAGTCAGTGTGGTGATTCCTCAGGGATCTAGATCTAGAAATACCATTTGACCCAGCCATCCCATTACTGGGTATATACCCAAAGGACTATAAATCATGCTGCTATAAAGACACATGCACACGTATGTTTATTGTGGCACTATTCACAATAGCAAAGACTTCAAACCAACCCAAATGTCCAACAATGATAGACTGGATTAAGAAAATGTGGCACAAATACACCATGGAATACTATGCAGCCATAAAAAATGGTGAGTTCATGTCCTTTGTAGGGACATGGATGAAATTGGAAATCATCACTCTCAGTAAACTATCGCAAGGACAAAAAACCAAACACCGCCATGTTCTCACTCATAGATGGGAATTGAACAATGAGAACACATGGACACAGGAAGGGGAACATCACACTCTGGGGACGGTTGTGGGGTGGGGGGAGGGGGGAGGGATAGCATTAGGAGATACACCTAATGCTAAATGGCAAGTTAATGGGTGCAGCACACCAGCATGGCACATGTATACATATGTAACTAACCTGCACATTGTGCACATGTACCCTAAAACTTAAAAGTATAATAATAATTAAAAAAAAAAAAAGATGACCCTGGACTCACTCTAACAAAGGTTAAAAACAAGTCTCAAAAGGATCATGCTGATATACCAGTAAATTATCTACCTGCCAGAACAGAAATCAACACTATTTAGGTGTATACTATAAAATTCAGACTCTCGACAATGCAGTATCCTTGCTTCCCAGCACCATTAACAATGACTGGACATGTAAAAAGGCATAAACAGATGGCTCACACTAGGAAAGGAGGGTAAAATCACCTTCAATAGAAACAGACTCACAGATAACAAAAATGTTGAATTCACAGATAAGAAATTTTTAGAAGCTATTATGAATATGTTTAAGGATTTAAAGGAAATGTAGACACACCAGGTAAAGTTATTTCTCAGTAGAGAAATGAAAACTTTTTTAGAGATATAAATTATAATTCTAGTTCTGACAAAAAAAAAATTGGTATGAAAAATTCATTAGTTGTACTCCACAGCAGATTGGAAACTTAAGTAGAATATACCTAGTAGAGCTAGAATACAGAGCAATACAAACTATTAATGCTAATGACACTGAACAAAAGGCTAAAATGATAAGCAAAGCCTCAGTGACTGGTAGGAAGATATCAAACAGTCTAATATACATAAAATTAGATTTCCAGAAGTAGACAAGAGAAATACTGTGGTGGAAAAATATTTGAAGATATAATAGCTAAAATGTTCTCAGATGTCACAAAAATATTAATCCACAGATTCAAGAATCTTTAAAAAAAAGGCCCAAGAATAATCAAAATGCTAAAAATCAAAAGGAAAAATAGTAAAACACAGAATTAAAAGAAAATTATAAAAAATCACTGATTTCACATCAACAATGCATTCCAGAAGACCATGGAAGAACTTATCTAATCAGCTTAATTTTTTAAAATGTGAAATTCTATATGCAGTGAAGATATCATTCAAACATGATGACAAAATAGGGAAATTTTTAAATAGACAATATCTGAGAGAAATTGTAACTAGCAGGTCTGTACTACAAGAAATGTTAAAAAAAAGTTTGTTAGGCTAAAAAGAAATGAAAGCAGGCAAAAATGTGGACATGTATGATGGAATGAAGAATTCTAGAAATAAAAAAACTGCATACATGTAAAAGATTTTGTTTTTTAAAAAACATGACTGTTTAAAGAAAAAAATAACAAGAGTAACTTATATGTAGAAATAAATGACAACAAAAACATAAATGGGAGGTTGAAAAAAATATGATATAGTTTGGATTTGTGTCTTTGCCCAAATCTCACGTCGAATTGTAATCCCCAGTGTTGGAGGAGGGGCCTGGTGGGAGGTGATTGGATCATGGGGGCAGATTTCCCCCTTGCTGTTCTCCTGATAGTAAGTGAGTTCTCAAAAGATCTGGTTATTTAAAACTGTGTAGCATCTTCGCTTTGCTCTCTTCCTCCTGCTTCGGCCATGTAAGATGTGCCTGCTTCCCCATCTGCCATGATTACAAGTTTCTTGAGGCCTTCACAGCCATACTTCCTGTACAGCCTGCAGAACTGTGAGCCAATTAAACCTCTTTTCTTTACAAATTACCCAGTCTCAGGTATTTCTTTATAGCAGTGTGAGAATGGACTAATAAAATATACAATTCCAATTTTCTTAAATTGTACTTAAAATGACCAACCTCATTTGAAAGTTTAATCCCTAGGGACACCACTGAAAACAGTTAAATATAAAGCCAATAAAGGATATAAAATGGAATATAGACATATGCACGCAAAAGAGAAAGGAAGAAAGTAAAAAGAGTAACATCAGCAACAACATCAAAATGAGAAAAATTAAAAAATAGCAGACAATAGATTTTATTTAACCATATTGATATTTAAATTACACATAAGTGGTCTTGAACATTCCAATTAAAAGGCAGGCATTAAGAAACTGGATAAAATAACAAAATCCAACTCTATTGTTTTTAAGAATGAACTTTTTAAATTTTTTTTAATGATATTGGAAGTACTTTATCATGTGACATCATATGACAGCGGTCTTATTTACAGCTGCCTAACCACACAATGTAGATTTGAATTTGAATAGGTAAGCTGGCTCAGAAACAGCAATACTACTGACTCAAGAATTGACGTTCACATGATGACGTTTTGACTGATTTACAGGAGCTTTAAAATGCAAGTTTATACTGATTAGAATTCTTTCATGGTTTCATAAAAGAACTAATGTATTAAACCAAAAATAAACTAGGTATAGTTTATTCACATAATGAAGCTGCAATTGAAAAACAAGCTTACAAATTTCCCATCTCAGGTCTTTTTTCTGTTCTCAGCATTATTACAAATGCCTCCTTCCATCACCATGTTGAATTCCTCAGCATCTTCTACATCACTTTCAGAGGAATGTCTGGAAAGTAGTGATGCTTATCTTCCCTCAGAAGCAAACTGATAATGCCAATATCCCCACAACTCATACTTTTTGCCTTTTTGATATGTACTTCTTTTTGGCATAACAGAAGAAACACACCACTAGGATTCTGAAAACCTAAACTCTGGGCCTGTTGGTTATAAACTGCAGAATCTTAGAGCGTGTATCCTCCCCAAGTGCCTCTTTCTCAACTGCAAAAAAAACAAAATTGTATTTGTTTGGTCCTTTGTACTCCTTTTATTACTTATCTTCATAATAACCCTTAGATTGAAGAAAGGCAGTATTATCCCCGGTTTACAGAAAAAATTCAATCTCAAAGCAGTTATACAATCTACCCAAGATCCCACAGGTAGTAATATATCAAATGGTAGGGCTAAACTCACACAATCTCACACAAGATCCTAGTACTGGAACGTGTTATGCTACTAAGTTTGCTAAATGGATGAAGCAGGAATTTCCCAGGTACCTTCCAATGATCACATTCTGCGCTTCTACTTGCTGTTTTCTCTTCTCTCAACTAGCATTAAAATCAGAAAATATGTATATTTAATCACTAAATTTCATTTGTCATGGATCTTTGATTTAACTGTTGTTCTAAGGTTTTTTTGTATTTCTATATCAAATTCAGAAAAAAAAAATTTTTTTCAAATAGTTCCTGCTGCTGCCTGCCTCTCCGAAAGCTTTTGTACTTACCTATTTGTCAAGGCAAAAAATGCTAACATTTTATAAACATCACTAATCACTTTTTATAACTTTAAAGACAATTATTCCGTACTTAAAACCAATTCAAAACAAAAGAAATTCTCGTTAGTTCTTATTCTCTGGCGTACTAATAAAAATGTGTTTTCTACTGATTTTGTATCCAAGGACTAAATTTTAAATGCAAAATTATTAAAAGTACAAAATATACAAAAGGTTAAAGTACAAAGTATAAAATGGTTAAAAGTGAAAAGGATGAAATCATACCATATACCTATTAATCATAAGAAAGCTAGAGTACCTATATTAATATCAAAGTATACTTCAAGATAAGTATTGCTGGCCAGGCGCAGTGGCTCATGCCTGTAACCCCAGCACTTTGGGAAGCTGAGGCAGGTGAATCACCTGAGGACAGGAGTTCGAGACCATCCTGGCCAACATGGTGAAACCCTGTCTCTACTAAAAATACAAAAATTAGCCAAGAGTAGTGGTGTGTGCCTGTAGTCCCAGCTACTCAGGAGGCTGAGGCCAGATAATTGCTTGAACCCAGAGACAGAGGTTGCAGTGAGCCGAGATTGTGCCACTGCACTCCTGCCTGGGTGACAGAGCAAGACTCCATCTCAAAAAAAAAAAAAAGTTAAGTATTGCCATGAATTGAAAAGAACATTTCATAATAATCAGGAGTCAATTAATCAAGAAAGACTAACAATCCTAAATGTAAATAAACCTAATAATATCATGGATCTAATAAAACTTCAAAATGCATAAAGCAAAAACTAAAGAAATAAAGGAAGAAATAGACAAATCCACAATTACATTTGGAGATGCTATCGCTTATCTTTCTAGAATTGATAGAAAAACTGGCAAAAAAAAATCAAAAATTATATTAAAGATATCAGTTGAACAACTGAACCTAGTTAACAAATGTCAGTAGTACACTCCACCCAACAATGGCACAATGCATATTCTGTTCAGTAGTACATGGAGTATTCACCTACATAAATTATATGCTGAGCCACAAAAAGTTTCAAGAATTTGAAAAGATTGTAATCATATAATGTATGTTTTATGACTAAAAAGATCAAATCAGCAATCAATAGCAAAAAGACATCTAGGAGTTTCTAAGCCTTTAGGATAACACCATTCACTTGATTCCAAGTCTCCATACACACTATCCCCGGAAACATCAAATCACCAAATAGTGCAAATAAAACCACACAAGACTAACAGATTTAAAAAATACCATGAATTTCAATAACCTATAAGTACACTAAAAAAAAAAAAATCCAACAGAGCTCTCATTACTAACTGCAAACTTTTGAGTGGACAGAGTGGGGAAAAGAACCGAAATGAAACCAAAAAATACTCTCCCATAAAGAGAAAAAGAGAAAGTCTAACACTAAATGATAAAAACTGAACAAAGGTTTGGGACTTGGTCATTCACAACACTGTCTTTGGAAAAGGGGTTATAAAGTGATCACGATTAGAAGTGACAGTCTCAAAGAATCATTGCTTCTTGGGAAAATCAGATTAATAGTGAAAAGGTGGTACCTCTTGGAGATAGGGCAGTGCAAGGAAGTAGAAAATCTTTTCCCTTCCCAGAACCAGTATCATACATTAAATGCACCGCATTTCACTAAACTGACAGAAAAAGGGCTCCTGTCCTAGGACTCTGTCCACAGTGCACAGAAATAGGAAAAAAAAAATTTCATGCATAACTACTAAACATAGGAAACAGAAAATATGACCCAAAAGAATCAGCTGATGACAATTCTTCCCTAAATACAACAGTTACATAGAAGAAATGGTAATATAACAATTTGTACTAAATTATATATCCTTAAGTATTTTGGGATATAAAAAATAATTTGGAATCATAAATTCTAAAATTAAAAACAAAAAGGGACAAAGGAGAGTAGAACGTAAAATTGAATAGACCAAATTTAAGATAAAAATAGAATAAAACAAAATAATATTAGAAATAAAGATGAAATTATAAAGGGATAACAGATTCAAATTTAAATAGTAATGAGTATTGATTAAAAAAAGGGAAGACGTCCAAGAAAAGAAAACTGATATTTTTTTCTAAACAGAGAAAAAAAAAATTCAGAGAGAAAGTGGTTGCAGATAATTCAGGTAAAGAAGAGCCAACTTAAATGTTATTGAAGAAGGAAGGAAAGAAGGAAAGAAGGAAGGAAGGAAGGAAAGAAGGAAGGAAGGAAATATTAAAAACTGTAAATAAAAAAAACTTTCCAGAAATAAAAGAAAAAAGTGAATCTACACATTGAAAAGTTATAGCAGATACCTAGGAAAAGGCCTAATAATAAGCATTGTATTTATTTGTAGATCTAAGACCAAAACAAGGATGAGGCTCTGAATAATGTCATATGTAAGTATGGTTTCTTCTCACAAAACAGAAAGAATGCAACTAAAAAAAATTGGCTTTCTCACTTGTATATTTATTAGATGTGAGTCAAAATACATCATTTAAAACTGACAGATCTTATAGCAAATGGTAAAAAATATAAGTAAAAAGTTAACCACTGGAAGAAAAGTTCCAAATCCTAAGGATTGAAGAAAATTTTAAATGGCAAAGAAGACACAACAAATACTACACAATATACACAGAAGTTATATTACAACAAAAGTTGAAAACTCATCAGCTGAAGTAATAAATGTGAAATTATTTAATTTATTTAATAATAAATATATTTTCAAGTTGGCTCATAAAGCAAAATCCAACCCTGTGCTGAATACATGATACTGCTAAGGTTCTATATATTTAAAGCAGCTGTTGAAAAGACAAAGCTAAAACTAAATTCAAACAAACAATTAAATTCAACTGAACTCTATTTCAACTGAATAATAATCACAATGGAGAAAACTAATTTAAGTAATTTTTGAACACAGTATTTTGACTTTTACATTCAAAATATTCATAGTACTCTGACATTATACATACAAAAAAGACTTCAGGTCTGTTTGCAATTGTACCCAACCCCAACTCTGGGGTGTACAATTGCAAACAGACCTGAAGTCTTTTTTGTAAGTTTAATATGTGAGAGTGTGTGTGTGTTTGCTGTCCTGGTTGTGACAATTCTAAAACTACTTCATGTGCTTTGTTTTACAATGTTGATATTGTGGGCGAGGGAGGGTGGGTGGCACTTTTACTGAGGAAGAAAGGAATATTATTTGGCAATAAAAAGGTTAATGCATGTCACGTAACACAGATGAGCATCAGATTCCATTATGGAATTCTGAAACAGGCAACATTAATACATGATTAAAGAAACCAGAACAGTGGTTTACTTGGGGGAGCTGGGGTAGAGGTGGTGATGGGGAGTAGGACCTTGTAATTTAAGTATCATCATAATCAGCTTTATTTATAATAATCACATCATCACAAGGAAGCTTTTCTCAGTATCAATGCATAAATATATATAAAAACACAGTTAGCAAACTTCCAGTCTTTTCCTTCCCAGCCAGTGTGAAATTGCTTATAAAATTTCTGTTGACTTTTGTCATTTATTTACACCTACTGGCAGAATGTCCACCATGGCCAACTTGACTCTGACCATTCCTAAAGTAAAGACTGATCTAAAGGATCTGGAATAAGGTCTACATGATATTAAAAAAGAGAAGCATAAGCCATCTGCCCTGAGTCATAAGCGGCATGACTTTTTCTTATTATGCAACACCGTTATACTGTGCAAGAGTGTCCCATACAATGCAATTTACACAGCTGTGCTGCTCTCACTGAGAAGATGCCCTTTAAAACAATGCTGTATTTTTGCTCGAAATTTTACATACTTTAAGATAAAGAATGGACTGGAAACTAATTTCTACTAAAGAAAACTTCTATAAGAAAACAACAGTTTTTAAAAATCTATGAGATTGCATTTCAAAGTATCTTTTATTATTGGCAACTAAAAATTACTTTCTCCAAGAATGGCAATCTACAAAACAAACTGCTGTATTTTCACATTGTCCAATCTGTTGTTTCTCTACAACTAATAACTTCTTGAATAAAAGTGCCCAGACTTTTTCCTAAAATTCAGATTTTGACACTATAATCTACATTATATTTATATAATCATCTGAATTCCAGTACCTTAATTACAATAAAACATGCACTTTTTAAAAAAACATTTTGTGCTTAAAATTTCTTATTGGCATGATCAACCCTTTTGTCTATTTTTAATAGTAATAATAAAATTTCCCAGTAGGTAAAAGAAACATACAAATTATGTAAAATTTATTCTAATTGTTGATTATCAATATTTGATTCTCAGAATAGTAGCAGTTTTAACACTTTTACTACAATCGCAAGTGCTAGTTCATGTCAGAATAAGTAGAATAAACCTTTTTCTGTGTATCTCTCAAGCACGTAAGTTAATGTCAAAAAAACAAAGATAAGATATAATACTAAGCATTTCAATTCTGTGTGGATATTTGTATATTCCACAAGCTTTTACATGTCAATGTATTTCAATCCTTTCCAACAAACTAAACAAACTAAATTTTGATATCTGGTCTTTTTTTTTTTTTAACTCCAAGCTACTGTATATTCTTTCAAATCTCTGTAAATATTCTGTATTTGTAGGTTTTTGGTTCTATTATTTTAGTAATATATAATGACATAACTCTGTATTTAAGACAATGATTTCTTCCAATGTGATTTTTTTTTCCCATATGGATAATATTCTGAAGGGCCATAATATAGCATGCCTGCCAGGGCAGGTTGAGGGGAGGAAGGAAGCATGGTTATAAAGAGCACCACTGGCATATATCCACTAGGTGTCAGTCATGCAGTTAGCATCAATTTACATTCTTAATCCTGATGGTCATAAACAGAAATTCTATTAAAGCTACCCCTGATTCAGTATGCATATACCACAGAGACTCCTAGAATTTTATGCAATGTGGAATAAAGTCTTGTGACTAGAAGAGCTACTGTTTTGCACTAGTGAGGACTTCAGTCATTAATGAAATGCAGGCTTTTCCGAAGTGCCATTGTTAGTTGAGGACAACTGTGTTGGGGGCAGTTGTGATGACTCTAATCAGTTTAGATTGATATGGTATCTAAATGAGAGAATGATAGGGTATCATTTCAGAGAATTCTCTTGAAAGATTTAGCTTATGGAAACAGGGAAGCACAATGCAGAATATTTCTTATATATTTAACATTTAGAATATTTCAAAGAACACCCCCTCCCCAAATGCTGATTATATTGAGAATAAAATAGTCTTGGGGAAATTGACTTAAGAACACAAGACATCTTGGGTTGTTGCTACCAAAATCAAAAATTAGTTCTGTTCTTTCAGACACCTGATGTATTCTTCTCAGTAAAACAATGTGTGAGTTTTATAGGAGAGGTTCTTAAGGATTCTTTTAGAAAGTGTCATATAAGGTGCTTACTGTTTCTGGGAAGGCAGTAAAATGACTGTCTACTCAGTTATCATATTGTCTCAATTCAGTTCAATGTGTTAATTGTCACCGTGGACTATGTTTGAACTCCTTGCTGTATGACTAATCCCAAGCATTAGTCACCATAATCCCAAGCATTCCACACAATTTCCAAATAAATATGGGAGGCAAAATAGAAATAAGGTCCATAAAGATCTTTAGGAAAGGCTTCAACAGTAAAATTAACGAACCAAATTAAGTGGTCTCAAATTTTCTTTCCAGCTCTGTTGTTTTGTGATTGTATGATGCAACATGTTGTTTTCCTTAAAACAATGGAAACTTTTTATGATGAGTAGCTGTAACATGTTAGTTGTTCTTAAAGATAGAAAAATGTAAATATGTGTTATCAATTACATTACTCCTCAATCCTGATCCCTGCTTTTGTGGTCTAAAAGTTTATCATTTTTCTCCCTTCTCACACCCAATGCAAGTCAAGGATTTCTTTTCCAGAGTTATCTTTATGTTGCTCCTATTCCCATTTCTCATTTTCCAATCCCAACTCATCATCCACTCCCCAGCCATGCACTCCCACTTAACATGAGATTGTCTTTGAAGAAATATTAGTTGGGAGATTTAGTGAGATCCTACCCCACTTAAATTCTGCTGCAGATAAAGTCACAGTCAGGCAAGGAACTATAGTTACAGGATGTTTTCAAGGCATGAGGAGCAGCATATAATACTCTCAGTACTTTTGACACCATTGTGATGATGAGATTTCATAACTGAGAATCAGATAAGCATACAGTCTATATCATGCTTGTTGAGAAGGTCAAAAAAGTGGAACTTGGAATTCTAAGATGTGCAGATACAACACCTGCCCTCAGAGTATCATCCAGTTTCTATGCGTCCTTTTAATAAAACCTTGCATTTATTCAGCTTCTCAACAAATATTTATTGGCCAACTCTATGCCAAGCACTGTGCTGAGTCTTGGAAATGAAGCTGTGAAACAGGCAAAGGCACTCTGTTGCTAAAGGATTTAAAGTCTAGTAGAGAATAGTGATGAATTAAAGCACATAAGGTTTTAATGGGAAATAAAAATCACTGGGTTATTCTTACATAATACAGCACTAGTATGGTTACCAGTATAAATGAAACATAATGCTGTATAGAGCAGACATGTAGATTCTCCCAAGAAATATTTCCTAAATTGCAGGATGATTTCCATGTAAATTGCAGAGCTATAGTTCCAGGGAGTCTTAGATGCATGAACTGAGACAGTTCTAAAGAATCCCTTCATTCAGTAACTACTTTAGAATTCTGGAGGCCTGTATGAACCTAAGAAATACATTGCTCAGAGATCAGATTCTAGCCGACTGTTTTCATTAATTTTATTTTTATTTCCTCAAAAACCTTATCAAAGTGTGATGCCTTTGAAATGAAAAGCTATTCCCTCCTTCCTTTATACTTTTGATGTTAGGCTCCCTAGGAAAGACTTTAAGTAGAAAACCCTTGGAAGGCCTCAAAGCCAATCCTGCTGTCACTTTGCACAACTTATAAAGGACAAACTAGCTAATAGACTACTGGAAAGGAGAAGTTTATTAAACCAAGCAATTAGCTCTTTACTTTAAAGGGATTTGATGAGACTAAATGAAGTAAAATATACAGGGTAACAAGTTTTTTTGAAAGGGAAGACAAAGTGTTCAGGGCTATAGGAATAAAGGTACAAAGATTTAATGAATATTTGTCCAGTGCTTTACACTTTATAAGTGGTTTTCACTTATATTATTGGCTCCTCACAATAGCTGTTAAATAAGCAGGGCAGATACAGAGCTTTCTGTGGTCCCTGAATATGGGTCATCAAAGTCACAATGAAACACATACCTTGCAAGTTTATATAAACCTCGCTGAGTGGCGAGGGGCGGAATGCTGTTGGGGCTGGCCAGCAAGATCTCACTACAGCACAGCATTAGCAACCATGCACAGGCTGACAAGAATAAGGGGAGAGGAACTGCTGGGCGAGCATGACCCCCAGAAGACAGATGGAGGGGCTATTAGACACAATTAAGCCAAGTCTCAGAGAGACTAAAATGAGGTATTTAAGATTGCATAGTCTGATGACACACCACTCATTAGTCACCCAGTTTAGTAACAGTCCTTTTAATATGCCATATTTTCTCTTAAACAGTTGTTAAAGCAAGGGACAGGGTGGTTGGTCTTCCTGGGTTGAAGGCTTACTATATGCAAGATGAATTTGAGGTACTGGGCGTACATTACCTCTGTAGTAAAGGTGTGTGGATATTAACTTTTCTTAAAATTTAAATTATATTTTCAGTGTCCTAAAGAAAAATTCTACCATCAGCTCTCCTGGAAAGTGAGAAATTGGGTTATAAAGCAAATGTTCTACTCCTTATCCCAATTTACCTTCCATAGTCTTAAAGCCAAAACCTCAGGTACTGGTCATATCCTGGCATCAAAAATAATTCGACTGCACTTAGATAAAGGAGGTTATAAACTGAGCCTTTTCAGACTCCAAAATGTTCTAGACAAAAGCAAACAAGATAAGGATTTGTTCCCTATCAAGAAAATTGTTCATCTATATCCCCTCTCATTTCCTCAATATTTTGACCTTACCCCAGCTGGTCAGCCAGCCCCACAATCCATTTAGACTCCAGAACAGAAATAAAATGCATACATACATACTGTAGCTGTAATTCAATTAATCTTCTCCTTGGGTTTCCTCTGCTCTGTGCCAGGGTCATTTGTAAGGCCATCACTCAGTCCAAACTGTTGCACCTGTGATGCTATTGAAACACCCCTTCCTCCCTTTCGCCCCTCCCTCGCCTCTATCCTCCCAGGCACGGTGCCCTAATCACCTTTTTCCCAGGCACAAAAGCTTTCCTTTGCAAGGAGGAATGTCAGAATTCCCCCAAGCACTGGCAAGGAAATATTTAAATGTAATCAGAGGATCTTCCTTTGTTTTCTTTTTTTTTTTCCTGGGGAAATTAATCTCTCCAAGGTATTGGATGTATTCTTTTGCTCTTCCGTGAGGCAACATCATCATACGGTGCTGAAGTGGTCACAGCTTGCAAAGGCTAAATATTTTCTTCTCCTTTGCTGCTGACATAGATGATACGTGCCTGGTTTCCTCAAGCATCTCTAATTGAATACTTTGCTTCATTTAAATTGTTTTAAACTTGGCTGTGAGAAATGTGTGTATGTATGTCCCATCCCTCCCCCACATAGAGTATGAATGCAGACTGGCAGCTGTGGCTGCCCCCTCCCAGCTGTAGTACCTTTAACTCTAACAAGCTTGAGAAACTTTCCAGTCCAGTTCTCTCCAGTCATTTCCAGCCTTCGAGTTTCATATAGTTCCTAGGAGAAAAGCTAAACTCTGTTATACACCTTTATAAGTTGGAAGAGCTTTTAAAGTCAAACTAGTCTTACTTAAATCTCTGCTCCACCACTTGCAGCTGTGTGAGCTTAGACGAATTACTTGACCTCTCTGAACTTCAGTTTTATTATTTGTGGTAGGACAAAACCAACTGCATAGGGCTGATGTGAGCATGAAATCAGATTTTATACATATATATTCTAGTATAATCCCTGGCACTTGTTTTAAGCATGTTTTTTATTTTCTGTATTTTATGATGTTCTAATATCTCAGACAGCTTGCTGGCCAGGGAGAGACTTCACCTCCCAGGAGTAGCCAATTCTTATACGAAACAGGGGATCTCCAGGGAGCACCAACCAATCCCGAGTCTAGAGCCTCAACCATTTCCTTGTCTAGCTCTCACACAAAAAGCCAATATTTCCACACCCCTAAATCACTCTAGGGAACAGATCTACGCAACTAAAGACCACCTCTATGCCCCAAAGCCCCCTAGAATTACTGAAACTGCCAACTTTAAGCTCTTCGCCCTGCCCTGCCTTGCCTTTCCTGCAGAAACCGCAATAAAGGCTCTAGCCTCAGCTTTCCCCTCGCTCCCACTTCTGCTTCCTGGCACTGGAATCTCCTCCGTGGTGCTGAGTTGCATGCCTTGCCTCTCATTTCTTGGGGAGCTGTAAGCAGCAGTGAGCCTTTCTTTTAATGGCATTACCTCTCTGTGTCGTCACGCAGTCATACCTCTCTCAGTTACATTCCGGGTATAATTTTAGAACAGTATTTAATGAATGTGAACATCTCCCCTTCCCATATTGTCATTTAACGATTCCTGGGTGTCCATAAGTTGTAATTAGATATAGTGGACACAAACACAGAGAATTTCACTCCATTGCTATCAAACCAACAAGATGTAGACAGACCTGAAGGCTTGTTAGGTAAAGCTCTGCGGCAGTGGTTCTCAGGCTTTAGCCGGCATCAGAGTCACCAGGAGAGTTGTGAAAACCCAGATTACTGGATCCAACATCCAGTCTCTGATTCAGGAGGTCTGCGTTGGCCTTCCAGAATTTGGATTTGTAAGAAGTTCCCAGGTGCTATTGCTACTGGCTCAGGCACCATATTTTGAGAACCACGGCTTTAGAGGATGTGAAAATGAGCAGTTTGGGGAAAATAACTGGCGTGATAGGATAAACAAATAAGTTGAATAGAATCAAAGTTTTGGAGTTTAGGGGAAACATCAACAAAGGAGATCCCTGCTTCACAAAAGGTGCCTAGATTACTTAGGTGGAGTTCCCAGAGTAAAACACGCTCTCTCAGTCTCAGAGAAAGAGCCACTCAGAGAATTTTCTGTTGTTTGTTTGGTTTCTGGATTTTTTTAGATGTCCATTGTTTATTTCCCTTTCCCCACATTTTTTGGCTAGCAGGGTCAATATGAAAGCTTATCATTTATCCAGCAGAAGTGCTCTATAGTCTGCTTTGGTGATAAACGGAGGCCAGTGATGACTTAAATTATCTCCTAACATTGTAGTGCAGCCACAATGAGTGGCGTGAGGAGGCCTCATCAGGCCATGCAGCTGACCAGCCTGTTGGGGAGAGAGCCCCACAGCAACTTGCATTGACACCCTGGAAAGCAGTTCTGGGGGTGTTAGCATTGACTCATTTAATCCTCACTAGAATTCTTTGAGGTAAGTATTTCAATCTCCCCTCTACTAGAAGTAGAAAACTAAAGCTCAGCGAGGCATTCAGCCATTTCCCCCAATTATTAAATGATATCACCTGGATTTTTCAGGTCTGACTGCAAGACTATTTTGACTCTGTTATTTCAGTTCCCTTTTCTGTAAAATGAGGAAGCCTAAACTAGGAATCTTCATTTCCTGCTGGCTCATTCATTCTGTGATTTTCCAGGTTTTCTCTTCTAAATGTAGAGTGATTTTTCTTTTTTTAAATAGTCCACACATTCCCAACACAGGCACATAAATAGTGTCACTCTTTTAAACTATCACATCAACACAGAGTATTTAATAACAACAGCATTTTTTCTCCCTCACCTTGGTTTTAAGCCTCTATTCTTTGGCAGGTCTGTCTTGTCCCCAGGTTTCTAGGAATGAACTAAAGGAACTTTTGCATCTGCATGAAATAATAGCCTCTTATGAAGCAATGTGGGCTGTAAGTAGAGTTGCCAGAGTGAGTCAATAAAAAGACAACTAGTTAAAGTTTGAATTTCAGATAAATAACAAATAATTTCTTATATGTTTACCCCATGCAATATTTGGAACATAATTACACTAAAAAGTTATTCACTATTTATCTGAAATTTAATTATTAGTATTATTATTATTTTTTTTTTTTTTTGAGATGGGGTCTCGCTTTGTCACCCTGGCTGGAGTTAGGTGGTGCAATCACAGCTCACTGTGGCCTCAACCTCCTATGCTAAAGCAATCCTCCTGCCTCAGCCTCCCGAGTAGCTGGCACTACAGAGTCACACCACCACGCCCGGCTAAATTTTTTTTAATTTTTTGTAGAGATGAGATCTCCCCATCTTTCCTTGGCTGGTCTCAAATTCCTGGGCTCAAGCCATCTGCCTGCCTTGCTTTCCCAAAGGTCTGGGATTACAAGCATAAGCCACCGTGCCCAGCAGAAATTCAAATTTAACTGAGCATCCTGGATTTTATCTGACAGCCTGCTACAAAGCCTCCCTCAGAGGTCATCCCTAGGCTCTGTATTGTCAGGAAAAACAAGGAGTGGGGAGGGAGCTTAGAAACTGAACAATGCATGAGGTAGCAACAATGAAGAAAACCCTTTTCCCTCCTCCACGAGCTGTAACTGCTGCTTCCTTCTGCACGTTGCACTGTGGTCAGGGAGCCTTGTTAACTACAGCTCCAACACCACTTTATAAATCATTACTCACTTCCTGTCCATTAACATTACCAAACAGCAGGGGACAACTTGTAAGCTATTATCCTGTAGTCAAGCCCTTGCATCAAAAACATTAGCTCACCAAGTATATTTGTACATTTTAGTAAGGATTGCTCTTTCCTAAGTCAAGTTTTAAATCTCCCCCACCAACACACACACTGTTACCCCCTCTTTACAACTGTATACATGTAAATACCTTGACTTGTCTTTCTCTTTTACTACATCATTATCAAATAACCAAATTTCCCTATTCTTACCATGATCATCAATAGAACAAAGGTATTAGTAAACACCAGAAACCATCAGATAATGCAAAAAGACAATTCAAACCATGAGGTCTGCCCCCTGGGAACTTCTCTAGGTACTATGGATACAAAGATGAACAAGACACTCTTTTGTGAATCTATTTAAAATATTTGGGAAATTTGGCCGGGTGCGGTGTCTCACGCTTGTAATCCCAACACTTCGGGAGGCCAAGGCGGGCAGATCACTAGAAGCCAGGAGTTTGAGACCAGCCTGGCCAACATGGCGAAACCCTATTTCTACTAAAAATACAAAAATTAGCTAGATATGGTGGTGTGGGCTTCTAATCTCAGCTACTTGGGAGGCTGGGGCTAGAGAATTCCTCCACCTGGGAGATGGAGGCTGCAGTGAGCCAAGATCTTGCCATTGTACTCCAGCCTGGACAACAGAGTAAGAGTCATTTCAAATAAATAAATAAATAAAGTATTTGGGAAATTTAAATGATTTGGAAAGGATTCTTCAGGTCTCTTGAACTACTGTGAATACATGGTGCCCACTCAATGCACAACTATCCTTTTCCTGGAATTACTTCCTCCTCCCTGACAAGTAGATGCTGGCAACAATCTCAGTGGATAATTTGTGTCTCTGATCCCTTGGCCACGGCAGATTGTACCAGGACATAGACCTGATAAAAGCATGTCCATTTTATTTCTCACCTGGGAATTTGAGATTCAGATTGAGAAACAGCTACTCAGCCTCTGAGCATGGTTGGAACTAGGACTTGGAAACTGGAAAGCTGTGGAAGAACGGGTTCTGTGTATGGATTCAAGACGTGGGAAAAGCCAGTGAAGGGAGAAAAGGAGAAAGCAGACAGAATGAAGAGAGAGTGGCTTTTTCTCCCATTCATTCAAAATACATTTGTTAATGGCCTTCTGTGCATGTATGTGTCAAACACAGTTCTGAACTCTAGAAACAGAGGAGTGAAGAGGTAAAATCCCTGCCTAAGAATGACAATAAATAAATGAGAAGATAAATAATTAATAATACGATATATCAGATCAGTGCTAAAAAGAAAAATTAAAAGTGTAACCTTTATTATCTAGAAATAAAAAGTTCTACAAAGGTGTGGGGCAATTTCAAATGGAATAGTCAGGAAAACCTCACTGAGAATAAGACATTTGAGAAAAGACCTGAGGGAGGTGAAGCAGTGAACATCTTAAAGGGAGATATATTGGCACTTTGGAGGTACCTTGAACTTGAACAACTAACTTCACAACCTAAAATTTAAAGTACATTTGCATAACATCCTCTAAGATATCATCTCTCTCCTTTGCCTTTGACAAGTATTACTCAAGCACCCATTGTATATCTACTGTGTGGAGTCACGACAGACAAGTGGATGGAGTGGATATGGAGTGAGTAGTGGCCTGGGAGTGCTGACATCAGCGAGAGAAACAGGCAGAGTACAATGCAGGGTATCACATGGCAGGATGAAGGGCTTCGGGTATAGAGTACTGGGTCACAGACCTACTTGGATTATAATGTTTACAGCCATCTCCATGCTCCACTCCGGAACTATGCAGGACAAAATAAGAGGAGCTACCACCACTCAAGCCTGCCCCCCACTTCCCAGAAAGGAGGTAACCTAAGGAAATGTCAATATTCAGTTAAAACATGGAAGCAGTAGTCTAGAATCTAGGTCAGAAAAAGCTACCATGTTTAAAGACCTTGTGTGAATAGGAAGCTGAGAATGTTTCATGTTTACTGAGGGTCTAAAGATAAAATATTGTTCTCTTGTTTTAAATAAAATGTATTAAAAGATCTGTATTTATGGGAAATTAGACTATATTCCAACTTCAAATCTATATTTTTATTATGCTATGATGTCACCATAAACAGCAAGTGACATCCCCTTTGGGTGAAAGAATAAGGCATGGCAAACTCAAGTTTTCACAAGTTAATAGGCAAATTACCCTCATAGTGAGATAACTGAGACCAAAGAAAAGGGAGGCATAAAGAAGTTAAAGAAAATAACAAGAAACAACAAATCATTTAGATGGAAGGGGGGATGGAGGGAAGGGATCTGAAATTGAGGCACTAGAGCAGCTGCTGGCAGCCCAGCATCCAGTGTATGATGAGGAGAGGCTGAAGATCAGAAAGGTTCTCTTTTCTCTGGGAGCCTGCTAGTCTTCAGGCACTACCACAAACAAGCGATATATCTGAATTATTATGAGCATGCGATATTTTGAATGACTTCAGGCTTCATTAGGTTACAGTACCACATAAGTCATGTCACACTGTGCTTGGATGAGCGGGCACATATTTGTTCCTTTCCTAGGGGTTAAAATACGTTTTATTTTTTTCAGCTTCTTTTAAATCTATAAATAGCAAGGCTCAGAAGACTTCACTTTGTCCAATGTATCAAAATAAACCTTGGCCACAGCTATCATTGTATCATAGCAGGGTCAATATGAACCAATAATATAATCCTTCAAATCATAATTTGGTTCCAAATCATTTTAGGTTTAGGATTCAGTGGGGGAGTGGAGGGGAAGGTTGCAGTACCAAATGAAAGGAGAATACATCACAGAATAAAGAAAACCAAGGTGGGGATGGCAGAAGTGGGAGGAAGGTAGAGGCAGGGACCATCATCACACCAAGGGCATGACTCCAGCATGACCTCTTCCAACGCAGCCTGCTCCAACTCACCTCTCCCCTGAGCTCTAGAGAGAATGATCTACTTGCAGATGCCATCACACCTGCTATTTTGAAATATTTCCCACATCCATGCAGTTGGTCTTCCAGCTTTATTTCTCAAGCATCCTGCCCTGTTGTACAACCACAAGCACCATCTTTCAAGATACAGTTCCATCTATACCATCTAGAATTGTCTGAAATATTTGCCTCCCATTCCAGAAATGGAGAATTGACCATGCCCTTCTTTGTCTCTCCTTTCCCCACTCTCCCAATCACATAGTCTTAACAGAACGATTATATTTTATTAAACTTAGATGTCAGATCTCTTCCTATCAGACTTAAAGCTCCTTGAGGGCAAGAATGGTGTCTTTTTCATTGTTACTTACCAGGATCTAGCAATTAAAAGTCAAGCAATCCAGTTATATACAACTTTAATTCTCATGATATCAACTAATATATTTTAGATAATTATCTGATCAATTGGGAAATTCAGGCTAAAGTAGATGATGTCTTCTTTCCAAGTCCACAAACTGAACTTTAACCTCTGACCATGATTCCAAGTACAATGTGTTTGGAAGATGCGAAAAACCAGATTCCAGCTGACATAGGGTCATGTGGGCTGCTTCAGCCCTTTTTGGAAGAAAGGGAGTAAAGTGAAGAATGTTCAATTGTCAGTTATTTACACTCAAAAGACTGGAGGAAGAACTGTGTGTGGTCAGAAAATTAATCCTTAGCCCTTCTCTGCGGAAATTCATTTCAAATCTTGATCTCCTTAATTCTAATTTAGTTGTGCCCACTAACTATTAGATAGTTCAATGCAGAAGTTCCGTAGTTACTTCAAATACAGCAGTAGCAAATCTGAATCCATCATTGTCTCATTTAATAATCTCTTCCTGTCAAAAACCCCTCACTCCCTGGGCTGCATGGCTCAACTATTGGGATACTGTTAATTCTCTCCCTTTTTCACATCTCACACATTGTGATTATCTTACATTTGCATCAGGCTTTAGAGTTTTAAAAACACCATCATATATAAATTGTCTCATTTAATCTTTGCAGTAAACCTGCTCAAGATTTTTTTTTTAAATGAACATTGGAAAAATTGGCCAGGTCACTAAGTTAATAATAATGATACATCCAAGACTCAGATCTCAGTCTTCTGACTCCAAATTTAGGTCTCACCTTCAAGCATTTATAAAGCCTATTTCATTTTCTTTGAAACATTGATCCTTCTTTTCACTTCTACTGCTACCTAACTATCTTGGTGCTGACCCTCAGTTATTTAAGCCTCAATAACTACATTTGTCTCCATGTATCTAAATTAACTAATCTCCATCTATCCTCTTGATGATAGTGACAAGTTAATATGCCTCAAACATTGTGTTCTTCATACCCATAACAATATAATAGATTTCAACAGTATTCACTGCCCCAAGAATAAGCTACACAAGAATATGTTTGGGAGCAGCATGGAAAAGGAAAAGCCACTCTCATAAATTTCTGGTGGTGATGGCGGTGATGGCTATTGGTATAACTTTTCTGAGGATAAATTTGGAAATATCTACTGACATTCAAAATATGAATGCCCTATGCCTTACCAAGTTTACTTTAAGGATTTATATTGTGAAAAACTTATTTAAGATTACAAATACATATTACAATTCAGGATGATTGTGACATTGTTTTCAGTAGTTATAAATTGAAACACTTTAAATGTTTATCAATAGTGAGTTTGTTAAACAAAGTTTAGTTCATACAATGGAATGCAATGTAGTTATTTAAAAGACTGATGTAGATCTATGTGCATCAACATGATTAGATGGCCTATAAAAAGTGAAATAAGCAATAAGAGAAATATATTATTATTCATACCATTGTGTTAAAAATATATGTATGTATGTATGTATGAATAGGAAATCTATTTGTGTTTGAATAAGAAAAAGACTGAAAATACATATATGATACTTTTATAAGGGTTTTATTTTGAGTCGCAACATTATAGAAAACTTCTACTTTTTAGTTTTTTTAATCATTTGAAATTTCAAACTATGTTTCTTAATGTCAGAAAAAAATCAATAAATAAATATATAGGAAATTGACTGCTAGCATTGAATGTGAGGCTTTTTTAAAGGTATATTTATAAAACAGTCTAGCATATGTACTGATATAATTGGAATTCCTTAGAAAGTAGAGAGAATGGAGCAGAAAAAATGTTTTACAAAACAATGGCTAGTAATTTTCTATAGGTACTGATAGGCATTAAAACACAGATCCAAGAAGCTCATAGTATACCAAGCAAAATAACAACAAAGAACACCTCTCCATGCCATACGGCATATTCAGATTGCTAAAAACAAAAGAGAAGGAGAATATCGTGAAGGCTGCCCGAGAAAAAAATACACATTACATACAGAGGATCAAAGATAAGAATTACACCAAACTTCTTGTCAGAAACAGTGCAAGCTTAAAAAAAAAAAAAAAAAAAAAAAAAAAGATTACTTTTTAAGTGCTGAAAGAAAAAACTTAAAACCTAAATTCTACACCCAGCCAAAATATTTTTTCAGAAATGAAGTATAAAAAGACTTTTCAAACAAATGAAACTTAACAGAATGCATTGCCTAGAAACCGACAGTACAAGAAAAGTTACAGAACATTCTTCAGGCAGAAAGAATAGGATAGCAGATAGAAACTGATAGGAAAAGATATACCACGTAAATGTTAACAATAGAAAACTGGAGTATCTATATTAATATCACATAAAATATATTTCAGAACAAAGAATACTATCAGAAATAAAGAGGTAAATTACATGACAAAAGGGTAAACTCTTCAAAATGACATAACAATTCTAAATGTGTATGTGCCTAACAAAAATGTCAAAATGCATAAAACAAAAAGTCATAAAACTGAAGAGAGAAATATACAAATCTACAATTAGAGTTGGAGACTGCAGTACATCTCTTAGTAATTGATAGAACAAGGAGGCATAAAATGAGTACCAATATATACCTTAACACAATATTATTCAATTTGCCCTAATCAACATTTGTAGAACCTCTGTGTGATAACAGTATAACACACGTTCTTTTCAAGTGTTCATGGAATATTCACCAATATAGACCATATTCTGGATTATAAAACAAATATCAGCAAATTTAAAAAATAGAAACCCTATAATATATGTTATCTGACAATTATGGAATTAAACTAAAAATTAGTAACAAAAACATCTGGAAAAGATCCCCTAAAGTTTGGAAATTAATAACCCGTGTGTCAAAGAGAAAATCTTAAGGGAAATAAAAATATGTTGAACTAAATGAAAATGAAAATATAACTTATCAAAATGTGTAGGATGAAACTAAAGCAGTGATTAGAGAGAATTTTATAGTGTTAAATATTTGTGTTAGAAAAAATAAGAGCCTCAAATCAGTTGCTAATCTCCCTTAAGGAGGTAGAGAAAGGAGAGAAAATTAATTCCAAGGAAAGAAGGAAAGAAGCATTATAGAAAGAAATACAAATCAATAAAATCAAAAGCAGGAAAACAGTACAGAAAACCAATTGAACCAAAAGTTGATTCTTTGAAATGATTAATAGAATTGATAAACTTCTAGACAAACTGGCAATAAAAAACAGAGAAGACTCAAATTACCAATATCAAGAATGAAAGAGGAAGTCATCACAACAGACCTTGGAGACATTCAAAGGTTAATAAGGGAACACTACAAAAAAAACTCTATGCCCATAAATTCAATAACTTTAATAAAAAAGGACCAATTCTTTGAAAGTCATGAACTACTAAAATCACTCAAGAAGAAATCATTAATCTGAATATTCCTATATCTATTTAATAAATTAAATTTGTAATTTAAAACTTTCCTAAAAAGAAATTTCCAGGACCAGATAGTTTCACCGATGAATTGTACCAAACATTTAGGAAAAGAATTATATTAATTCTGTATAACATTTTCCAGAAAAAGGAAGAGACTTCCCAAATTATTTTATGAGGCCATCATTAGTTTAATACCAAAACCAGACCAAATCATTATAATAAAAAGAAAACTACAGATGAATGTTCTTCATGAACATACATGCAAAATAGTCAACAAAATATTAGCAAATCGAAACCAGAAACATATAAAAAGGATAATAAATGTCAACCAAACAAGTTATCCCAGGAATACAAGACTTCTTCAACATTCAAAAATTAATCCACGTAATTCACCATATTAGCAGACCAAAGAAGAAAAAACAGCCAGGCACGGTGGCTCACATCTGTAATCCCAGCACTTTGGGAGGCAGAGGCAGGCTGATGGCTTGAGCTCAGGAGTTCGAGACAAGCCTAGGCAATATGGTGAAATGATGTCTTTACCAAAAATACAAAAAAAAATTAGCTGGGCATGGTGGTGGGCGCCTCTGGGCCCAGCTAGTCAGGAGGCTGAGGTGGGAGGATTGATTGAGCCTGGGAGGCAGAGGTTGCAGTAAGCCGTGATGGTGCCACTGCACTCCAGCCTAGGCAACAAAAGGAGACACTGTCCCAGGAAAAAAATAAAAGAGAGAGAGAGAGAGAGAGGAAGAAAAAACATGATTATCTCAGCATATACAGGAAAAGCATTTGATAAAAACTCAATATCCATCTATTATAAAAACTCTCAGACAACTAGAAAAGAAGGGAATTTCCTAAATTTGATCAAAGGAATCTACAAAAATCTATTGCTAACATTATACTTAATGGAAAAAGACTAAATTCTTCCCCCTACCCATGGTAAAGAACAAGGCAAGAATGTTCTTTCTCACCACTTCTATAAAAACTTGTACTAGAAGTGCTAGCCAGTACAATTAAAAAAAAAAGAATGAAAGATAAGGCTATCAGATAGTAAAAGAAGGAATAAAACTGTTTGCTTTCACAGACAACATGACTATCTACAGAAAATCCCAAGTAATCTGTGAAGCCTACTAGAACTCATAAAACTTTATCTAAGTCACAAAATATAAGATCCAAAGACAAAATTGTATTTCTATATAATAGCAATAAATAATTAGAGCTCAAATTAATTTTTAAAATATCATTTATAATAGCACCTCCCAAAAATGAAAAGAAATACTAAAGTACAGATCTAACAAAATATGAGCAGGATCTGTATTCTGAATACTATAAGATATTAATAAAATAAACCAAAGAAGACCTAAATAAGTGAAGAGATATAGCTGTTCATGGGCTGGAAGACTCAGTATTGTAATATTATATTGAAATATTATACAATATTATAATGTCATAATTGTATTACAAGTGCATTGCATTATATTGCAAGTGTATTATAATCTTATGGTAATTATACAATACTTTAATATTGTACAATATTGTGTTTTAATGTTGGATAATATTATAAAGAAAAGACTATAAAGACTCAAAATTGATCTACAGATTCATTGCAATTCCAATGAAAATCCAAGCTGGCTACATGGTTTATTTGTGCATTTTTGGAGGAAGGGTAAATATTGGAAAGCTGTTTAATGTAATGGAAAGACAAAGGTACTAGAATAGCCAAAATAATTTTGAAAAAGAAAAACAAAGTTAAGGACTCACAATACCTAGTTTCAAGACTTACTATAAGTCAAAAGTAATAAAGATAATGTGTTATTGGTAAAAAGATATACACAATGGTCAGCAGTAAAGAAGTCTAGAAATAAATCCACATATATATAGCCAACTGGCTTTTTAGAAAAGGACAAAGGCAATTCCATGATGTTAGAAAAGCCGCACATCCTAATGAAAAGGATATAAGCCTGGACATAAACCTGTATGCAAATGTTTATAGCAGCTTTATTAAAAATGAACAAAAAAAGCCATTCTTCAACTTGTGAATGAATAAACAAACCATGTGATATCTATATAATGGAAACTGTTTGGCAATAAAATGGGACAAACTTGATCCACACAAAAACATGGATGAATCTTAAATGCATTTTCTAAGGCAAAACAATAGAAACTGAAAGCAAATTCGTGGTTGGCAAAAAGGTTGGATGTGGAGAGGGGCCGATTGCAAAGAGGCAGAATGAGAGATGGTGATGAAGAAAATGTTGCAAATTATGACTGTGATGATGGAAACACGAGTCTACAGATTTACCAAAAAACCACAGAACTGTCCATCACAAACAATGATATTTTTTACCATATGTCAGTTAGGGAAAATCAACAGGAAATAGGTTGAATCCAAAATGGAATAACCATAACAATTGAACATCACCAGTAATAAGATATATCAACAGCCTGTTTTTCCTGATAGATTCACTGGGAAGGGCACGCTGTATCTGTGCTATTCTTACCGAAAATGCGTAACCTCAATCAAATCATGGGAAAACATCAGGTAAACCCAAAACGACGTTATGTTTTACGTAATATCTGACCAGTGCGTTTCAAAAGTGTCAAGATCACAAAACACAAAGACTAACAAGCTCTCACAGATTATTGGAGACTAAGGAGAAAAAACAATTAACCACAATGTGAGATCCTGGGTTGGATCTCGGAAAACTAAAAACAAAGATGATAGTGGAAAAACTGATGAAATCTGAATAAAGTCCACAGTTTAGTTAATAGCATTGTTACTAATTATAATTTCTTTATTTTGATAATTTTTCTAACTTTATATGAAAGGTTAAAATCAGACGAATCTGGGCAAAATGTATGCAGGAACTTTGTGTACTATTTTTGCAAACCTGTAAGACTACAATTATTTCAAATTATTATGTTTTTATTTAAAAAATTTAAATATATTCTGAGGCTGTACTTAGTTTTACCTTAATGTTCACTAGACTTCAGTACCAACACAATTGGCATATTGATATATATATAATTGTTCTGAGGAAAGCTTGTTTGATTTGGTGATTTTCTGTATTTTTACTAAGAAATGGAAGTATTTCCATTTCAAGTAAATTGGTACAAGAGCCAAATTCAGTGAGAATGATATTAATTTTCCCCCAGAAACCACTAGCGCCTCAGAAGAGTAGACAAAAGCTTGGGAAGTCTTTTGAGAGCTTCCTAAAATCAGACTTTTATAATGGCACAAATGCTTTGGATAAGGATTCTTTGTATCCTTTCTCAAAGGACTTTTTGATTATTCAATTAGGGAAGTGAGGGCAAGCATTTTTTTGGAGAAGTCACAGTGTACATTTACAACACAGCTTTCAACATCATTGGTAGGAATTTGTAATCTTGAAAAATGCATGGAAGTCTCAATGCACTTGATAAAGGTCTTTGGGAGACAATATAATGGAATTATTAACACAGTCCAATCAGAGTCTATCTCTTACTTATGGGCATGTATGTGTACTGTGGCAAATATTTTGGTATCCTGGGTATCTTTAGTTCAATCCCCAGAATATTAAACAATTCCCAGGCTTCGATTTTCTGTAAATGTTCAAGATCATCTAATAGCAATGATGTGAACTGCTCTGACAGACAGGTAATAAAAACTATGCTAATGAATTTGTAGTATAAAATCTCTCTAGGTGGTCTTTATTCTTGTTGAATCTTTAACTCATTTTCCTAAATATTTAAACAAGTCACTTTTATAACTCTACAGACCCTACTAAGAAATTGGCATCTCTGACCTGATCTGCAGATATTCTTGAGCTTCTTTATCTTTATTGGGTTGGCCTGTTATATTATGTTATGCAGAAATGACCAGTATTTCTATTAACAGCTACTCCTTTAATTATTCTCCCACGCATTGATGAAAGTCACTAGTGAAATCTTTCTCTGGCCTTCAAAGTGTTATATTTGGTTTTGTGTAGAAAGATTGTTGAAGAGTATCAATTTCAAGTTCACATTATAATGATCAGGCCAAGTAGTATTTTTTTAAATCTCCAAAATTAGAAATGCCCATCTCTTACATTACAAGCAGCCACATTCTCATAAGGCTCTTAAGATCAACGATGAGACATGAGCAAGGAGAGGTAAGGCATTTCAATTATATCAGAACTGTTTTAATGCCTTAGCTTTAAGGGCCCCCCAATCAGCAAGTACCACAACGTGCGTCTTTTTGGTGACTCCTATTTTATCTCCTTTGCCTAGAAAGGATATCTACACATGAATTTAGAAAACAGGATAGGCCTCAATCACTTCAGCTACACACAAACCAAATTCTTTTAAGCACAGAGTCTCAAAAGTTTCTGAGTGGAGATCTTATGCAACTGTTGGTTTAAAATGCACTAAAGAATTTATACTTTCATTTTCTGGAGCGTTCTTTTTAATTGAGATCTTATGCTTGATACTAGAATACCTACTGGGATAGAAAAAAAAAAAGATTGAAAAGCAAACACTGAATCACTATACTTTTTTACATGAAATACATATCAAGATTAATTATAACTTAAAAACTTCATCTGCAACTGCAGCAACTCAGAGAAATAGGATACTAACAGCATCACTGATTCCAGCATAGACAGCATAACAATAATTCTAGAGAAAATCAAGTGCGGTAGAAGGCAATCCTCATTAGCTATTTGTCATGGCAGGTTACATCCCATGCTGTCAGGTCTCCTTGAATACTCACTTACAATTGAAACCCAGAAGTTGCCCAGCAAAAGGGAGAACATGTTCAGCTTTATAAAGGTAACTTCCATTTGCAAACAATAAACCCCAATCATATAATACTTAGCAGGATTTTACTATAAATTCAATTCTAATTATATTCAATGCAAGATTCAATTTTGTTTCATATTGCATGTTGTTTGTTTTTCACTTAAATTAGAGCCTGTGCTCCCAGGGATGTTATATCTTCAGTAATCTCATACCTCAAAATGGCTACTTCTAACCATCTCAGCTTCAGCAAATCTCTTGAACTCTTTCTTGAATGATCGATCTTCAGCAAATGCATAACACCTGCTAAGAAGACTTTTTTCTTCTAATATTTAAATCCAAATATTCAATTTATTTAAAAGAGAACTTTATATGTGCCTAATTATTTACCCTCAAATTACCAAAGAGAAAAAATGGTAAAGGTTATTTACTCATCAGGAAAGCTTTTGAGTCACCAATACATTTTCAGAAAACTTTTAATGATGTTTAATACACGAAAATGCTTTTTTTGTGAAACTTCAAAACCCGGTTCACATGAAACTACCCTATGATTAAAATAATCTCTAAACTTGTAAGCAAGAATCTATTTAACCCACAAGTCTATTTCTTTTCTCCCTATTTTCTAATCAAATTCTAAAATGTTGTGCAAAGATACAGTGGAAATATCTACTGTTTTGAGAGCAGTCTCATTCAATAACGTGCAGACCTACAATACCCCTCTCGTATGCATTTCGAACTTAGAAAAATCTGACTTCTGAACCAATAGTTCCAGTTCAAATTTTGAGATAAACAATACTAATCCCTGGACTTTAAAACCTAGTATTTAGGAAATGTGGGTGAACTAATGGAATTAACCCAAATGTATAAAGAAACTTGAAAGATGCTGATGGAGACCCCTAAAGTAGAGGGCACATACGTATGCAGGCACTCCATTTCTGAGCCTTCTTAATTAATCTACTATTTTCTCCAGAGCTGGGATTTTCTACTTTTAATGCAATAGCAAAATAACAATTCAGCATGTTCCCAGAGTACAAACAAGGATTGTGCTGATGTAATATTTACAACTGCATCTTCTCTGTGTTCTTCTTTTATCTCTTCCTCAGCTCTGGGTCTTTTATCAGTCAGTCAGCTAAGGTCAGACTCACCTCAATGGCTCAGCACACCAGTCTTGTTTCCATTACCTTTGGAGGCAGAAAATCTGAATCTTTACAATGCTGACCTTACTGTTTTACAAGCTATTGATTATGGCTATCAAATTTCAGCAGTTCACTGGGGTCAGTCTCTGGAAAAAGAAAAGGCAGAAAGAGAAGCCACATTCCTCTCCCTCTTCTGACTGCACTGACTTCTCCATTAGTTAGATTTTGGTGTAATTAGAATGAATCACTGCCAGACGCAGCTCCTGTCTATTCTAGACCGCCACTCTTGATTCACCTAGATTTTTGGCCATACATCAGAGAACACATCTGGTATGTAATGAGGAATGTACAGAGTGGAAAGGGGAGGTCAGCGAGAAGCGAATGGGCCCTCTCTAGGAATGATTATAGAGTTACTGACACACAAATAAATGGCATGTATCACAATCCACAACTCTTAGGAAGTGTAAATCTCATATTTGACATACCCTTTGGCAAGAGATAGACTTTATGAATCTTTTTCACATCAGTAGAGCAGTTTTATACAAGGATACCCTGTCCTGACATAATTCTCAACCTCAAATGCTTTTCTTATCAGGAATACATTTTTTCACTGTAATTTTTTTCAATACATTAGGCCTTCAATATAATAATCGTTACACCACAGTACTTTTGCCTCATATATTATTTTCTCCCCTTGACTACTTTCTTTCTAATCTTGTGATTCTTTTACTAATATTGCCATTTATTGAATGCTCACAATATTCTGGCACTGTGCTAAGTGATTTATTTAGTTATCTCATTTAAACCTCAACAATACTGAGATAGTTCTGTTATTGTCTTTGCTTCATGGATGAGAAGGCTGAGATAAAGCAAGCTTAAGTGATTTTGATGACGATCACATAAAAATTAAGTGGTAGAAATCAGACTTGAACCCAGGAAATATGTCTCTGAACCTATAAGCTTAACCACTGCGCCAGATTGGCTCCTTTTCATTAAAGAAACAAGTGAATGAACCAGCCAACTACCCACCCACCAACTCTGTGCCTGTCTCTTTGCTTGATACTGAGAATACAAAGGTGACTCTCTCATTGTCCCAATTCTTAAGTACATCACAGAATAACAGCATGTGCCAAAATAGCTTCATTATAAGAATATAACTAGAATAAAATAGCTAATATTTGTCACTCAATATATGCCAGATACTGTTTGAAATACTTGACCTACCTTATCTAATATAAACCTGATAACTCCAAGGTAGGTATTATTGTGATCCCCATTTCATAGATAAGAAAAGCCAAACACAGGAAAGTGTGGATGCTTGGAAAAGACAGCCAGCTATGATGGGGTAGATCTGAGATACAAAGTCAGGTGGAAAGAGCCACAAGATATGCAGATAGTGGGCAACATTTTGTAAAGGAAAATGTGTCTCTTCAGTTAAAAAAAAAAAATCAGGGAAGTCTTCGTAGCAGCGATGGCATTTGATCAAGACCTTGAATCATAAGAAAAGGCAATAAAATGAGCTAAGACATTAATGTAGAAAAACCTAGGGCAAATACTGAGAATAGTAAATAGTTCAGAGGAAACCATGACTGAGTGTATGATTAATAAAGACCATACTATGTATATTTCCATCCTCATAGTATCCTTGAATCATTGCTACAATGTAACAAAATGGTAAGTGGGCTACAGAATTTAAGTTGTAACTCACCTACAAAAACAGAGGGAAACATGCTTTTAAAAAACTATTAAACACATTTTTCACATTAGAGCTTGATTCTAACATGCATTTTAGTGACATGGCCATCCAGTGTCTTCCAATCATTGTCATTGTCACTGGTATACTCTTGGGACAGATTTTCTTGCCTCAGTTTTTATTATGCACCATATCAGTCAAGGTCCCAACAAAAAATAAATGGCACAGTCAAAATGGGATGGCTTGAGAAGAGTTTGTTTTCATAAAAACTATTATAAAGTTGTGAGTAGAGTGTGGAGGCACCACTAGGGATAGTGCAGAAACCTGGAACTAACAGCAATGGAGTATTCCATCCCCCCTTGCATAAAGGCATGAGGAAAGGGAGAGGTGAAGAGCCCAAAATGAAGAAGAGCTAGTAGACGAGGCAACCCTGAGGACAACAGTGTCCTTCAGTGGAAGGAAAGAGATACTTGAAAGGAGCCAAGGGAATAAGGGAACACCTGATTTTTCCCCCACCTTTAAACCTAAGTGTTGGGGACTGGACTTCCTATTGGCCCAAGCGAACCAGAAACCATATGGCATAAGCACCATGGTTGTTGTCTCTGTAAGTCAGCAGGTCAGAAGGGCAGAAGAAAGATATTAGTACATCTACATACAATTTTGTTCTGCACATTGTCAACTTTTCAGGAATAAATGATTTAAATCATCATTAAAATATGCCCCTGACTCAGATGGAATCTTTTAGATTGTTACAAAATATCACTTGAACTTAGTAAATACACCTTAACAAATGACTTTTTATACTTTCAGAGTAAATATATGCCCCAGGTACTAGGATATTCAAGTAATTATGTTGTAAATCCTCATTCAGACAAAAGAAACTCCAAGAAGAGTCATTTGATATTTATTTTAACGGTTTGAAGGGTTTTTGAAATAGGTTGAAACAGTTTTACATGAAAACTTCCATTTAGGTCAGTGAATTAGAAACTTGGTTACACATTGAAATCACCTGGGAAGCTTTGACAATTACTGATGCCTGGGACCCAGGCCTGGAAAGTCTGTTCTAACTGGTCTGAATTCCAGCCCGGGCAACAGAAGTTCTAGATGTTCCCCAGTAGAGTCTAATGTGCAATCAAGACTGAGAGCCACTGATTTAGTCCATAATGATAACTAACAGGTGGTCTTTTTATCAGCCTTTTACAATATGATCTTATTGTTCCTGTTTACTCAGTAAGACATTTGTCCTCTTCAAAATTAATCATAAGGCAATTAACCGTATGGTTAGTTAACTGAACCATTTAATAAATTAAAATCACTACGTGAACCTTGCCAGTTTCCCTTTATTTACCCTCCATGTCAACATCATCTGAATCAAGCAATTATATTGTACATGGATAGCCTACATTTTATCTTAAAGTTGCTAAGGAAACAAGTTATATATTTATATAATGCTAATCTGAAGAGGAACCAGTAAATGTTATTGCAAATATTAACATTTATTTTGTAGTTTTTTCTTTTGAAAAACTCAGGGGCAGGCAGATCTCACAAAATGTTTTATTGACTATAGGAGCATTTTTCCTGCATTGACAATGCAGTCCCATGTAGCACACTTCATCACTGCTAGATAAGGTTCCATATAAGAGAAAAAGCAGCAGTCCAGCGTAGAAGTTAGAAGCTGGACTCTGAGTTTGAATCTGACTCCATCGCTTTCTAGCCATGCAATTTTTGCCAAGTCACTTTTCTGCTTTTGTAAAGCTAAAATAATAATGCTCACCTCACAGGGTTATTAAGAGAGTTACCGGAGTTGATATGGGTAAAAGCACACAGCACAGTATCTAGCCCATACGAAGAGTTACATGTGTTAGCCATTATTAACAGCCATGCAACCTGGGGTGACTTATGTGCTAGGAAAATGTCTTTTTCTCCAATAGAAATTTCCTCTCAGTGATATATCAGTTTACCAATTAGGCTTTAGTTAACATGCAAAGGTCATTCATACAGCTAATTCTTGGCTTTAGAAAGTATATGAAAAAAATCAATAAATACACAATTAAAAAGAAAAGGAATTAGAGTTTTCATATTTCCATTTCCATCTCTCTTAGGAGCCTTCTTGATAAATACTCATTGATACTGCAATCAATAAAGGGAAGGATTTGGAGATCACACCTGCCAAAAAAAAGGCAGAAAATGGGGAGAAAGTTCACCTAAGTTCTCTGCAATGTAAAAGAATAAAGTTAATTTCTAATCAAATATTTAGTTGAATGAGGGTGATTCAAAAATTGCCTTGGTTATAATGAGCTGAAGGTTTTCTCTTTGACAGGGGACAAGTTCCTGCCCCATCTGCATTCAGGTGGTTTATGTTGTTCTTACCTAATGAGATATAAGATATCTCCTAAATATTGACACATTAGAGGCATGCTTCACTCAGCATGAAGGTTTGAGACATCAAGGATACCTTGAGCATCCTCAGATTCCAGCAACTTGTCAGACAAATTAGCACCTTTTCAACCAAGGGTAAAATTGAGTTTCACATTTCTTCCTGGTGGGGGGAAAAGAACGAAGGAGAAAATCACTCTGGTTTCATACTTTCTTTGTTAAGACAAATACAGAGAGCCTTATCATCTCTGTACAGCTCTCCCTGACCTCCTGATTTTTAATTCATTGGTTTCAAATGATCCTTGACAGTTAAGATCCTTTTGTCAACGCCTCTGTGCTTACTGCAGAAGACAGACACTGTGGCTTTTATTAGTCAAGCTATTTCTCTTTTTATGAATTTAACAAACTACTCTTAAAGAAAAATTAACCTTTTGTTAACAGATGCTGAAAAATAGATTTTAAATTTTTAAAAATTTTACAGGTATTTAAAAAATTTACTTGAGTCCAGTTTATGAGCCGAGTTAACCACTTTAAGAAGTGAGAAGATGACACTAACAGCTTTAAAATTCCTCTGGGGAAGCTTCAGAAAACTGCTATCCTGTAATTCTGAATAAAATGTACCATGTTTGTTCTTCCTTTCTTTTTCCTACAAATAACCTTTAATTTCATGAGGTGGAAAGAAATACATGAAAAATGCCTTGAAAAATATTGTTTGTTATTGTCATTGTTGTAAAACCATATCTTTATCTTTCTAGAGCTTAATATTATTGAACCCCCAAGCTCCAGAAGAACTTTAAAAAAATTTCCCCCAGAAAAAGAATCTCTTTGTGGCAAATTAACCCCCAAACATCCAACAATTAATGAACTTAAAAAAAAAATCCAACTACTGGGTATCTACCCAAAGGAAAAGAAATGATTATATCAAAAATACATTTGTACTCGTATGTTTATTGCAGTACTATTTGCAATAGCAAAGACATGGAACCAACCTAACATTAACAGATTACTGGGTTTTTAAAATGTGGTATAAATACACAAAGGAATTGTACTCAGTCATAAAAGAGAATGTGATCATGTCTTTGGCAGCAACATGGACAGAACTGGAGGCCATTAAGTGAAATAGGTCAGAAACAGAAAGTCAAATACTGCATGTTCTTATTTATAAGTGGGATCTAAATAATGTGTACACATGACTATAGAGTGTGGAATAATAGACACTGGAAACACAGAAGAGTGGAGAGGAGGGGTGAGAAATTACCTAAAGGGTACAATGTACACTGTTCATATGATGGTTACACTAAAAGCCCAGACTTCACCACTAGTTAATATACCTATGTAACAAAACTGCAGTTGTACCCCCTAAATATATACAAATTTTTAAAAAGCTGGCATAAACAGGGAGGACATGACAGGTGGTGTTTCTCTGACACACAGTTTGGTCAGTTTGCTCTGGGGGAAGAAGAATGAGTAGTCACTACAATCAGTATCTATTCTCATGAAAATACTTTTTTCAGTGGGACCCAAAACTATCAAAGCTAGTAGGATAATGGACAAAACACAGAAGAGGTCAAAGAGATGATAGAAGAAAAATCACAGAATTAGAGAACTAGAAGACATCTGAGACTTCATCTGAGAGATCATCTCCTCTAGTTCCCTCATTTTTCAGACAGTAGGAAACTAGATCCATTTAGTGGCTTTCCCATAGTCACATTCTTACTTCAGCTGCCAAAACAATATCATTTCATTTATCAGCAATGCTTCTGGGATTGGCAGCAACAACAAGGACACCACTAGTTGCAGTAAAACAGTATATGTACATCAGTGGTGGGTGTTCCAAACCACAGACCCTGGCAGAGAAGACAAGCAGTCTCAGGGCACCAGAGCATGCAACAGCTCTGTCAAGGAGGGCTCCTCAGTGAAGGAGGAGGATGGAGGGCCTCTTTGCTGCCTGCAGCTTCTGGAGTATCCGTGAGCTACTTTAAAGACATACAGTACTTAGAAGACAGCTACTTCATTGCCCAGGAAATTTAACTGTATTCTTGCCATTTTTCTGCCCTCCTATTGAGTTCCCTGATTGATTCAACCTGTGAACCCAGGTGTTATTCAGATGATAAAATATAGCATTAGGAGAGATCACTTGAGAAATTTAATTCATCACACAGATGCTGGAAGTGATTGACTTTTTTGTACTCTTAAAAAGGAGTTGTATATAGAAAGACCATTACCAACCACTACAAAAACACACTTAAGTACACAGACCAATGACACTATAAAGCAACCACACAAACAATAACCAAAATACAGTTACAATAATATACAGCTAACATATTTTTTTAGCTGCATAATAACCAGCTAACACAAAACAACAGGATGAAATCCACCCATATCAATACTAACCTTGAATGTAAATGGGCTAAATGCCCCATTTAAAAGGTACAGAGTTGCAAGCTGGATAAAGAAGCAAGACCCAATGGTATGCTGCCTGCAAGAAACCCATCTTGCATGCAATGACACCCATCGGCTCAAAATAAAGGGGTGGAGAAAAATCTACCAAGCAAATGGAAAACAGAAAAAAGCAAGGGTTGCAATCTTAATGTCAGACAAAACAGACTTTACACCAAAAAAGGTTAAAAACTACAATGCATTACATAATGGTAAAGGGTTCAATTCACCAAGAAGACCTGACTGTCCTAAGTATATATGCACCCAACACAGGAGCACCCAGATTCATAAAGCAAGTTCTTAGAGACCTTCAAAAAGACTTAGACTCCCACACAATAATAGAGGGAGACTTCAATGCCCTACAGAGAGTATTAGACAGACTATCAAAACAGAAAATTAACAAAGATATTCAAGACCTAAATTCAGCACTGTATCAAATGGATCTGATAGACACCTAGAGAACTCTCCACCCAAAAAACAACAGAATATACATTCTTCTCATTGATGCATGGCACATACACAAAAATCAACCACATAATCAGACATAAAACACTCCTCAGCAAATGCAAAAGAACTGAAATCATAACAGCCACTCTGTTGGACCACAGTGCAATAAAATTAGAAATCAAGACTAAGAAATTTACTCAAAATCATGTAATTACATAGAAATTGAATTACTTGCTCCTGATTGACTTCTGAGTAAATAATGCAATTTAGGCAGAAATCAAGAAGTTCTTTGAAACTAATGAGAACAAAGATACAAATACCAGAATTCCTGGGATGCTGCCAAGGCAGTGTCAAGAGGAAAATTTATAGCATAAATGCCCACATCAAAAAGTTAGAAAGATCTCAAGTTAACAACCTAACATCACAACTAAAAGGACTAGAGAAACAAGAGCAAATGAACCTTAAATCTAGCAGAAGACAAGAAATAACCAAAATTAGAGCTGAACTGAAGGAGACTGAGACACCAAAAAAACCATTCAAAAGATCAACAAATACAAGAGTTGTGGGGTTTTTTTTGAAACAAGTTAATAAAATAAGCCACTAGCTAGACTAATAAATAAGAAAAGACAGAAGGTCCAAATAAAAACAATTAGAAATGACAATTGGATATTACCACTGACTCCACAGAAATACAAATAATTGGCCGAGCATGGTGGCTTACGCCTGTAATCCCAAAACTTTTGGAGGCTGAGGTGGGTGGATCGCCTGAGGTCAGGAGTTCGAGACTAGCCTGGCTAACATGTGAAAACATGTCTTTACTAAAAACACAAAAATTAGCAGGTTGTGGTGGTGGCCACTTGTAATCCCAGCTACTCAGGCGGAGGCTGCAGTGAGCCAGATCATGCCACTGCACTCCAGCCTGTGTGACTGAGCGAGACTCGGTTTCAAAAAAAAAAAGGAAAAAAGAAATACAAATAATCATCATCAGAGAATATTATGAACACTCTATGCACACAAACTAGAAAATCTGGAAGAAATGGTTAAATTCCTGGATACACATACCATCCCAAAACTGAGCCAGAAAGAAATTGAATCCCTGAACAGACCAATAATGAGCTCCAAAATCAAATCAGTAATGTATAGCCTATCAACCAACACAAGCCCAGGACCAGATGGATTCACTGCAAAATTCTACCAGATGTACAAAGAGCTGGTACCATTCCTACTGAAACTATTTCAAAAAATTAAAGAGAAGGGATTCCTCCCCAATTCATTCTACAAAGCCAGCATCATCCTGACACCAAAACTTGGCAAAGACATAACAAAAAAAGAAAACTTCATTCCAATAACCTTGATGAATATCAATGCAAAAATCCTCAACAAAATACTGGCAAACCAAATCCAGCAGCACATCAAAAAACATGTCCACCATGATGAAGTAGGCTTCATCACTGGGATGCAAGGTTGGTTCCACATATGCAAATCAATAAACATGATTCCTCAAATAAACAGAACTAAAGGCAAAAATGACATGATCATCTCAATAGATGCAGAGAAGGCTTTTGATAAAATTCAACTTCGTTTTATGTTAAAAACTCTCAATAAACTAGATACTGAAGGAACATACCTCAAAATAATAAGAGCCATCTATGACAAACTCACAGCCAACATCATCCTGAATGGGCAAAAGCTGGAAGCATTCCCCTGGAAAGCCAGCACAAAACAAGGATGCCCCCTCTCATATTCAACATGATATTGGAAGTCCTAGCCAGAGCAATCTGGCAAGACAAAGAAATAAAGTGCATCCAAATTAGAAGAGAGGGAGTCAAACTATCTGTTTGCAGACTACGTGATTCTATATCTAGAAAACCCGAGTCTCAACCCAAAAGCTCCTTAAGCTGATAAACAACTTTAGTAAAGGCTCAGTATACAAAATCAATGTACAAAAGTCACCAGCATTCCTACGCACCAAAAACCATCAAGCCAAGAGCCAACTCAAGAATGCAATCCCATTCACAACTGCCACAGAAAGAATAAAATGCCTAGGAATACAGCTAACCAGAGAGGTAAAGGATCTCTACAATGAGAACTACAAAACACTGCTCAAAGAAATCAGAGATGACACAAGCCAATGGAAAAACATTCCATGCTCATGAATAAAAAGAATCAATATCATTAAAATGGCCATACTGGCCAAAACAATTTATAGATTCAATGTTATTCCTATCAAACTACCAATAACATCCTTCATCGAACCAGAAAAAAAAACTATTTTAAAATTAATATGGAACCAAAAAAGAGCTCAAATAGCCAAGGCAATCCTAAGCAAAAAGAATAAAGCTGGAGGCATCATGCTACCCAACTTCAAACTATACTACAGGGCTATAGTAACCAAAACAGCATGATACTGGTTTTATAAAAAGAAAAGACAGACACATAGACCAATGGAACAGGATAGAGAGTCCAGAAATAAGGCCACACACCTACAAATCTGTTTTTTGACAAAGTTGACAAAAACAAGCAATGGAGAAATGACTCTCTATTCAATAAATGGTGCTGGGATAACTGGCAACTGTATGCAGAAGATTGAAATTGGACCCCTTCCTTACACCATATACAAAAATCTACTCAAGATGGATCAAAGACTTAAATATAAAACCCAAAAACTATAAAAACCCTGAAAGACAACCTAGGCAATACCATTCTGGACACACGAATAGGCAAAGATTTCATAACAAAGATGCCAAAAGCAATTGCAACAAAGGAAAAATTGACAAATTGTATCTAATTAAACTAAAGAGCTTCTGCACAGCAAAAGAAACTATCAACAGATTAAACAGACAACCTACAGAATGAAAGAAAATTTTTTCAAACTATACATCTAACAAAGGTCTAATATCCAGCATCTGTAAGAAACTTAAACAACTCTACAAGAAAAAAAAAACAAAACAAAACATAAAAATGTGGTCAAGGACATGAACAGACACTTTTCAAAAGAAGACATACATGTGGCCAACCAGCATATGAAAGAAAGTACAAGATCACTGATCATTAAAGAAATGCAAATCAAAACCACAATAAGATACCATCTCACACCAGTCAAAATGGCTATTATTAAAAAGTCAAAAAATAACAGGTGCCCGCAAGGTTGTGGGAGAAAAAAGAATGCTTATACTCTGTTGGTGCAAGTGTAAATTAGGACAACCATTATGGAAAAGAGTATGGCAATTCTTCAAAGACCTAAAAACAGAAATATCATTTAACCTAGCAATTCCATTGCTAAGTATATACCCAAAGGGATATAAATTGTCCTGTCATAAAGACCCATGCACAAGTATGTTCAATGCAGCACTATTCACAATAGCAAAGACATGGAATCAACCTAAATACCCATTAATGGTAGATTGGATTTAAAAAAAATGTGATACATATACACCATGGAATACTATGCAGCCTTAAAAAAAGAATGAGATCATGTCGTTTTCAGGAACATTAATGGAGCTGGAGGACATTACCCTTATCAGACTTACACAGGAACAGAAACCAAATACCGCATGTTCTCACTTACTAGTGGGAGCTAAATGATGAGAACACATGGACTCATAGAGGGGAACAACACACACTGAGGCCTACTACTGGGGGGTGGAGGGTGGAAGGAGGGAGAGGATCATGAAGAATAATTAATGCATACTAGGCTTAATACCTGAGTGACAAAATAATCTGTACAACAAACCCCTGTTATGTGAATTTTCCATATACCACAAACCTGCACACATACCCCTGAGCTTAAAATAAAAGTTAAAAAAATTAAAAGGAGAATCTTAAACATGGAGTAAAAAGATTGTAATTTTTGTAATTTGCAATTCAAATGAAACCAACATGTACTGGGTGCCTACTTTATGCCAGGAATGGTGCTAAGAGTTGTCATTTAGAGTATTTTATGCCAACTGTAGAATAACACTGTGTCAGTCTTATTATTACCCAGAAGAAGTCTGGTGAAGTCCAGTAATACATCAAAAGTCATACACATAACAAGTCAGTGAACTGGAATTTTCTCCCCCAGATCTTCTACCGTGAGTCCAGAGCTTCTCTACCATCTTATACTGAAGAGGAATATGGAATAAACAAGAGTATATTAACTATGAAGTAAGGTAGTTCTGGATCCAAATCTGGGTTTGAAACTCACTAACCACAAGACCATGGGTTAGCAACTTAACCTCTCTATTTTCCTGTGTCCTCTTTATAAAATAGGGAAAATACAACCTATCTTAAAGAGCTGTTCTAAGGATTATATTACTTTAATTATATGACTTATGGCAACTAATATAGCAAAATATCTGGCAGGTATATTTTGGGCCATTTTGTTAATTAGACTGAAAAACTCTAGCACTGAAAACAGTATTTAGCATTTAGTATGTGCTCAATAAATCTTTGTGAAACGAATGAAAATAAAATCATCTAGTACACAGTAAGAGCTCAATAAATGACAACTATTGTTATATAAAGGGTGGAGAAAATTTGCTTTGATGTCCTCCTGTTTGCAGAAGTATCTTCTCCTGACAATAAATAACTTAAAGGTTTTTGTTTTTTTTTTTTTGAGACGGAGTCTTGCCCTGTCACCCAGGCTGCAGTGCGCTGGCATGATCTCGGCTCACTGCAAGCTCCACCTCCCAGGTTCATGCCATTCTCCTGCCTCAGCCTCCTGAGTAGCTGGGATTACAGGCACCTGCCACCACTCCCGGCTAACGTTTTATTTTTTTATTTTTTTTATTTTTAGTAGAGACGTGGTGTCACCATGTTAGTCTGGATGGTCTTGATCTCCTGACCTCACGATCCACCCACCTTGGCCTCCCAAAGTGCTGGGATTACAGGCGTGAGCCACTGCGCCTGGCCAACTTAAAAGTTTTAAAATTAACTCTTTTCTAACAGACAGTCTTCAAATGGGGAAAAAATATCCTATTCTCAACATTTACCAAAAAGTGGAAGCAGGACAGAAGATTGTGTCTGAGTGGACAGTGAGGTGGTGAAATTGAAACTATTTTGCTAGTAATATGGTTATTCCAGATAGCATTTGGAAAGGTCCTAACAAACAAGAAATTTATAGCAAAATTAAGGATGATTTCTAGACACTGGAAAAAGCAATTGGAACAACGGGGCTTAAATCAATTCACAAAATCATTTAACAGAAGGGTAGTGGTGCAATATTGACCAACACACTCACCATTCATTCAGTCATTCATTCATCTACAATGCTAATTAATCTAGACCAACCCTACTTTACATGACACTGTTAGAACCTGAAAATGCAATATGAAAAGCACGGCTCTCTTATTAAATTATCCAGTAATCCAATAAGAGAGACAAGGAGCCAACAACACCTCAGCCATCTGGAAAAATGCAGGAAAGCTACCCCAGAGAAAGCAATGTACACACTAAATTTTGAAAGATAAGTAACTTTTCAAGGGAACAAACTAGGAGTTTGCACACTGGCAAAGAAATACATTATAAGAGAAGTCAGCATGTGCATACAACTACAAATAAGTCCAAAAGCTGAAAGCTAACATTGGAGGAGCTACTGGACAGAGATGAGTTTAACTAGTTATACAAGGTCTACACATAAACAGATGAGCCTATGGATATGGCTCATCTATATTAAGGAGGTAGTCTGCTGTACTCAGTCTACCAACCTAAATGTTAATCTCATTCAGAAACACCCTCAGAGACACACCCAGAACAACGTTAGATTAAATGTGTGATCACCCTGTGGTCCCGTTAAGTTAACACATAAGAGACAGACCAATGTGGATTGGAATAGTGAACTTAACCCACACCTTATATAGTGGGCAGTATTAGGATAGGAGTGGAGGTGCTTAGAGAGAACAGAAGGGATTGAGTCAAGGTAGAAGAGATCAACGACAGCAGCAAAACTCTAGAGGCTTAAGCAGAAGGTTTAAGATGAGCAGTGTTGACACACAGCAATTGGTAGGGTGATATCATCCATTTGAAAGTGAAATTTTAGAGTGATGGGCTGTGTGCCATGCTCTATAGATTTTGCTCTATACAGATGTGGGATACTTGACAAGGATTATTGTGATAACTAATTCAGGTTAAAGTTTTAGCACTACCCCAGTACATAGTAAGAAATACATAAATGATTTTGATTGGGATTTTTGGCCCCTTTCTTTTCTTCATCTCCTTTATTCCATCAGCTACCTAGCAACAGTCATTTTTCTTGGATTTTTCCTCTTTCTTAACCACTTTCTTTCCTTCTAAGATATCATTTCTTGTCTGAATCACTGTTAATATTGTCTTTAACCAGTTTCCATTTCTCGATCCACTCAAATTCATACTACCACCAGATTGATCTTCAAAATCATCACTCATTTTGAGTCATTTTTAAAACTCCTGACATTAAATCCCATTGCTTTTCACATCATTACATCGCATTTCAGCTCACTACTCTAAAATTTCACTCTCTAATGGGTGATACTACCCTATCTCTTGCTGTGTGCCAACACTGCTCATCTCAAGCCCTCTGCTTTAGCCTCTAGAGTTTTTCTGCTGTTGTTGATCTCTTCTACCTTGACTCAATTCCTCCTCTTCTCTCTAAGTACCTCCACTCCTATTCTAATATTGCCTACTCTTTAAGGCTAAGGTCAGGTTCACTATTCCAATCCACATTGGTCTGCCCCTTATGTGTTAAATTGACTGGACCACATGGTACCCACACATTTGATCTAACATTATTCTGGGTGTGTCTCTGAGGGGGATGAGATTAACATTTGGATTGGTAGACTGAGTACAGCAGATTGCCTTCCTAATTACTGATGAGCCTCATCCATTCAATTGAAGGCCCTAATAGAAGAAAAAGGTGAATAAGAAAGAATTCCTCCTGCCTGACTTGCTTGAGTTAAAAATTGGCCTTTTCTGGCTTGCAGAGTTAGACAGAAACATTGGCTCTTCTTGGATCTCGAGTCTGCCAGCTTTCAGCTCTCCTGGTTCTTCAGACTCTGACTGAAACTTTTACCACTGGCTCTCCTCCTGCATGCCCAGCTTGCCAACTGGAGATCTTTTTGGTTGTTGTTATAGACAACAGACTGGTCTTGAATGCCTGAGCTCAAGCGATCCTCTTGCCTCAGCCTCCTGAGTAGGTGTGCATCACTGCCCCTAGCCCTAAACTATAGATAGCTCTTAAAGACTTCATAGCCTCCATAATCATGTGAGCCAATTTCTTATTATAAATGTGTATGTATATATATATATATGTATACACACACATGCATGCACACACACACATTCTGTTGGTTCTGCTTCCCTTAGAAAACCCTAATATACATACCTTAATTAATGTTTAGCAAAATATATGTACTACTTCTCCAACAAGGTTATAAGCCCTTTGAGGCTGGAACCATTCTTATACTTCTTAGGATATTAATTAGCTCAGTGTTATTCATACATTTGGCACCAAAAAAAAAAAAACCAACTACATTGATTTACAATGATAATTTCAACAGTTGATATGTCAAAATAAAAGGGATTAAAAAGCTTTTAGACGGGAAAAAGCAAAGGCTAATTTTAGATAAAGTTGGCAGTTGATATTAGAATCCTATCAAGAGGGGTTAAAAATATTCTAATTTGGCTTCTGACCCAGTCGACCACGAGAAGTGCTATCCTAGTAAAATGCTTCTAAGATTATAATAACATTTCCTGTTTGAAATGGGTAAGAAGTAAATGTGCCTGGGAAAATTTTGACCCTTTTACTTTCTATTATACCTAGAATAAGTACATCAAGCAGTTACAGACATACTTCAAAGATATTGCAGGTTCAGTTCTACATCACCATAATAAAGTGAACACTGGGTAATAAAGTGAGTCAAACAATTTTTTTTGGTTTCCCAGTGCATATAAAATGATGTTTATACATACTGTATTCTATTAAGTCTGCATTTTTACTGGGCTAATCTTATAATTATGACATCATTATATTCAAAGTTGCTAATTGTTAAAAAAAAAAAAAGAAAGGAAGGAAAAGAAAAGAAAGGAGAGGAGAGAGGAGGGGAGGGGAGGGGAAGGGAAAGGGTTTAAGGAAAGGAAGAAGGAAGGAAGGAAGGAAGGAAAGAAGGAAGAAAGGAAGGAAGGAGACAAAACAAAAAACAAACAAACAACAAACAAACACAAAACAACAACAACAACAACAAAAACATATGGTATACTATGTCTCACTCTGCTGCCCAGGCTGGAGTGCAGTCATGCAATCTCGGCTCACTGCAACCTCTGCCACCTGGGTTCGAGAGTCTCCTGTCTCAGCCTCCTGAGTAGCTGGGATTACAGGCACCCACCACCATACCCAGCTAATTTTTTTATTTTTAGTAGAGTTGAGGTTTCACCATGTTGGCCAGGCTGGTCTTGAACTCCTGACCTCAGGTGATCTGCAAGCCTCAGCCTCCCAAAGTGCTGAGATTACAGGTGTGAGCCACCATGCCTGGCCTGGTACAGCAATGTTAAAAAGTCATTATCCAACAACTAAATGTAAGGTGTCTTAGACTTGATCCTGGACCTGAAAATGGACATTAGTGAGACAAGCAGCAAATTTAATTGAGATCTGAAGATGAGTCATAGAATTAAATCAACATGAATTCCCTGATTTTGATAATTGTACTAGGCTTAAGTAAGATGTTAACATCTGGAAAAGCTAGGTAAAGGATATATGAGAATTCTTTGTACCATTTTTGCAACATTTGTATAAGTCTAAAATTATTTCAAACTTCAAAATGAAAAGTTAAAATTTAAAAAAATTAAATCACAGACAAAGCCATAGATATTTTAAGTGATCACATTAGACATTGCATAATTTAGACCACTCAATCCAGAGCTGCTCACCTCAGGGAGGTTAACCACAGCTGAATAAATTCATTAATATATTTTCCCTTAATTTGCCACATCCTACTTCGTGAGTCTGAAGTATTTGAGTTGAGTTCACTTCCAATCCCATAAAAAGGGAAGAGGAAACCTGTTTAAAGTGGGAAGCAATTGTACTCTAACTGGCTGCTGGGGGTGTGCTACCTCCAGGAAACAGAAAGCCCCACCCCTTTCTGTTTGCACATTCTAAGCACTTGCAAATAAAAAGCCACAGCAGTGTGAAAATTCCTGAGGAATTTCAAAATGTCATTATTGATAGGAAACCAAATAAAGAGAGTCATATCAGAAACATATAAGTAATTTCTTTTCCTATTGCCCTTCTTTGGTATCAACGCGTTTTAGCCATGCTATTTCTGGCTAGAAAATTTATAGCCAAAACCAGGATGTTCATCTTCTCTTGGTTTCAGGTAACACAATCAGACTCCTAAAATATCATGTCATGCTGTCCATTATGTTCTATAAACCAACAATCAAACAGTTGAAATTTCTGTCCATCATTTTGTAGCATACAAAGTTTTCACAAGTTTTTTTTGCATGTTGTTGAAGGAATTAAATCAATGGTGGCACTAGAGAACTTCTCAAGCCTCTCCCCATCCCCTGCTCCCCCTCCTCTGTTTTAGAAGGCAGTAGGTGTTGTTTTATGGCATCTGCACTATCGACATTACAGCTCATCAACCCTCTGTCTGATCCTAACATTAGCCAGAAACACTTGGGTAGTGTTATATGTTTTAAAGAACAACATGAGATGATTTGTTAACTAGATCAAGAAATACAACCTCTTAAACTGTGGGTTCTTACTTGTGCTGTTTTGACACAACCAATGCTACAAATTTCTATCCTGTGACAGAGTGCACTAGCTAATGGTCAATCTTAGAAAAATAAAGCATCAAGGGAAGTCTTCTAAGTGAAACCTTAGCAAAGGTTAATTATCTTTACAGTCATCTGTCCTATCATGATTTAAATGTGCTGGGTAGAGCTGGGGAAGATTACGTTTTGAGAAAATAAAGTAAAAGAGTCAAAGCTGCATTTTGAAAGATGGCAAAACGCTAAGGGTGTTACAAAATGCTTCATGGTTCTCACCTAGGTGTGGATATTGAGTAAGGTCAAGAGCTGTAAAACCTTTGCACACAGCTTTGTCTGTACTCAGATGAAGATAGTTAGAACAGCTGCAAGCAAATCATAAAATAAGGGAATCGGTCTTGGATGGCCTTGTATTATTCCTGCTCCACGCTTCCCAGAATGGCACCTTCTCTCACTGCAGAAGAGCTGTGCCTCTCTGTTCCCAGAGCCTTGCCCCTATCAAAACTAGGACGAATCTGATACCTGTATTTACTTCCCCACACGTATCCCTTTATACTAAGATGTTAAACTCTTCTAGATGTGTTAAGACTTTTAATTCTGTGAAATAAAAAGCTTTGCTTTCTTTTAAAACGGTGCCAGTATTTAGAGAGAAAAAAAAACCATAGTTCTGCTGAGAAATCAAGCATTCCTTTCTAACTTCAGAAGGCAAAGTAGACACGCATTGCTTCTTTTAGGGAACTACAGGAGCAAAATCATAAAGAGACGCTCCCTAAATCCTTTTATGAAGCAAATCTTAACCCCTCCCTTTCCCTGTTATTCCCCAGTTCTTTTCTTCATACTAACTCGCCTCTCCAGGGGCCATCCGGACAAGAGTCTTGCTTCTCCTACAGCAGAGACTGTACGTTGTAACTCTCAGCTGCACCTTCATATTTTATCATACAGCTTTCCTTCTCTTTCAAATGCCCTAGAGCTCAATGAATCTATAGATCAAGGTAGGGAAAAAAGAAAGGGAAAACCTGGGATCTGCTCAAAAACTTCTGATTTGTGGGCAGAGGCTCCTAGGAGAAGATTTGTAAGACAGAGGCAGACAAGTTCACACCTCAGATCATAAAAAGGTATTTGAGGTCAAAGTAGCCCCTGTTGTGGAAGAGTAATATAAAAATTTTACCCAAAAAAGTACACACAAAATATACCTGAGTGGCAGTCGTGGTGGAAGTGAGGATGAAATAGAACAGGTTATTTGGAAAATGTTGTTGGATTATGAAGAAAAATCTACACAGTGACAATGTGACTGTGTAAAATTTTCACAATTTCGTTTTTTTATTTTGAAAAAATTGTAGAAATTATCTAATTCAGCTTCCCACACAAAGCGGGGTGGGGAATCTTATATTCTAATTAAAAACATTTACTTCAGAACTTGGGTAATGTTACATCATATAAAGAACAACAAGAGGTGGTTTGTTGGAGGAGAGGAGGTATAAGCCTTTTAGTAGCTGTGCATTCTCAGGCAAAAATTTATCTTCTCTGGGACTCCAAGAAAACGAGAGCTATTTGAACCCAGTTAGCCTTTAAGATTCTGTGGTGATTCCCACCAAATAGTGTTTAATTTACACTAATTTATAAGCTATTACAATGGCATTTATAAATTTCATTAAGTATATGTTAGACAATGTACATTTTAGTTCTATATAAAAACACCTTCATAGTTTAAAGTTCATTACTTTGAGTATCATTGTATACTTATATTGCAAAATCCACAATCAAAACAAAAATAATCTATATTGTAATGCTGTCTTATCAACACATTAATGACGTTGTGTCCATGACAATAAATGATGACGTTCACATTTCCAAGAGGCTCTTGGAGACCCCCCCACCCCGTGAGTTTGTGAATTTTCACCCAGCATTGTGATACCACCAACGTGGAGTCTCTCCTATTCCGTCTCCCCTCTGCCCTTTATCAAAGGGGCCACAGATCCACCAAAAAGAAAAAAAGAAAAAAGCCACACTTAGCTACAGAATGTCTCCTTTATTGAATATGTATCCTTTGTTGAAGAATGAAAAGCAGCAAGTTGTTCAGACAGATAAACAGGAAGAGAGAATAAAAAATCTACATGTGCGTGATATCGGACTTCCATTTTCATAGGATACTGACTGTAATTCACTCACAAAATAGCCTCTCCAATTCTAACTGAGCAAGTCTAGCTAAACATGGCAATTTTAAAGCTTTTTAAGGAGCTAATTAATTCATTTGTTGACTAAATACAAATAAGGTCCACTTTTATTTTCTTAGCCTCAGGCCTGGGCTCTCAGAAGGCTGGTAAGCCTGCATAATAACTTCATGTGAATTTAATTTTTTCAGGCTACTTTGAAACAGTTACATAACTAATTCATATTAGTCATCTCGGAGAAATCTCAGACCAAGTTTTCATGTGTAAAGAGGCACCCCTGCTAATCCTGCTTTCCTCTGGATCATAGCCTATGTGAAGGAGTTGAGAATTCTGCCACTATAGGTTGATGCTTGACCTTTGGGATTTTTCTGTGGATCTGCTACTGGTAAGTTAATATAAATTAGTGTACAATCAAAGTCTCAGAAATTTGAGCGCATTTATAAATTTGAAATTAAATTTAGTCTATAGAGAAAAATGAAGCTGATTTTGACTCACGTCTCATTTGGAAATGGCCTAATACCCTAGCAACCTCCTTCTGACTATCCTGCTTTCCCCTGATGTAGCCTGAGTTAACTCCAATTGGGGAGTAACATTTGGCCTTTCACACTGTAGTTGCTAATGAACAACTCACTCCAGATATATTGGGAAACTCAAAGAAGTCACGTTATGTAGTCAGTAAGTTGCCTTTGTCAATGAATAATTCTATAAGCATTGCAGACAACAATACAAAATGGCTTAGATAGTAACCTAGAATTCACCTGACTCAGCATAATCAGTGTAGCTTTTGAAAGGGAGAAATTGCTTTTACAAGCTCTATTACATTGAGAAAATTAGTCTTAGGGACTTTCTTCACTCTATCCTAAGCCAATCTTACTCTCTTATTTTCCCTTTTCTTTACTGCCCTGCTTTCTGTTCAGCCACTATCCAGGCCTATCTCCATGAATAGCAAAGCACTAAATTGGCAGAGAACAATGAACATACTTTGTAGGCCAAGCAAACTGGGAAATAACCTTATTCATTAGGTAAAAGCGCTAACTTTCCCCCTTGGAGAAAATTGTGCCATGACTCTATTATTCCAGCCTGCATTTCTAGCAAATATCTAAATCTAAAGCAATGTTCCTTCTCTGTGAGTTCTATGAATAAAAATATTTATTCTTTTTTTATACTATGACTAAAGAGTCTACGAGTTCAGTTTCAGTTCACCTAGAATGTTCAGTGTTTTATACTGCATGAGAGCAGAATTTATTTAATATGTTTACAGCTGGGTAATAGTTTATAGCATAGGATGGAAATAGGAAATTGTATCCTATGCTTTTAGACAAGCACTTTGAAGCCAGAATCCATTCATTCAAGCACCGTAAAATGATAAACCAATATATCAATGCATCTTAGAGATGGACAGTGGGAGCTCCATATCCTGGGAGTATCCTGAGCTCCTGGAGAGATTCAGATGTGTTCCCATCTGCAGCCAACTTTCAAATACCTGGGGCAGACATCTAAGCCACTTTATTTATTAAGGTGTAACTGACCTGGACTAAGGAACCAAAACAGGCTTCCCTGAAGAAGTGATATTCACGATCTGAACAATGAATAGGAGTTAAAAGTAAAAGATGACAAAGGAGTGGTGGGGATTTCCAGATACAGAGAACAAGATCTGCAAAAGTCCTGTAGTGAGCAGGAACATGGCACATTCTTAGAGTCTGAGAGGAAGCCGGACCACAAAGAAGAAAAGTGATAGTTTCAAGAAGATAGTAGAGATACAGGTAGTGGCCAATGCATGGCTTTGTGGGACACCGCTCCCTGGGAATGAGGACACACTTGACTTATATCTTGTCTCTCCCTTATCATTGTGTTCCTTTGGACTTAGCAACCCAGCCATGAGCTGTTTTCATCGTAAATGATTAGAAATTCCAAAGGTCACTGCAGTAGTATTTGCCTTAGGTACCATATGTGACAGCTGAAGCTAAAAGGTGCTGGGCATCTGTATCCAGAAAAGCTGCTGGATGCCTCCAACTAATCATTGGACTTTAGTGCCATCTAAGAAGGCAAATCAGACACCAACTAGTGGGGGATAAGATTTCTGAGCTATTGGCTCATGTCTTTTCCCCAGCAGTTTTTCTTTTACCTCCAAGCAGTTTGGGCTCTGTGCTCTTTGCCTCAGGGAAGGGATATGGCAAGCAGGAGAAAAAAATAAAACCTAGGAAGGAATATGCCTTCTAAATATATATATCTTTAGGGAGACCTAAAGAACTAGATTTAGGCTAGTTAAATTTAATTTTAAGTAAATTAACTTGGATAAATTTTAAAATGTGGTCCTCAGCCACACTAGCCACATTCCAAGTGTTCAATAGTCACTTGTGGCTATTGGCTACTTGTATCGATCAGCACAGATATAGAACACTTTCATCATCATATATGCTATACTGGACAGTGCTGGACTACAGCAGAGACAAAATATTTGTGAGAAGCAGAGAGGCAAGAGGAAGACTTCTCTTCCAATAAACTATCAACTAGTATCTTTAAAATAGCAGGAAAAAGACATTTATGCTCCCTTCTCTCAGCAATCATCTTAAAACAACACCAAAAATGAGAAACTGAAATATAAATTCCATCATCGGTAAAACTATGAGCTGCCATATCCCCAAACCACAATACATGAGGAAAGTCAGCAAGGATCTATCATGTATGTGGGAAGACACCAAGAGAAGACATCTGTGGCTGCGATTGTCAAAGAAAGCCTACAGAACCTAGTGCTCAAAGTAGGTGATCTAAGCTGAAGGGTGAATACAATAAGCCCTGTCTTTGAATGAGAATTTGGGGGGACTGGTGGAGAGAACCTCTTAGGATCAATTTGGCAACGTGAAGAAGCTGAGAGTGTGGAGCTGAACAGGGACACACAGATGCTTTTCTTTGCTGAAGGGCACCTGCCAGTAGGCAGGGTATGAGGTGAGGGACTCTTTACAGAGAGCCTCCATGTAAGTGTAGATCTCCTTCAATGGTGGGGAAATCAGTTTAAGAACTCACTCAACCACATAAACTTGTGCCACAAGAAAATTTCTTAAGAACCACAGAGAGTACTGCTAGCTTAGGACACTGCCCCAGACCGTACCTACAAATCTAAAAAGAGTTGGATCAGGAAGGATTCTTCTCATTTAAAGATTAATGATAAGAATGGGACAGGCAAAGATCTGTCTTTGTCCTTTCAGCCTGCTATAACAAAAATGTCTTAGACTGGATAATGTACAAACAACAGAATTTATTGCTCACAGTTCTGGAGTGTGAAAAGTCCAAGATGAAGGCTTTGGTGGATTCAGTGTCTGGTGAGGGCTCACCCACTGCTCGAATGATGGCTCTCTGGAGCCTCTTTTATAAGGGTACTAATCCCATTTATCAGGGTGGAGCCCCCATGACTTAATCACTTCCCAAAGGCCCTACCTGTTAATACTATCACACTAGGTATTAGGTTCCAACATATGAATTTTGGGAGGGACACCAACATTCAGACCATAGCAATATCTGCACACAGATAATACAAGAAAAAAAAATAAAGGTAAAAAAGGAGCAGAAAAAATAAATAGTGAAGAAAGAAAATACACCAGAAAAATGTTGCCATGTCACAGATGAAAATTGAGACCCAATGTATTTCTATTCACTAAGAACAAAAGAAAAAAAATACTTCTGGAAAACAAGAACTAAAGCAGGGTTCAGAAAAGACACATCAAGAAGATGAAAGATAAGCACTTAGAGCACTCAGGAAAAATTGGAAGGAAAACATTCATCACGTAAATGAAAGTCATGATGGAAACAAAAGGTAGAAGAATATGCACTGCATAGAACACTGTAGGGGCCGTGGGGTACCAAATGTTTTTTCTGAGACGGAGTCTTGCTCTGTCACCCAGGCTGGAGTACAGTGGTGCAATCTCGGCTCACTGCAACCTCCTCCTCCTGGGTTCAAGCAATTCTCCTGGCTCAGCCTCCCAAGTAGCTGGGACCACAGGCATGCACCACCATGCCCAGCTAATTTTTCATTTTTAGTAGAGATGAGGTTTCACCACGTTGGCCAGGCTAGTCTCAAACTCCTGACCTCAGGTGATCCGCCTGCCTCAGCCTCCCAAAGTGCTGGGTGAGCCACCATACCTGGCCACCAAATATTCCTTAAGTGTGAAAAATCAGATGGAAATAAAGACATCGTTTTTAAAAAATGGAGAGAAACAATCACTATGAGAGACAGAAGAGATAAATTATACATAATTAGTGTCACCAATAGAGAATAAAACAAACAGAAAAAGATACAAAAAATATAATTTGAGGAAAAATTTCTATGCTCAGGAAAATTATTAGTCAGAATTATTAATATTAATTATTGTTTATTAATAATTATTTTATTTATTAAATGAAAGATATTAAGTGACTTTTTTTTTGAGAAAGAGTCTCTCTCCATCGCCCAGGCTGGAGTGTAGTGGTGCAACATCAGCTCACTGCAACCTCCACCTCCCGGATTCAAGCAATTCTCCTACCTCAGCCTCTTGAGTAGCCTCTTGAGTGGGATTACAGGTGTACATCACCACGCCCAGCTAATTTTTGTAGTTTCAGTAGCAATGGGGTTTCACCATGTTGGCCCAGCTGGTCTCGAACTCCTGACCTCAAGTGAACTGCCCTCCTTAATGCATGTACAGTGTAGCAGATACTGTCGTGTCCCCTCTAATGTTCCTTGGGCCTCTCAGTGTTCTCTGACTTCCAACTGCCAGTGCCTGTCACATCTTCATGCCTGATGGCATCCCTCCAACACTGGAAGGCTGCTCTGCTCATGCACAAGGCAGGCCTAAAGTGTCAGGGAATTCACATTAATTATTAATAAAATATTGTATTATATCTTAATAGTGCTTAATAGAGCCAAATTAATCACCTCCCAAAGGCCCTACCTGTTACTACTATCACACTAGGTATTCGGTTCCAACATATGAATTTTGAGAAGGATACAAGCATGGTGACCATTGTTAATAATAATGTACTGTATTCTTAAAAATTGCTAAGATAGTAGATTTTTTAAGCATTCTCACCATAAAATAAATAATAAGCATGTGAGGTTATATATATTAGCTTAATTTAACCACTCCACAATGAATACACATTTTAAAATGTCGTGTTGTATATCATAAATACACACCATTTTTATTTGTCAACTTAAAAAATAATTTTTCAAAGACTTATAAAGTAATAATATGAAGGCAGTGTGATATTAGAGCAAGGATAGACCAAAAAAAAAATGAAACAGACAAGAGAAACCAGAGACAGACTAACACGTATGCTATAGCTGCTTAATTTATTATAAAATTAGCATTGCAGAGCAGCATAGAAAGAATGATGTGTTCAATTCATGGTGCTGGGTCAATTAGGTATTCTTATGGAAAACAATTAAAACTTGACAGCTAACTTAACAGCTAACCATATATTTTTAAAAAGTGATTTCAAATAGATTACAGACATGAATATGAAGGGCAAAACAATATATAAAACAAAATGTAGAATATTTTCAAGATTTTGGAGCAGAGAAATATTTATTTTAAATAGAACACAAAAATACCAGTATTAAAGAAAATTTAATAAATGACACCAGTTAAATAAAGAACATTTATTCATTTTAAAAAAAACAGTAAAAGAGTGTAAAAACACGCCACAAAGTTGGAGAACGTATTTATAACACGAATAACTTTTAAAAGTTCCTATCCAGAATATTTAAACAAATTGTATAAATTAATAAGAAAATAACAGACAACCTAATAGAAAAATTCTCCCCTCAACCCTCCACCAAAAAAAAAAAAAATCCCTTGTCAGGTACTTCTCAAAAGAAAAAATATCCCACTGGTCAGTTGACATGAAAACTTCATAAATGATCACTGATTTGAGACTTAAAACAACAATAAGGTAACACTACAGGTCCACAAGAATGGCTAAAATTAAAATGGCTGACAATACCAAGAGCTGAAGTAGAAGATATAGAGCAATAATTAATCTCATACTTTGCTTGTGGTACTTTGAAAACCAGTTTGGTTTTGTTGAAAATATACTTACCTTATAATCAACAATTCCATTCCTAGCAGATTCCCTAAAATAAGAGTTAGCAAACTAAAGCCCTCAAGTCAAATCCAGCCTACAGCCTGTTTTAGTAAATAAAGTTTTATTGGAACAGACTTGCCTATTCCCTTAGGTATGGGTGCTTCTTCACAAATTTGGGTAGTTGTAACAAAAAAACCCATAGGACCTGCAAAGTCTAAAATATTTACTCTCTGGGGCCCTCTACAGAAAAAGCTTGCCAACCCATGCCCTAAAGAAATGCGTGTGCATATATACGCAACAGAAGATTGAGCAAACATGTTACACAACATTTTTCTTAATAGCCCCAAACTAGAAGCAACTCCAGCATCCATTATCCAAGAGTAGAATGGATAAATAAATCATGGGATACTCATGTAAATATTAGAATACTATACAGCAATAATAATGTACAAACTTCAGTTATTACTAACAATATATATGAGTAAATCACATCACAAAATTTAAACACAAAATAATTCATACTTTATGAGTCCATTTATATAAAGTCCAGAGGCAGGTAACACTGAATCAGTTGTTGTTTTGTTTTGTCTATCCTTGCTCTAATACCACACTGCCTTCCTATGATTACTTTATAAGGCTGTGAAAAATTATTTTTACATTGACAAAAATGGCATATATTTATGGTATACATGACATTTTAAAATAAGTGTTCATTGTGGGATGGTTAAATCAAACTAATTAACATATATATCAGTATTTAGGCATCCTCATTTAGTCGGCAAAGAAAAGCAAATAAGCAAGTACTATAAAAGTTGGAATCACCGGTGTCCTTTAGTGGAAAGGAATGTATTGGGATTAGGAAGGGACACGCAGGGAGCTTCAGAATGCTGGCGACTTTCTGATAATTGTTTGTTTTATAATTGTTTCAGCTGTTTACTTATAATATGTATTCTATACTGTTATATAATTTTCAGAGTAAAACAACTTTAAAAAAAAAGTGTGGAGACTTAATAAGCACTGTTTGGTGGGTGCCACTTGTCATTCATGAGCTTTACTCTGGGGTGATTTGCTGGTTCATTTTAGAGACACCCTGTTACGTAGGATCTTTAGGTCTTTCCTCTCAGGCTGCTCTGGTTCTCCAGCAAAGACTCTTCCAACTTCCTGCCTGAGGGGTGACACCTGGACTACCAGAATTCTGCGATCCCAAGCAAGCTAAGGAGAGCTGAAGACTGTCAGCATTCAGAGCGCATAGGGTTACTGGATACCATGCGATGGTGGAGTATCCACTTTCACAGCTGCGCCTGGAGTCCTTCTGCCCAGGCATGGTGTCACCCTCTTCAGAGGATAAGCCACAGAGTATTTGTGGGAACTGAAAATGGACAGTTACCCAGCAGCAAAGGGCAGAAAAAGGCATCTTCAAATCTACTTCTTAAACAGTTTTCAGTAAATTCTTACTTTATCTCTCTACACCCTTTTATTTCTACCTTATACCCAGTACTGAGCATTTCTGAGCCTTTTGGGAATTCTACCTGTAACTGGGCCTGAGCTGAGAAGCCTGAGATTTGGCTTCCTTTGGTGTAAGTCAGTTGTCCCTCATCTGTTTGCTTTCTAACATTCACACAGACTCTGCCTACTCTCATCCTCTCCATCTTGTTGGTTATATTTTTTACAAATCTCTTTATTGTATTTTTCACTGAGGTTTCAAAAGAAATAAAATTAGATGCATGTATTCAATCTACCATCTTTGCACAGATGGAGTTTGATTTGTTAATCTCTAAAATGAACATCAAGGGCAATCAGGCAGGGGAAAGAAATAAAGGGTATTCAGTTAGGAAAAGAGGAAGTCAAATTGTCCCTGTTTGCAGATGACATGATTGTATATTTAGAAAACCCCATCATCTCAGCCCAAAATCTCCTTAAGCTGATAAGCAACTTGAGCAAAGTCTCAGGATACAAAATCAATGTGCAAAAATCACAAGCACTCCTATACACCAATAACAGACAAACAGAGAGCCAAATCATGAGTGAACTCCCATTCACAGTTGCTTCAAAGAGAATAAAATACCTAGGAATCCAACTTACAAGGGATGTGAAGGACCTCTTCAAGGAGAACTACAAACCACTGCTCAATGAAATAAAAGAGGATACAAACAAATGGAAGAACATTCCATGCTCACGGATAGGAAGAATCAATATCGTGAAAATGGCCATACTGCCCAAGGTAATTTATAGATTCAATGCCATCCCCATCAAGCTACCAATGACTTTCTTCACAGAATTGGAAAAAACTACTTTAAAGTTCATATGGAACCAAAAAAGAGCCTGCATTGCTTAGACAATCCTAAGCCAAAAGAACAAAGCTGGAGGCATCATGCTACCTGACTTCAAACTATACTACAAGGCTACAGTAACCAAAACAGCATGGTACTGGTACCAAAACAGAGATATAGAACAATGGAACAGAACAGAGCCCTCAGATATAATACCACACATCTACAACCATCTTATCTTTGACAAACCTGACAAAAACAAGAAATGGGGAAAGGATTCCCTATTTAATAAATGGTGCTGAGAAAACAGGCTAGCCATATGGAGAAAGCTGAAACTGGATCTCTTCCTTACACCTTATACAAAAATTAATTCAAGATAGATTAAGGACTTAAATGTTAGACCTAAAATCATAAAAACCCTAGAAGAAAACCTAGGCAATACCATTCAGGACATAGGCATGGGCAAGGACTTCATGTCTAAAACACCAAAAGCAATGGCAACAAAAGCCAAAATTGACAAATAGGATCTAATTAAACTAAAGGGCTTCTGCACAGCAAAAGAAACTACTATCAGAGTGAACAGGCAACCTATAGAATGGGAGAAAATTTTTGCAATCTACTCATCTGACAAAGGGCTAATATCCAGAATCTACAAAGAACACAAACAAATTTACAAGAAAAAAACAAACAACCCCATCAACAAGTAGGCAAAGGATATGAACAGACACTTCTCAAAAGAAGACATTTATGCAGCCAACAGACACATGAAAAAATACTCATCATCACTGGCCATCAGAGAAATGCAAATCAAAACCACAATAAGATAACATCTCACACCAGTTAGAATGGTGATCATTAAAAAGTCAGAAAACAACAGGTGCTGGAGAGGATGTGGAGAAATAGGAACACTTTTACACTGTTTGTGGGACTGTAAACTAGTTCAACCATTGTGGAAGACAGTGTGGTGATTCCTCAAGGATCTAGAACTAGAAATACCATTTGACCCAGCCATCCCATTACTGGGTATACACCCAAAGGATTATAAATCATGCTGCTATAAAGGCACATGCACATGTATGTTTATTGCAGTACTATTCACAATAGCAAAGACTTGGAACCAACCCAAATGCCCATCAATGATAGACTGGATTAAGAAAATGTAGCACATATACACCATGGAATACTATGCAGCCGTAAAAAATGATGAGTTCATGTCCTTTGTAGGGACAATGATGAAGCTGGAAACCATCATTCTCAGCAAACTATCGCAAGGACAAAAAACCAAACACCGCATGTTCTCACTCATAGGTGGGAATTGAACAATGAGAACACTTGGACATAGGAAGGGGAACATCACATACCGGGGCCTGTTGTGGGGCGGGGGGATGGGGGAGAGAAAGCATTAGGAGATATACCTAATGTAAATGATGAGTTAATGGGTGCAGCACACAAACATGGCACATGTATACATATGTAACAAACCTGCATGCTGTGCACATATACCCTAGAACTTAAAGTATAATTTAAAAAAAAAAAAAAGGAAAAAAAAAAGAACACCTGGAACTCTTAAACAAAACAAAAAAAATGCATGTCCATGAGTGATCAGTAAAACATTCAGTAGGTTGTGTGAGCCAAAGGCCAAATTACTTTTTAAAAATAGTGCTTTGTTTCTATAATGTGAGGCTGGTATTTCTAATTACCAAATCACCTACTATTATTAGTAGAAAATATTTGAGATACATATATACCACCTAATGCTCCCTGGAAAATCTGCTTACATGGTTAGCACTAGTGAAAACAAGGGATTCTGAATGTAAAAGATCATGTAATCGGATTTAATTGCTCTCCGTTGGTGCAAACCAATTTAGGATAAACTGGGAATTCATAAATAAAAATTAATATAACATTGCCAATTTTGAGTGACTAAGGTGGACCAAGTCCTTTACAAAGGCACCACTATGAGATATTTACCATGATAACAATTTTGGAGATGAGAAAATAGAGACTTAATGTGACTTCCTCAGAGTCATATTTCTCTAAGGAAGTTACTAAAATTTCATTCCTTATGTATATAATTTGAAAGCTTCTTTTTTTTTTACTACTATAGCATGAATAAAGTATACAAATATTTAAAAAAATAAAAATAAAAATAAATAAAATGAACATCAAAATAACTATCTTGTAGGGTTGGCATAACTATTAAAAGTGATTTATGTATGTAAAGCAAACAGTTTCTTTCCTGTGGCTGTTAAAATAGAAGATCTTAAATACAGATAAAACCACAACATCCATACATACACACCACACACACACACAGACACACAGACACACACACATACACACACACCCTCACCTCCTCCTCCTTCCCAGGAAGATCATGTAAATTAAATCAAAGGTAGAATTCAGATGTGGATTATTCAGATATGAAGCTTACTCTAAGGGTGGGCATTCTTAGTCCATGATGAGAAAATATAATTGACTACAGGAACCCTGAGGATATTTAGATAAGAAGCATCAAACTTTCTCTTAAAAGATACTATTAAAACAGGACACACATTCATAATAGTTGTGTATCCGGGGAGATATTGGGATTTGAATAGGACGATATTAGTAAGCATTAATAGAATGTGCTCTATTGCCTGACTTGTAAAATCTAGTCGTAAAAGAAGATCACAGTTTCCTGTTAATTAGGACCACCTACAGTGTTGGAAACCTTTCTGGATGATCAAAGAGGTGGCATACTTAACCCAGGAGATGTTGACAAGCTCTTCAGCTAGTTAGCATAACGTAACTTTCGACTAAGTGCTTGATGTACAAGCTCCTTTATGCTCTGCCATAGTTTGGGTTTAATAGTTTGTGAAGTGATATTCCTTGCATAAACAAACGACAGTTACTGGAAATTTCATTTGTACTAGTGCCTTGTCCCTGTGTCAATTAATTTTCAATATACTTTTGCAATATTTCTTTCAATTATAAGAATGATAAAATAAGATATTAAGAATGTTATTTTCATTTTTGAGTCTGCAACACAATATATAAAGATCTTGAAGGGGACGGGCTCAGATTACATAGGAAATCATCTATTTCCCCCTTGCCTACTTCACAACAACTGAAATAGTGGTCCTTAATGTTAAACTTCAGGGAATTGAGAAAAATGCCTTCTTAGAAAGGGGCCTCAGATCAATGACTTCCTGAGCTTGAAAGACATTTTTTTAAAGCCTCTGGTCTATATAAATAGGAAGCATAATAGAAAGATCATTTCCTTTGGATCAGATAAACATGAGCTCGAATCCCCACTCTATCACTTATATATCTGCATGCTTTGAGAGATTTTACTTCATCCCTGTGTGTGTACAAATATGGTTCATAATACCAACTTCCAGGGTTGTGTGGAGGCAAAAAGAAGAAAATGCCCATAAACGACCCAACACATTCGGGCCCTTAAGAATTTGTAGCTCCTACTAATAAACAGGTGCTCAATCTGCATTCTTTTTTTCGCTTAAACTAAAAACAAAATTTCTTATCAAGGAAAGTGTCGGTGTATTGGTAGAAAAAGAAATACAGTATCTGAAATAAATTTATATATGGTATCCTTAAAATGATTCCCCTTCCTTCAACCTACTAACATCTATTAGTCAATTAAACTCACTTTACTAACAAACATCTGTTGAGCACTTAGGTGCCTAACTCAGCTCAAGAAGCTGGAGCTGTGCTTGGAGACCCTTGAACATCCCTGACTCAGCAGATCGAAGGGGCTTTCTGGACACTCTCTTCGTGGCGATGCGCCCTTTTTCCACTTCCACAGGGAATTGGTATCTGTTATTTTCCATACTCATGAGGTAATTTACAGCAAGAGAAGGGAGTGAGAGTATATTTTCTCCTTACATTTTGCACTATATTGTGAGAATGTTTTGATTTCTTGTTGCTCTGTCATTTCTCTGCTGGAGTATAGAGTATGGGCCAAATGAAGAAGTAAAAGGGTAAAGAGTGGATAATGAAACTGCAGATCATTTTGGGTATTAAAAAGAGGGCAAGGCAACCCAAAGAGAGAAGCACTGATCAGGTGGTGTTCATGAAACGTCTTCCCTGCCTCCTCGGCCCTGCCCGCCCCACTCTGCCCTGCTTCTGCAGTTCAGGGACCAGAGGTTAAGGTGTGCGGAGGAGTTTGTCAGGAAATGAGGCCGGAGGAGCAGCCTCCGGCCAGGCTGGGGAGATTAGCCTTCATCCTCTGGCATCAGAGAGCCAGCAGAGGTCTTTAAGCAGGGAAGGCATGTGATCAGATCAGCTTTTCAGGATGATAACTCTTGATTGTGGAAAATGGACTGTGGGGGGAGAGACGTGTTAAGAGACCCAATTAGGAGGCTGTTGCCTTATTGGACTTTCTTTTACAATAACTATATGTTATTCTGTAAAGTGTCTCTAAGGACCACAAAGTGTTGTAACTTTTAATGTTTATTTAATATTCAACACGATTTTACTCCTAAGCATTCTCCTTCACTCCTCATTACTATATGTTTAAATGCTATCCTAATAAAAAAATTCAACATAAACTTTAAGATATTTATGGTGCTCTCAACTATTCTAAAGTAATTAAATGAATAAAATATGCATGTTTACTTTGCATATGTTAGGGAAGTCTTGATTTTGAATTTAAAAAATATATAAAGACTTGTTTCCTTCCTGTTCCATTGGATAATTTATTTTCCAACATAAAACTAATATAGGTTTAGATATTGACTAGGATCTTTATTAAGTCGTACAGTATCAAATTATCTTACACTAGTTATCTTCATTGATAGCGCTCTATAACCAGTTTAAATAAATGTATGTGTATATATATACGTACACATCTTTGAGAAACCCTTTGGGATTTGAATAGGACGATATTAGTAGGCATTAGTAGAATGTGCTCTATTGCTTGACTTGTAAAATCTAGTCTTTTACGACTAGATTTTACGACTGAACCTAAACCATCTAAATAAGATTACTAGCAGACTTAGCTCAAGTTGCACTTTGGAAATTCATTCTTTTTAGAATTTGTAAAGTATTCATAAAAGCTGAAAAAATGTGCAGAAATTTGCATTGATGGATGTTTTCTTATCCTCCATCAGGAAATGATGTACTTGAAACTCATTATAGAGCTTCATAGAAACTCGACTGAACGTGCCTTGGGCTTTGTGCTCATCAGCACATACCGAGTTGACTGCATAATTCATATCTCTTGTGTCACATTTAATGTATAACATGTATTTCCTGTTAATTATGAAAATAAAAACACATCATATATTCTAAGAGCATAATTACAAAAACGCTGCAAAAAGTTATGTTTGAAGTCTATTAGCAAATTTCTCTTTAGAAGATATAAAATGGAAGAGTTATTTTCTCTTGCTTTTTGAAAATCAGTTTAACAATGCTTCCCTTTTTTTCTTCCACCTGACTTTACAGAATGATATAGAGGAGCCATAACATAGGAAACAGGAAATAATAGAGACAGAGGAGTTACCAACTCTATCATCTCGAAACATTTAGACAAATAAATAAAATGAACTCAGGACTTTCCAGGACAGAACCAAGATTGTTCTGAGGATATGAAGACCAAAGCAATTCACTGAGTAGTGATTAATTATTTTTTCTCTTTTAGAGGCATTTTTAAAATATGTTTGTAGTACGTGGAAAAACAAAATTCCATAAAGGCCCTGATCCTATTAGCCTCCCAAAGTCAAAATTATCTTAGATAACATCTCCCTTTATAAAGAGGAAATATATTATGTAATCAAAATTCTAACTACTTAATAATCATAATCTGGCTTGAGAAAACTTTTAAAGTATCATATAGGTCTCATAAATCTTGAACTGCATGTGAAGTTATCAAGCATACTGCAGTTTAAGCTTTCACACCTGCAAAATATACAATCTAAGCTCTAACTGTATGAGGCAGCCATCATTCTTTGGCTCTTTGGTTACTAATTAAATAGGCATGATATTAAAAATTAATTAGCTACATAATTAATATTGCATACTTGTCACAGGTAGTTATTGTGCATCTTTTCCCTGGACTCACAGGAGAGAAACTTTTTGGCATTAAACTTTGGTAGGTTAATTTGATTCACTGCTTAAGAACATAAACTGGATTGTTAGATTGGCTGATGAGACAGACTTTGAGTTTTCTAAAATGACTCACTTTTGCTACCAAAAATCCTATCTAAGAAAATGATGTGATTTGTTTATTAATGCAGACATTTATACATTTATTTATGGATTCATTAATTTATCTACAAGTGCCATGAGAAATTAACATGATTTATTAAAACGAATATAAAAATTTCTATTTGCAGGAATGGTTTATAGGCTTTATCTGGTCAATAGCGTCCAATCTGTTGGCATTAGCTGCCTACCATACTCATACAAGTTCAGCAAATAATACTATTAAAAATAGCTGTTATTATTATTATCATAGTAATAAGTTTCCAAAAGTGAAGAATGGGGAGGGTGGTCTGTGTGCCCAGTATTTGAAGACCTTGAATAAACGATTACATAAAGACCTCAAATAAACTATTACAGACAGTGTTAGAGAAGCTTACACAAAGAACAGTGGAGGCACCAAAAAAAGAGGAACCCATTCTCTTTGTTGAGTCATGGAAGGAATATCTCATGATGATTCCAGATGCCCCAGAAGAATTCCAGTAGCTGGGATTAGTGAGCAGTGGGATACCTGACCTAGGACCTGAGGACAGAGGTCTGGGCTTGAGATATAGATTTATGAGTCAAATGATTCTTGAAAGATGTGGAATATTGTCTAGGTCGACTAAGATGGAAGAGCATCCCAGGCAAAGACATTAATTTGACCAAAAGAACATCCTTATTGACTTATTTTAGATTTCATCATGATAGAAGCATTAGATGTATTTCCTAGGTGAAGAGAGGAAATAATAAAGCATTAGAAACCTGATTGGCTAGAATGAAACATTAAATTATGATTTTATTTATTTATTTATTTTTTAAGGAGACGGAGTCTCACTCTGTTGCCCAGGCTGGAATGCAGTGGCACGATCTCAGCTCACTGCCAACCTCCGCCACCCTGGTTCAAGCGATTCTCGTTCCTCAGCCTCCCACGTAGCCGGGATTACAGGCATGCGCCACCATGTCCGGCTAATTTTTTGTATTTTTAGTAGAGATGAGGTTTCACCATGTTGTCCAGGCTGTTCTCAAACTCCTGAACTCAGGTGATCCACCCACCTCAGCCTCTCAAAGTGCTGGGATTACAGGCGTGAGCCACTGCGCCTGGCAATTTTATGTTTTATTAATTTATTTCTCAGAGATAAAGTATGTCACCAAACTTACATATTTCATATTTGTATTGCACATTTACATTTTTTAGTTATCCTAGTTAATTTAAACAACTCTAAAATTCTCTTACTCAGTAAATGATCTGAAGCAGATATTTCCTTAATTCAATGATATCTGCTACTTTGTGATCATTATAAATTTGATACACATTTGAAGTAATAACTCTAGTATATCACTTTTGTTTAATAATGAAAAAATCAGAATGACATTTTAATAAAGATTTTCAAATCCACTTATATACTTAGATGTTCCCAATTAATGGCATTCTTAAATATGTGTAGCACAAATACACAAGCTTTTAGGGTTCCCTTAAGTATGTTAAGGCATAGTTAAAAAAAAAAAACTTAGTTATTTTTATTAGACAAAATTGTGTTTCTGAGCCTGGGTGAACTGCTTAAAATTCCATATAAGTTCTACTTCTTTTCAACTGAAAAAAACATATTCTCCCATAGGGATGTGGTAAGAATAAAATGGAGATAAAGCAAGTACAACATGTAAGTGCTAATAAATCGTGACTGTACCATTATTAGAGTATATTATTATGGAATGGTGTATATGCTCTATACAAGAAGACAAAAAAGTACTGAAATCACGCAATTACATTCTCAAATTTAAATGTAACACACATTAGTTGAGGATCTATAGTTCCTGCTTTTAAGGAATTTATAATTGAGTGATGTAATCAAAAAAAGATGTCAAGGTTCATTTGCATTAAGAAAACAACTAGTGTACATGGTATTGTCTAATTGAAACCTGGCCTATCAGCATTTTACAAATAATGGCTTTTGTAACACACAGAAAATATTAATAAAATCTAATTTAAATTTCTTTAGAGAGCAGCTTTTTAAAATAATTTTAAAATTATGGAATTAATTATTTGATTGGCTCAAGTAGTGCATTTTAAAGGGTTTATCATATCTGTTTATAAATGGTTAATTATCTCTTTGACTCAAAGAGTTTCATTTTAAAGCTCCAAATGAGACTGTCACTCTCATTCGCCAAATGAGAGACAGATTGCAGTTAGGAATATTCTCATTTGTTTCAGAATGAAATCCTCTAGCCCATTTTTTCCTTTTTCATCCTTCTTCCTGCAAAGATTTATTTTCTAATTTGTTTCCTCTTTTTCCCATGATTGATCATTTAGGGCTTGTTATTTCACATTCATTAAGACCTAGCTGAGTGCAGAGCATACCCTGCGGAGGACATTGAGGAATTTAGCTCAGTAGCTACTGGTTGAAGTGGAGTTTATTTTGCTGTTGTTCTGCTGTTGTGGGATTAAGAGGTTTATTTCACTCATCGCTTTTCTCTATCTTGTCTGTTAACATGTTGGTAAACTTTCATAAATGCTTTGAGTATTCCCTGTACCAAGGATTAGGCAGACAGTAAGAGACAATAATTATAAAGCAATGAGATAAGGAATTATTCCCAAGCATGGGCTGATAAAGCATAGAAGATGGGCTCAACCCACCTGGAGACAAGCTGAGGGGAAGGTATTTTGAAGGACATGACACTTAGGGTCTTAGAAATGAATAGATATTACCCAGAAGTGTGAAGTGTATGTGTGTGTTTGTGTGGATATAAGCTGGGGTTGGGAGCCAGGTAGGCTTTTCCGCAAAGTAGAAATGCATGAGCAAAAGGCACACACAGACATGAAACAGCATGATGCTTTTGCTGTTTGGTGGAACTGAAACTGGAGAAGTGAGTAGGTATGCATCAGATTATGAAAAGCATTGTATGAAATGTTGGGATGTATAAATCATGTCATGTATTTTTAGAGAAAGAGAGAAATAGCAGGAACCTACACTTACAAATGCCCAATCCCACCTCCAGAGGTTCAACAAAAGTATGTCCAAAAGTTCAAGAAAAGAAACATGCCATATTTATTTTTCCTCTATTTATATTTATTCCCTAGGTGATAGTGTTTAATCTTCTGACCTTGAATACCATACGTATGGACTTAACTCCCACATATTCATCTCCAGCCTCACCCTGTTCCCTGAACTCCAAACACATCCAACTGCCTACTTGATATTCCCAATCAGATGTCGAATGAAGACCTCAAACTTAAGTCCAATACAGAAATCCCATCACCACCTCCCAAACTGTTCCTCCTACTGTTCTTCTCATCTCATTAAATTAAAACTCCAACCTTCTAGTTGCTCAAGATAAAAGATTTCCTCTCATCTCCTTACCTGACCTATCAGGATATCTTGCTGGCTCCTTTCTGAAATATAACAAGAAACCAAAAGTTTCTCACCTCCATTGCTACCAACCCAGTTAGAGCAACTATCATCTCTCACCTAGATTATTCCAGCAGTCTCCCAACTGAGCCCCCTGCTTGTAGGCTTGCCCTTCTAGAGCTGATTCTGCCCACATGGCTCCTTCCAGGGGCTCCCCACCACACTTAAAGCCCGGAGTCCTTACCATGGCCTGAGACGACTCTTGCCCTGGCCCCTGCTACCTCTCTGACCTTATTGCCTTCCCCTCTACGCATTGCTGACTCCACTCCAGCCTTACCAGCCCTCCCTTGCTGTTCCTCAGACACACCTCTCACATCACTGCCTCCAGAGGCATTCACTTGCTATTCTCTCTGCCCAGAGAGCGCTTCCCATCATGCCTCTTTCTCATTTCTTTCAGGTCCCTTTTGAAATATCATCTTATTGTTGACTTCTGGTCCACTCTGTATAAAACAGCAATAGCTCCCTGCACGTGTACGCACGCGCACGGGCACACACACACACAGATGCACATGGACGCACACATACAGAGAAAGAAAAGAAACAGCTGACTATCTCCTGTAAACTGCTTTATTTTACCACAGTTTTTCCCATCATCTGCCTGTATATGTATGTGTATGTATACATCTATATCTACACTCATAGTTTATCTACTGTCTCTTTCTCACCACTAGAATAAAAGTGCCATGTATACTGGCATTTGGAGCTATTTCGTTTGCTACCAGATCCACAGCTCTTAAAATAATACAGTACTCAACAAATACTTGTTAAATGAATGAATGCCGCTGGGCGCAGTGGCTTGCGCCCATAATCCCAGCACTTTATGAGGCTGCAGTGGGCAGAACACTTGAGCTCAGGAGTTCAAGACCAGGCTGGCCAACATGGCAAAACCCTGTCTCTACATAAAAGAGAAAAATTAGCAGGGCATGGTGGTGCGCACCTGTAGTCCCAGCTACTCAGGATGTTGAAGTGAGAGGATCACTCGAGCCCAAGGAGATGGAGATTGCAACGAGCTGAGATTGTGCCACAGCACTTCAGCCTGGGTGACAGAGCAAGACCCTGTCTCAAAAAAAAAAAAAAAAAAAAAAAAGAATGAATGTGAGGTTCCATCCCAAATGGATACTCTGGGTTCCTTCTGCCTCTATCCTCCTACCTCCTACCCTTGCATCTCCAACTTATAAGCTTTCTAACAGCAGAAACCAAGTTTCATTCATCATTCATTCTTCATCTGTATATCTCAAGCATCTGGCACAGTCTCTGGTATATCTTGCCATTCAAAAAGAGACAAAAGTGGTTTCACTGAGGCGTATATACTTCTGAAACACAGTAACAATATGGTCTTCATTACTTTAGCCATAAATAACTTCTTTATCTTTTAGATCCGCTCCCTAATCACAACTCTCTCTCTAGCTTACCATTCTAATGATGAGGACAGCATGACTCAAGGCAATCCATGCAGGAAGATGAATCACAGCCTCTTGCCCAACACAGCAGCCCAAAGCCCACCTCTTCTCCTCCGTCACATGAGGCATGATTCTGCAAAGGGGACCAGAGGTAGATTTATTGTGAGGCTAACACAGTTTAAGTAACAGGGCTCCTCAATTTCAGACACCTTCTAAAGCTCCATGTTTAACCATCTATCCACAATTACTAAATCTAGTCATCTTAAAACTCTAAAAACCTGGTTGAAGTGGGAATTTTCCTAATACAAACAAAAAAGCAAATGTCACCCATCCTGCTTTGGAAGGTGCCTGTACCTGTCACCTTCTGACTTCTTACCTGCTTGGCCACATCTGTGTTCATCCTTCTACTTCAATTCTACCTTGTTTAGAAAGGTCTGACCTTGATATTTTTTAAACTTAGATTGGTTTTCATCTCTTTTCTTATGATTACATATAATAATTCTCATTTTCATTTTTCTTCAGAACTGGTTAACAAACTTATTTCTTAAAGATTTTGCTTCATACAATAATCAGATAATTTTTATTCTGCCAGGTTTCCTTGTGATTCATTTTTCTCATTCACTGAGTCATAGCGAGTTTCATACTATTGTTTTCTTTTCCTCCTTCTACATTTCTTTTTCTAACGTATAGGCTCGACCGTCAACTTCTCTCGGTGGAATCTCTGATTTACAGAGGAGGCTACCGTTCATCAGCTTTATCGTTCTTTCTCTGGACTGCTATTCGCTGTTATGTTTCCTTTCAAGGCCTGACACAGCACTTGACATTAGAGGTGCAAGATGAGTAAATGAAATGTAAATCTAAGGGAAATTACCTTTGAATGGCATATGGTTCCTGCTCCCAGAAGGAGTTCAAAGCTGCCTGTTCATTCATAAATTCAGAATCCCCAAATTGTATTATTCATAGATTCACCCACAACATAAAGTTGGTATAAATTTAACATGTATAGAGTGAAACTTAGAACCTGGCTTGCCCTGTGGACTTCATCTAGAGTCAAGAAACTCAGGGGAGTCTCAGTTTCTTTAAAAGATTTTTAAAAAGAAGAACTTCAGGTCTTCAGAGTAAAGAGCACTTAAATTTATAAGGTTACACATTCAGTCAGCCAGGATTTTATTTATTGATGTCCAAGGCTTAACAGGAATGAATCAAATGCCCTGACATCTAAAATGTGGGATTTCTGGTTGTCTCAGCATTTTACATCCCTATAAACTTCCTTCTAGAACATGACCTGTATTTTAACCAACTGATTTTTGTAGAATTTCAGGAGGGAAAAATGGTTTTACCTTAATAACTTACAAATCAACACAAAGAACTTCACATAGAGCTACCCTCACAATTTTCTCTGAAAGATCCCGTGTCTAATATATGCATAACACATTTCCTCATGTTAAGTAGAATGCTACATTCACGCTGTTCCATATTTCCTTGCCAGTCCTTTTCCACAGAGCCTCTAATTTGCCCAGAAATCAGTGAAATAATAGACACGAATGAATGAGACAGCCACTTCTCTCTGGGTCTTCTTTTCAACTGGGCCTGAGCCTAACATAAGGGAGTGACATCTTTTCTCACCAAGACACTTGAGATTTTTTTTTCTCCTTTCACTTCTGACTTAAAATTCATATCATTTAGAGTCTTGTCTTGAGCTGGGTCAGAGTGGGACAGGTACTACCAACAATAGGGCTTTGAGCCTGAGGTCTACTTTTTGCATTAAAAAGGGATATTAGTCAGAGTGAGGGAGAACTTAAAGTCATATTAACACCAAACTGGAAATTTCTCTTTGATTTACCCATAAAGAGTAGAAGAGACTTAAAAAGGGAATACTTCTCTCCATATAATATCTGTGTTGTTCAATTTTGTGTCCATTAATTATTAAATATTCTTTATCAGAAATAAAAAATGGCCTTTGTAGTTACCCCCAATTTTCCTGATAATGTGAATTACTTTTTCAAGTAGCAAATGAAGAGACAAATTTCCTTTTTTAAAGGAAAGCAAAAGTGTCACCGCCATAAATATCGAAGGGGAGGGGAGGTTCTTGGGCTGTGGTTGATGAAGAGGCAGGGCACAATGAGCAGGCATGGGGTCCAGGGAGCAGGAGCAATGAAAAGACCAAAATGGGAAGAAGAATCTTATATCTCACTCTGCGGGGCCATGTGTTGAGCCACCTGTGAGTGGAGTGACGGTAGGCTGTTGGGGAATAGAGATCCCAACGTAGACACCTAGAGGTCAGAGCATCCTGGTGGTAGAAAGACTTGGAAATAAAAAGATGCCCATCTTCATGGGAGAGAACAAGAAACAGCAGCAATCAAGACAACTTCTAATTCATTCCCTACTCTCAACTATTTATTTCTTAACTCTCAGTCATCTTTGCATACCCTAGATGCCTCAATAACTCCCTTTCTGATGGCCTGCGTTACATAGCATGGACCAGGAAACCCCAGATTTTGTATTTCTCTACTCCATTCCAGGGAACCTCATGAGAATATAGAAATGATTAGTGACTATCCTTTTTTTACATCCTCCTTTCTCAGCATTATCCTATACACAGTAACCAAACAATACAGAGCCTCCCCAACCCCACCCTACAGGATTACGATAGACTTCCTTTGGGGGAAAAAACTGTGGACACAAATTTATCCAAGCTACTACTCTGTGACAATCAAACACAAGTTGATGAAGTTTTCACAAAAAGGAAACCAGCAGTTTGCCCAATGTCTAAAGTTTGGAGATGAAGAACAGAACTTAAAACTGGGAACTAGAGCTGCAGCAAGGAAGCAGGAACAAAATTTTAACCGAGTTAGGAGGTTTATTGAGACCTCTAGGCATCAGTTAGTCTTTTTTCTTATCTGGGACTGTGCTTGGGATACAATTCAACCATCTGGGGGTTGCTTCAATGAGCTTTGCACTCCAACACCTAAAGAAAAAAAATACCAGCTACTAATTGGAAGTGTTATTTGTGCACTCTTAAAAATTCTTTCCAAAATTAATGAGGGCATATAGTACATAAAGATGCACACAGGGAGGCAGGCAGCATCGGGAGACAGCTGAGCATCTCACATAAATGCAGCTGCTAAATAAGTTCATGACATGCATAAAAATGGCAATAGGGTTATAGCTGCAAGAACACCTCAGAGGGGCTTTAAACTCTTGAGCAAAATTTAAAAATTTTGCCTCAGACTTTCTGGTCTCTTGTAATATTAAACCGACTATTTGTGCCTGCATAAACAGTTCATTTCATTTTTCTCTTTAATTATATATTGTGACTGCTGAATATTAATCTCACCCTTTTTAAAAGGAAAATGTATATTTTTGTCTGTCAGAGTTTTCATAAATCTTCAAGTTTGAAGCAGATTCATCCAATAATGCGTCACTAGCCCAGCTACCTCTGGTTACCAACAGTCTATATGAATAGGAGGCAGAATGAGAACAAGGAGACCCTGAACTCATTAAATGGTTTATGAATGGTTCCCATTTCCAGAAAAAGTATAAATTTGTTTTCCAGATCCACTCTCTCTCTCTACATGTGTCCATGATGAGAGAGGCAGGCATTCTTTTATCTTACGGAGATTTTTGTTTTATAGAAGATATAAAAAACAGAAGACAATTTGTAACAATGAATTTAATGCTTCCAATATTAAGCTACAGTATAAAGTAAATTCCTGCATTAATCTAAAATCATCTAAAAATTAATGCAACTATGAAGATAGCTATGACAACGTCCTATACCAACTCATGCCTGACCAGAAGTTATCCAAACATGTAATGAAGCAGTTTTTTCTGTCCATTTATAACTCAATAATTTACTTTTTCATTTAGAGTACACTTATGTCTGTTGAGTTCAGCTACCTTTTAGTCAACAAGTTTACCCCCCTTTTTCACCATGGCTACATATACAAATACTACGTGTCTCCAGACCCAGCAAAGACGGAAAGAAGGATGAGGGATGCAGCAAGAAAATACTCTACGAGAGCACACAAAAAGAGGTAAGTTTGTAGAGTATCGCAGAGTCAGACAGCTAGGCATGACAGAAAGAAAGGTTTAAAGACATAACTTTGGCTTTGGACCCAAGCCATAAATCAGGAAAGAAGAAAACTCATCTCCTATAACTTAGAATAAGCAGACCACTTTTCAAATGCATGGTCAAGTTCTTTGCCAGTCTTTAAGGATTTGCAGACATAGTGCTTTCATGACTAACAAATGGTTTGTATAATTAAAACTGTTTTTTGAAAACCCTCTGAATTTCAAAGCACACAGAATTATCCTTCGCATAGTACTGCATCAGAACAATTAGGTAGAATTAGGCTGCATGTCAGTGCACAGATCATTTGTTTTATGATTAACTTAATTCACCATAATATTTACTTCCACTACTTACTCCTAAACAATATTGATCTGCTCTTTCCCAAAGCAGGTTATCCTGGTCTGGATCAAACCTGTCTCTGCTAGTAACAGTTTCTCTAGGAGACAGTTCTATTTTAAATGTTTCATAGGCCATCTAGTTATTTGTTCATTGTTAGGGATGGTGGGAGAGCTATAATAGACAAGCAGCCTCAGCTGGCCACTGGATGTAAGACTAGATCTGGCATTATTAAAAGGATAGACGGTATATTCTATGCCCTATGGAAAATAGTTTGATAATACATCTTGACCCAGAACTTATTAAAAAATCCATTACCTTTTTAATTCAAGTTCATAATACCCTTTGGAATTTCAATTTAGGCATTTCTTACCAAAATAATAGGTAGCTTTGTTACCGAACATGGGAGATAGAGTCTCTCATATTGACAACTCTCTTACATGAGGGTTATTAATTTATTATTGACAAATTCATGTTCTTACTCTTAAAAAAAAAGGGGGGGGGTTGCACATCTTTGCCTTCCAAGATCTTAGATCAACTCTGCCATTGCCTTGTGTTAATCTTACGGTGGTGCACCAATTCTATTTATTGGGCTGTTAATCTTTACCTAACAAGACCTGGCCCAATCCCTAAGATTGCTCATGAAATCCGCACCCTGAGGCCAGTTTGCTTTAAAAACAAGTACAAACGCAGGGAGAAGGGATAGCGTTATACACTCAGTTTGGACGATTACATCCCATTTGCAAAATCAAAGATCTTGTGAGGCCATGGGAAATCCAACCTCGGCCTCTTATCCTGCATCAGAAGCGCTAGTCAGGAACCCGACACCTGCTCCCCTCCTTCCGACACACTTGCAAGACAAACACATGCTCCATTAAAAATAACACCACTCTATTCTGGCATGTTTTCTTCCCAGGCGCCTTGCTTTAAAATGTGCTTGAGTTTGTCGCGGCGGGCGGGTGAGGATCTCCAATTACTGCGCCGCAGTGAGCTCCCAGAAGACAGACGGGCACACTGGCCGCTGCGTGCCACCACTCAGCACTTCTCTCGCCTTCTGAGGCCTTCTTCCCCCCAGTAGCAGGTCCTCGTGCCTTTTAGGTTCCTTCTTTGATATGCTAGCACAACGGAAAGCAGGGGGAGGCAATGCTGCACCTTGCCCCGTATTGGGAACTCTTTGGAGAACGCGGTGTTTGGTTTCAGGGCTTTCCAAACTGCTTCTCTAGCATTCTTTTAAAATCATCTGCTAGCAGAAATTTGTCTGACCATTGGGTGTTTTAATAATTGCTCTAGCTGTCCTGGGAACTGGGGAATCTGGTAAAGAGACACAGCGTGACGACACAGCGTTTGCTGATTATTTCACGCTAATTTGGACCATAAATTCCTCGAATAGATCCAGTCGGCCAATACATGATTTTTAGCACAGGCTGAGATTCTTCAAAGGGCTTCCATATATCACAATATATTGCTATTAAGAAAGGATCAAAACAGCAGGTACATCTCTATGGGAATTTAGTAAATATGTAAATTATTATTTAAATCACTGTAGCTGGCTGTAGGAGGAAAAAAATCAGTTTGTATCTTATAGATACAATGTAAGCCTCACTTTCATTTCTGTTTTTTTATTTTTGTTTTTATTTTTTCTGAATGGTCGGGTCGCTTTTCTTCATGTTTTAGCACGCCTTTCTCAGGAGGGTTACATCAAAGAGACTCTGTCCACCAAAATCTCCATTTGGCATGAGTACCCTAGAGAAACGATCAATGTCTTTTGGGGAAGAAGGGAGTACTTTAAACTATTAGCACTTAGAAATACATCAGCTTAACCATTCATCATTAAAATGGTTGAAAAAAAGTACCTTTTGCCTTTTGCCTTAATTTTTTCTTCATCAGTGCTCCTATGATATCTTTCTTTTTTTTTTTTTTTTTTTTTGAGACGGAGTCTCGCTCTATCTCCCAGGTTGGAGTGCAGTGGCACCATCTCGGCTCACTGCAAGCTCCGCCTCCCAGGTTCACGCCACTCTCCTGCCTCAGCCTCACGAGTAGCTGGGACTACAGGTGCCCGCCACCACGCCCGGCTAATTTTTTTGTATTTTTAGTAGAGAAGGGGTTTCACCGTGTTAGCCAGGATGGTCTCCATCTCCTGACCTCGTGATCCGCCCGCCTCGGCCTCCCAAAGTGCTGGGATTACAGGCGTGAGCCACTGCGCCCGGCCAAGAATGTGGTTTTCAACAAGTTTTTGGCCTTCTCCTTTTTTTCACCCTACAGTGTCCTTTTGGTGTTATAGAAGTGCTATCACCTATTCCTCTTCCAAGAAAAATTACTTAAAAAAATGGATTATTTATGCTTTCCCATTATTAATTTAGAGGACAAGATAGAAACATTCCAGTAGCTACAGAGAAGGTCAGAAATAGGTGAGATGCATTGGGGGTGAATCTTAAGCCTCTTTAAAGAAGGCTTAAGAAAATATTGAAAGTATGGGAAGTGGCATAGGGAAGAGGAAATTGTCAAGGGCAGGGCCACCGGGGTGGGCTGAGGTGATGTGTTAGGAAAGATGGGAGAGGTTCAAGAACCGGGAGGCCAGCCTTTGTTATTAAGTAAATATGTAAGACTAACACTACAGTACAAGAGACAAAAAGCTTCTTTGACTTTAGATATCTTTGGCTTTCGAATTTGATGTGTATGGTTTAAGATTCAGAAAGCTAATTAAAAGGTAAATAACCATCATTGAATATAATGCTGTAAGTTGTTTAAAAAATGAACTCTTGTTTTACCAGTATAGCTGATCAACATGAACAGAGAAACTGGTAATTGATAAATGCTGTGAAAGTCAGAAATACTCATATAGTGACAAAGAATATTGGAAAAGGAAAATATAATCTGAAGCTATTTCGTTAGCATATTTTCAAAAAGCATTCAACAATACCAGGTCTTCTGACAAGCCCAATCAAAACATTCCCATCAGAGTAGTGATTTTTTATAAGTCCTGCTATTGAAGGCAGTATTCTGGGGTCTTCTGCAGCCATGATTCAGAGCACTGGCCCCCAGTCCCTGCATATCCTGATGCTCTGAGAATCATGGTATAGGAGATTATTCATGAAGTGGCTAAGAGGATAGCAATAGCAATAGCTAACACTTGTATGATATTACTGTGGACCAGAAGGTTGTTCAAGCATTCCATGTATATTACTTCATGCACTCCCAGACCCTGCCAACAACTCTATGAGGTATATACTTCTATCGTCCCCATTTTCTGGATAAGGAGATGAGCCTCCAACAGCTTAAGGGGCTTGCCCATGGTCACACAAGTAGTTAAGTACCAAAGCTGGGATTCAAACCCAGGAATGCTGGCTGTAGAATCCGTGGTCTTTCCCACTATCCTATGTTGCTCTTCAAATTTGGCATAACCTTTAAATGTAGCAATTTGTCTTTAGAAGCTAAAGAATCATGAAAATAGTATTTTTGGTCCCATTGACTTGTCCACAATGCTATTTTTATCAAAATTAAAATTATATAGTGCATTGGCAAATATTTACTAAGCATTAATGAAAAGTCATATTGCTAACTTTTTTCTCTAAAATAAATGTTAAGTACTGTATAAAATGTATGTAAGGTGAGTTAACCCATACAACCAATGTATGAGCTAAAGTAAACTAAGTGATGTTTTATTCATTTTCGGGGTCAATATGCACCGCTGTATATTTTACCAAAATTATTAGGGGAATAGAAAAGAAAATAGAAAAGCAAATTTATCCTTATACTAATGTAATATTATGTTTTCCTCTTTCCTGTAATCAAATCTAAGGTTATGTATGAAGCATTCACCATACCTTATAATCAATGTCTTTATTGATCCTCAAAACTATTCTAATACATAGCTTATAGGAAATTTACATCACAGAAGGCTAAACATTGCAGCCCAGGTTTCTGTGAAGGTGAATGGTCATCTGGAATAAGTAATGTTGCTTGCCTCCATGTTACTGTCATAATAATAGTAATAAAAACTAGTAATAATATCAATAAATGTGTTTTTATTACTATTTGTCAGGCATTGTGCAGATATTATTTCATTTCATCCTGATAACCACCTTACCTGGTAGGTACTGTTATTATCCCCATTTTTATATAAAGGATTTTATTCAAAAATCAAACAGGTAATAAATGGCAAAGGCAGATTTGGGGGTTTTGTCATTTGTTGTTGTTTTGGGATGGGGTCTCACTCTGTCACCCAGACTGGAGTGCAGTGGCACTATTGGCTCACTTCAGCCTCCATCTCCCTGGGCTCAGGAGATCCTCCCACTTCAGCCTCCCAAGTAGCTGGGACTCCAGATGCACACCACCAAGCCTGGCTAATTTTTGTATTTTTTGTAGAGACAGGGCTATTCCATGTTGCCCAAGCTGGTCTCAAACTCTTGAGTTCAAGCAATCTGCCCTCCTTGGCCTCCCAGAGTGCTGGGATTACAAGCATGAGCCATCACACTCACAGACGTGGATTCTGAAAGAGGAAATTCGACTGGGAAGCAGAGAGACTTCACCCCTAAAGTCTACTGGGTAGTACATGATGTGAACTTTGACACTGACTGAACTGTGTTAGAATTGTGGCTCTATTTATTAGCCGGTAACCTCAGACAAATCTCTGAGTCTCTATTTCCTAATTTATAAAATGAAGATCATATCACACTGTTGTTATAAGCATTAAATTTAAAAGCAGAGTCTATGACACCTATGATAGTAAACAAAACTATCTACCCTTTATTGAATGCTTATTGTATCTAGACTTTATGCTAAGTATTTTACAAATGTTATTTATTTAATCTTCCAATAACTTCATCAGGCAGGTTTTATTATTCCCAGTTTATAAGAAACAGATTTAGAGAATCTATGCAATCAGTCCAATGACATAGACAGTGAGACACAGAGTGGAAAAATGAATCCTGATCCACATTGCTCATGATCCACATTGCTCACATGGCACTGGGTCAGTCCACCAGGTAATATGGAGTTTATGCTCTTTCACAAGACTGCAGAAACTGATACTGGGAACCAGCATCACTGATATAAATCACAGGTCAAAACTGAGATTTGCCTGAGTTCAATACACTTCATAGTTCACACAAATATTTCAGTATAAATATGACTATCTCCTCTCTGTCCACTGTTGCAGGGTCTCTCATGTTTCTGCACATCTTGCAAGCAGAGCCACTACAATCTTTTCAGAATAGTGAATAGGTCAGTCAGGTGAGAAGCAAGCAGGAATGGTACAGGGAGTTCTCCTGGAGGGGCCACAAGACAGAAGCGTTAGCCAGGTCATCCTTAATCAGAAAGGAGATCAGCACCACGAAAGCCCCAGCGGCCACTGGGCCCTACAGTCAAGCTGTGTTAGTCAGGACAGACTTACATTTCAGGACACATAGGCATGGACCCTTCAAGTGGACAGCTTGTGCCAAGAGGGCTTGTTTAGCAAAAGAAGCTAAGCAAGAACATGAGTAAAATTCTGAAAGCTGCAGGTTGTGACTTCACTAATGCAGTAAAAACAACTGTTTTGTTGGCTGACATAAATGACTTCCCTACTGTCAATGAAACCTACAAACAGTATTTCAAGAGTAGTTTTCCTGCAAGTGCTGCTTACCTGGTTGCTGCTTTGCCCAAAGGAGGCTGAGTTGAAATTGAAGAACTGACCAAGCACCTCTGACAACGGCATGACTATAAGTGGCCCAGTGTTATTTAGTCTGAAATTTTTCACATCTTAATTTTTATAATTGATATAACATCTTAATTTTTAGAACTGATGAAAATGTGAGTTTGACTAAAATATCTGAAGTTATTATGGAAATACCATAGAATATGGAGAGCTAAGCACGAGTTGAAGATTAGATGATTAATCCAGTTACTGATGTAATAAATTATTATTATTTGTACCCATATTACTGAATGTAGGAAAGAGATACTCATTACTCAAGAGCGACTCAAATAAATAAAAGAAAAATAATAGGTAGGAAAGATGAGTTATTTTTTCTAAGAAATAAACAACAGTACACCTAATTCAAGCTAATTTAATGATATGAAACATTTTGTTCTCATGTCAGATATGTGACTCTGCTTTTATTTGAGTAAAATTGAAGTATTTAAATTGGAATGGTAGAGGCCAAGAAGAAAGTGGACCAAAATTTTAGATAGATAATATTTTTCTAATGGAAATAAAATAGACATGCAGATTTAAAAAAACAGTGAATAAATTTTGAAATTAGACACAGTGTCCCCCTCCAGGGCAAAGGGCAGATTTACTTATAAACAGGAAGAACAAGTGTCTCCCTAAAAGTAAAGGACATGCGTAGTTACTGCCCATTATACAACATTAGGCTTCCTTAAGCTTAAAATCATGGTCCTGTAACATAACTCACTACAGGTGTAGGTGTTTACTGGTCCACTTCACATTGCCCTGTGAGTATTGGGGTTCACAGAACCAACACAAGGAAAATAATGGCTACTTGGCTACTGCATGGCTGTTAATAATAAACTATACTTTGTCGCTAATCCAGAGGTCATGAAACTGTAGCTGGCCAATTTGTTAGCTTGCAAGTATGGCAAAATCTCAGGCTCTTCACAGTTCTTGGCAACCTTCTCCCTACCTCAACACACACATTTGGAATATAAGCTCAGCTAAAACAGAGTCCTTGCCTATCTTTTTCACCGCTTTATCTGCAGTATGTAAAACATTTTCTGTTCACAGTAGATACTCAATAAATGTTTGTTAAATGACTAGAAGAGAATAAGGCATTCCTATTTATTCACCTAAAACTAAGCAATGATCAACTGTATCTGTAGACCTCTGTGCAAACAACTTATTAGACTGTTTTAACTGCTTGTATTTTATGTTACTTCTAAACTCTATATCGTAATGATTATGTTTGATCACCTGTATAAAAATATATGTAAGAATGTGCAATTCTTGCCACATAACTCATTATTTAAAAACTTAAAAACACCCAAGAAGTAATCTCTTAGATATCACTATCTAAGTGATACCTAGATCTGCTCACAGGTCTAGGAAATACTGCTTTGTACTATCGTCACTTGCACCCTTGCAGTAACCCCTGAGTCACCACAACAAGGATTCAAGAAGCCCCAGTATCGCCACAGAACTCCCTGGCTCCCCTTTAGGGATTAACAACATTCTTCCCCTTTCCACTGGTCACCTTGATCAGACTTTTCCAGTTCTCATCCTGTTCTCCATAGAGAACTTGGAATATAGGAGATACACAACATAGAATACGAAATATGGAAACCACTTGTCAAGAGTTTGATAAGTAGCAGAGATACGCTTCGCTCTAAGCAGTGTTGGTAAATGAATCAGTGTTCGCAGATACTTCATACACATCAGAGCATGTAGACAGCTTTACTAACTGTATCACAACAGGTAAGCATGAGCCTGTACAGGAAAGGAAGTGGGGCAAAAAGAGATGTGAAAAGGAGGAAAGACAAAGAAAATGAAGGAGTGAGAGCTTAAAGGGGGAACATACAGTAGTACAGTAATAAGTCAAAGAGTTTAATTTCTCATTTCTCAGAGGTACCCGTTTAAATTCAGTCTCCTCTAAATGCTTTTAAAATTGATAGGCACTTTTAAACATGAAAACAGCCAAAATGGGCCATTTTCTTACTGAGCTGCACGGACCATTTCTCACCAGGCTCCTCCAGCTACCTCCAACAATGTTCCCCATCAGCAAGTAGCTCCTGGGATTGGGTTACAGACAGGTCTGCAGCACCTGCCATAGCCTGCTATTTAAAACTACTGCAAAAGAATGTTTTCTTCTCTCTGGGCTTAGTCTGCAAGCCAAAGAAAAGCAAAAAAATCAACTTAAAAAATTTAATAGGTAGATATAGGTGAATTTATTTTAATATTTCAACTATTTTCTCTTTTTTCCTATTTTGAACTAAAATTTATAGGCCAGGAATCTTTCTTAGAACTTTAGTCCTTTAACAATTTCCCCTCCAGATCTAGCACAGACAGATTGTCTGATTGTCTCTTTTTGGTACTGAGTGCAAAACAAACAAGCTTCCATCACTGCAATTATCGCTAGTGTTTCCCTAAATATAAGCTCAAGTTACCTATGTATTTTATTTATGGTTCACTTCTAAAACAATTTGGACAGCATACGGTTCATGAGATACAGTGTAAGAAACATTAGAAAATGAAATTTCCCTGTCTTAATTAATGAAGCATCCTGGTAGGATACTTTAGATTTATTAATAGTTAAACCACCTCATCGAGACATTCCATAAAATTGAAGATATGGAGACCCAACTATAGTGGTGATATCATTTGCTATTACTGTCAGAACAGAACTTAGGAAAGCATAGCCTTTGTTAAAAACAGCTTGCAGTTACATGTACCATTTAATGCAGACTTATGGTCAGGTTAATGAATTTCCCAGTTCATACATATATTTTTACTAGGCTGCCTTCATCTGGGAAGGCATACATAAAAAAAGGAAATTATTGATTTTTTTCTCTTCATGTAACATAAAGTATAGATGAGTTATTTTAAGGGGTGAGTATATGACACTCTATATTTTCTGTGATGTAAATTAATGATATAAAGTTCCTAAAGGAATTACATTGATATATTTAATAATAATGCATCTTGCAATACTAAGTAGTTAAAGGAGGGGAAGAGAGAGGAAAGGGAGTATGAAGTATCTGTATAATGTCTTAATTCCACTTAAGTAATCATGTAAAACAGAAAAAAGGGGGAGCATGCAGGATAAATAGAGAAAAAAACATATTGTATATTTCAGTGAGAAAAATACTTGATAAGCAGTACGTTTGTATTTTTCAAATATATCTTTAGCCTAATGTTAAGACTCCTTAGAAAACAGCAGAATAATGGGAAACTCTTTTATATTAGACAAATAATTGCTATTATAACAGATTCTCTTGAAATTAATTTTCTCCTAAATAGTTAATATGTTCTACTATACGAATTTCTACTGCATTTGTAAATAACTTGCTTTACTTGCAGGGGTTAGGGGAAGCTGGAAAAGTTCCAAGACATTTTAAGCCTCTGCCCTTGGGAAGCCCACAGCCTCATGGTCTCTGGAATTGGCTAATTTCTCCTCCATCTTGCCCCATAACATATCTTGTATGTGTTATGTGCCTCTCCTCTCCCCTCAAATCCCACCTTCCTGCCCTCAACAGGGTACTATAAAAAGAGTACTTTGTGCTCCTTTCCTAAAGGTAAAACCAATGCATTTTGAAATAAAAATTCTTCATAGATGCTGTAGGTAATGGGTAGAGAAGAGCTCCCACCATCTTAGACTATTGCCTTCTCACCATTCCTGCTGGGGTCCTTCCCAAGCATTGATTGCTCTTTTGAAGAAAACTGCCTTTCTATTTCAGTTTTTAAAAATCAAAGGTTTCAGAAACAGATTCCCCCTGAATTCCTGCTCCACCACCGGGTAGCTCTGTGACCTTAATTAAGCTACTTTGCCTGCAGAATTTCAGTTTTCTCACCTGCAAAATAGGAATAATAAAAAGAGAAAGAGAGAGAGAGAACAGCAGAATAAGGGGAAGATTTAGTTTTTAAATTTTGAGAAAACATTTCTCAAACATTATAGCATTCTTCTCTTTCTCTTTTAAAAAAGTTACTTCTAATGTATATTTCCAAAGCTCCCCAAGAGTTTTTGTTCAGTTCACAATCTTTCAATTATTAAGCATTGGCCATCCCATGTATGCACTCTGAGTTTCCGCCTTCTTCCTCCTGCTTTGCTTGCTACTGATGCATTGGCCTGAATCACCATCACGTTCAGAGTTAGAGTAAGGAAAATAAACCAACAACTGCATTCAAAATCATAAGAACAGTAGCCAAACTATCATTTATGTTTCAAAAACACACTTCTCCTTAGAACCAGTTGCTATTCTTCACAAAACTTCAGTAATTTTCTTCTTCCTTTTACATTTTCTCAGAACCCACCTTCTCATCTCATGTCATTCCTGATAACCACACCATGCAACCAGTCTGCCCATTGGTTTCTGTCTCAAAGTAAATCCTTCTTTTATTCTTTTATTGCATCTTTTCTTTATTTGAAGCACCTTGCTTGTGACATAATATGTCACAATAAATTTCATCATCAAGAAAGCATCTCAAATGTAAGGACAACATTAACACATAATGAAAAACTAAATATATAGAAAAAAACTTATTTGAACCATTCATAAAAGCTATTTTTTCCTCTCCAGGCCATTTTAACACATTTTTATTTGCATTTTGCAATTTATATAGTTGCCAACTTAAGCTAAGCATACCCAGGAAGAGTTAGGTTTCAGTGGGTTCAAACTGGGAAATATCTATTTCAGCTTTTCAGCTCTGCTCACTCCAGGTAGGGATGCTAGACTCACACAAACCAACAAGCAGCCACATGGTGACCAAATGGACCATGCTTCTCAGCATCATTTCAAGATGGCACAAGGTGGGGTGTAAGATAGAGAGCAATGTTGCAGGAACTGTGCTCTTTTCTCAAAGGTAAAACCAATGCATTTTGAAATAAAAGTTCTGAGTAGGTGGTATAGGTAACAGGCAGAGAAGAGCTCCTACCATCTTAGACTGCTGCCTTCTTCTCACCATTCCTGCTAGGGTCCTTCCCAAGCATTGGTTGCTCTTTTGAAGAAAACTGCCTTTCTAATCCAGTCTTTAAAAATCAAAGATGTTCACCTTCTTGCCCAAGTAATTCATGCCTATTCGTAATGCCAAAGAGAGTCTCAATTCAGGCATTTTGTGTTCTTCTCTCGCATTGGTGCTATCGTCCTGTGTTGTATGTATCGGGTGAAGAAAAAAGGCCCTCCACATGGAAGCAAGTTTGTCGGAAACTTGCTCAGAGCTGGTAATTGAGGATAAGGAGGCCTTCCTTTGGAGCCATGACCCTTTCCTCTCACTATGAGGATGCATTCAGTGTAAAATTGGTTCATCTGTGACCAAATCCAAAAGGCTTAGTTATCAAACTAAATGATTTCTTTAAAAGTTATCCATGCATGAATTGACAGCACAGTGCCGCAAAAGCACTCCCAGATCACACAACATTGAAGTAGCATGTCCTACAGTGAAGAACTGGTTGGAGCTGGAAGGAGCCTGGGTTGTCATCCCAAGTCTATATCTGAAAAATGATGGACCTTAGATAAGTCAGTCACTGAGGACCAAGTCTCTCCTTTAAAATGCTGACAATAACGGATGCTGACTTCTAGCTTACAGTGGTGTTTTATGTAAAACACAATGACCTTTTGAGAAAATAAGACTCTAGGAAAGAAAAGAGCTCTGTAAACTCAGGATTCAAATACCATTAACAAGTGTTCATTGATGTTATTAAAAACAGATTAGATCAATAATGTATCTAGCATCATCCAGAATAATTTATGAAAAGTAGTATATGGAGTCCCTATATCTCAAAACAAGTTGAAATTACTTAAAAGTGTCTTGATAGAGGTTTAAATTTTTAGGATAGGCTAGATTGCAATACGTTTGAAAGGATCCCTAAGGGCAGAAATTCTAGATTCCCAGTAGAAACCATACTCTGACTTCTTCATCAAATAGGGAATTTCCAAACCTACAGGGGAATAGAAAGGAAGTCCAGTACAGACTTGATTACTTTGTGCTCTTTACGTGATATTCTTTAGTTGCCGCACTGATATGTTTAAGACGTATTAGGCACAATTCTGTGCCTTTTGGGGGTTTGAGGGAGAACTCTTTAAAGTGAATGTATCACCACATTTGATCAATTCACGGGGAGAGTGGACCATACACATGATGGCTTTAGATATATTCTTAAATGACATAGTACACTCTAATGCAATCTGGTCTAGTGCAAGATTTGGCAATCTTTCAGAAGAGAGGAGTGACAAATTGCTGAGTACTGGCCTTGGGGGAAAGAAGGAGTTTAACTAGAGAAAGCAAGAGGCACAAAGAAGGTCCCTTTGCTAAGAAACACCTCGCTGATTTGAGTTTCATTTGCATTAAACATTCTCCTCGTAAAATACAAATATTCCTCGAGGAGGAGTTACTTTGATCAGCTCAATTTCTGGCTTGATATGGATGAGTCAGAAACTGAGAGGAGTTTTGCTATGGGACTGGTGGAGTATGGGAGGAAAGATCATTTGGAACATGAGTCACTTTAAAGGCAGCCAGATCTGATGGATGTAATGCTTACGGGACTGTGAACAGCCCAGAGCAGCAATGAGAGGGGGCACCAGGAAGAGGAAGGGGAGTCAAACTGTGGGAGATGTACTTTATCAACCAGGCAATATTTTCTAGTACAACTGGCTGGGGGTGTTGAACATTATTCCCCGTGATTCCTTGGTCTCCATTGTGGTAGGATACTGACTCTTATTCTGTTTGAAAGAACACAAAGTAAAGAGTTCAAAGACATGGGCTTGGCTTTCTCAGTGTGAGTAGTCCATTTGCCACATTTCTTTTGCCTGACTCATCCTGTACCTCTGCCAGATAGAATGATTGAGACCTGCTCCTGCCACTCTTACCAGGGCATTTTGAGAATAAATGAGTAAATTTCTTTGTTAAGCAAATTTGATGCCCAAATCTGAGGAATGCTAAGATTTAAAATAGGAAGTGAAAACTTCATGAGACTGATGTTCTTGTAGCCTCTTTGGGCTAATAAGAGTAGGCTGGTTACATGCATATGTTTAAGAAATTAGAGTCTTGGTACTGTTAAAGCAAACTAAATATGGCCTGAGAAGGACTCTGTACTTCTACATTTGAGTCCTTGTGGACGAACCATAACCTAGCTTAATAGGCAGACAAAATTGAAAATTTAACGTAGTAGTATGCACCTGTAACAATAGCTGAGTGCTGGCCAATCCCAGTGGCCGTACTTCAACCACTTATACACTGCTGGGTGTTCAAACTGTGTTCAAATAAGGCAAAACCTGAGCTGTAACCAATCCAGCTGTTCTGTACCTCACTTCCAATTTCCGTATATCATTTCCCCTTTTTGTCTATAAATCTTCTTCCACCTAGTGGCTCGCTGGAGTCTCTGTGAATCTGCTGTGATTCTGGGGGGGCTGCCCAATGTGCAAATTGTTCATTGCTCAATTAAACTCCTTGACATTTAATTCAGCTGAAGTTTTTCTCTTATCAGTACTTACAAACAATATTCTTAGAAAAAAAATAAAGTTGTCTTCTGCATAATAGAAAGCAAACATAATTTTATTAGGGATCTAGAACCCTTTCTGGGAAGTCACAGAGAATGGGATCAGCAGAAGAGGACTGATACTTCATGTCAGGTAGACTCCTAAGATCGTATTCATTATCTCATGTAATTCACTGTAATCTAAAAGAAATGCTATTAGCATACCTATTTAATAGATTAGGAAACTGAGGCATAATGAATATCTGGCCCAGATACCATAGCCTGTAAATGCTGAAGCCAGAATTCAAATACAGATACTGTGACTTTTTCGTTAAAGGGTTAGATCACAAATATTTTTAGCTTTGCAGGTCATACAGCCTGCAGATCACAGCCATTCAATTCTGCCATGGCAGTGAGAAAGTAGACAGACAATATGGCAATGAATGAGTGTGGCTATGTCAATAAAACTTTATTTACAAAAACAGGTAGGTGGCTATCTGGATTTGGCTCCTGGCCCTAATGTGTCAACCCCAGCTATTGACCATTATTATATGATACTGCCTCTTACTATATACAATCTCAAGCTGAAATTATTTGGTTGCTTCTGCATGTTGGTTGTTATTTAGTACACATTGACCTCTTTGTTATTCTGTTAAGTAGCCCAAGATCATGATGTATTGAAAATATATGGCTTCCTTTTGTGAAAGCTTAGGTTTTACCAATCATCTGTTGGGGCATCTCATCATTTATCTCTTAGAAATAGAAACACAGAGGCTATATTTTATACCTGCTCGGTCATCTAAGGCTCTTGACTAGCAAGAAAACACACTCTGTTGACTCAAAATCCTGCCCCACATAGAGCATCCAGCTTGATTGTTAGGGTATTTGTTTCTAAAGATCAAGCAACAATGTAATACACTCTGATGATCCAGAACAGATGTGGGGATAAAGTCTAAGCTGAAAATATTCCTGGGGAACTTAAACTAGGATCAGAGGCATTTCCACCAGGCATGTGGCAAGTTGGAGTTTGGAAAATGTGCTCTGTCTTGTATGATTTCAGTGTCCCACTGAGCTCCCCACCTTTGACATAGTTGCAATGAGAGAAAGTTGGATTTACAAGTGGTATTGACCTCGTTGCCAAGGGAAGTAAAGTAGATTTGGTTCCACTCTCCATCCCTAAATGTGACGGCAGGGAAAGGGCCCCCGCAAAAAAAAAAAAAAAAAAAAAAAAAAAATGAAGCTGACCCCAGTATGCTTGCTACAATTTGGTTCTTGTGTATTTGTATCTCTTTTCTTCACTACCTCTACTTTGAAGATGATTGTATTCATTTTGTTTGGGTGCTATATTCCATGCCTAAATCCCAGAGAAGGCATTAACAACAAAGTGTTCATACTGACAAACTGACAAAGATGTTGGCCTATTCACCAGTCCCTAAATCATATGAGCATTTAACTGTTATAGTTAGGTTTGTGGGTTCTCTTTTCTCTATTCATATTCTATTTCTCTCTCCCTCCCTCTGTCCCTCTTTCTCTTAGTCACTACCTAGTTACCTTGTTTCTATAGCTACTAATAGCAGAGCTACCCTCGAAACTATAATGGAGTTTGCCTCTCCTATTCTTATGTTAAAGAAAATAGAAAATTGAGTACTTCAAAACTTAGTGAATTTCTGCTTTTTAATTGCTCTGCTTCTGATGGAAAATCCACTTTACCCTACCTGATTTTATATCACTGGAAATGGGACTGTCATCATATCTACATTTAGATTATGGGACAGATAGATTTATCTTTTTTGAACTGAATTCTAGAAAATAAACCATTGTTCTCATTTCCAAAAGGAAGTAGTAGATAATAAAATCTACATGTATTTGCACAATTTTTTTAGATACTCTGAATTAAGAGAAAATGCATTATTCACTTTAGCAATTCCAACTTTCAATTAAATTTTCCTTTTAAAAATAGTGCCACTGGATGTATTACAAGTAAACGTGTCCCCATTTTTTGCCTGGAGGCAGAAAATGTTTAACAAATTTATGATAAAGCAATTTTTTTTCTATCAATCAATCCCTAGAGGGCATTAACTGCTCTTAGGGAGTTCATTGCAGAAGATGACACAACCGACGTGCACAAAAAAACAGTAAGCATGCTGTGAAGTGGAGGAGGAAATGGAACACTCTAACATCACATCCCGGTCATACCAAGGTCCATTGACCCTGTATTCATTCCAGATAATTAATTTACCACACATTAAACCTCAATGTGAAGAAGGCTGTTGTGCATCAATTGTGTCGGAATAAAAAGTGTTATTGATTTAGGATTTTTATTGTATCATGTGCTGACAGAAAAAACAACAACAATCAAGTTATATCTCATAGATGGAACAAACCTGTGCTGAAGGACGAAATTGCTAAATAAGTGCACTCTGGAACACACTTAGCTGAAGCGGCACTGCCTGAAAGGGGTTCTGCAGGGTGAACTAGGAGGCATAATTAGAACCAACTGAAGTGTCTAATATTGATAGATAAGCACTCTAGAAATCAAATTTTGGGATGTGCTAATGATCCTCTTTACAGTAAAGGTCTAAAATAGCCCACTGCCCTCTGCCAAATCCAACCATTAATATTTATTAAATAAAATATGAGTGTACCATTAATTTTAAACAACTGACATGAATCGAAGCTTTCTTCTATTTGAAGCACAAAAATTATAAGGCTGAGGCCACACAAGATTGAAGTCATGATGTTTTATAGATACTGAAAGAACTGGTTATTGATTTTAAAAATCAAGTGGCCTCATTAACTAATATAACTTGCATATGGCGAGAAAGAAAAGACAATGAACAAAAATGTTCGGGTTCAAATCCCCAGTAACCAAGAGCAAGTCACTTCTCTGAAGGCACAACAGTCACATCTGTAAAGCAGAAATAGTAACACCCACTCTACTTACTCACAGGGCTAATAAAATAAATGAGATAATGCATGAAAGTGATTGCAAATATTATTCAGTTCTATTCAACTATGGTATTGAAATTATTTTACTTCAATAACATATTTTTTGCTGTTACTTTCAGTGGCAAAAACCACAATTACTTTTGCATCAACCTAATATTTGAAAAAATGATTTTTAAAAAGAATGCAATGATAAGGAGGAGCTTTTCCCCTTGGGTGACACATTCTAAACATTTTTTTTTAACATATCACAAATCTTCTCCATTTTTCCTAGGTGGCTTACAAAAACTTAATTTAGCCTGAAAGTACTTATTTGAGGTTTTAAAAAAGGTAGGACAAGTTGGAGGTGCAAAAATCAGTGACACAGTGCAAAATAATCTTTAGAAGCCATTAACTACTCTTAAAAATGTGAACACCCATGATTTCACGGGACAAAGCAACATGACCTGAATTCTTTCTCTAATTCAAGGCACTCTACGTGTATTAATAGGTCTTCCTCACATATAATAACCAAAATATTTTTTCTTGTTTTGTATACCATCCAAATACCTTTTTCACATGTAGCATTTTCAAATCTACAGTAGAAAGTCGATTGATGGGATGGACCATCAATAGGTAGTTATACTGATCCCTCACAAGTTATTCCTATAATAAAAATAGAATTGCTATAAGCTTCATTGTTCAATATGATACCCACTAGCCACATGTGGATATTTAAATGTAAATTAATTAAAATTATAAAACTGAAAATTCAGTTCCTCAGTTAGCCTAGCCATATTTCAAGTGCTCAATAGCCACACTAGTCACACAATAGCTGACTAGTGCCTTCTGCATTGGACAGTGCAAATATAGAATATGTCTATCCTCACAGAAAGTTCCAGTAGACTGCACTACTATAGAGGGTCTTTGAAATCAGAGACCCAGCTCAGAGACCCAGCTCACATCTCTGGATATCAAACCTTTTTTTTTTTTTTTTTTTTGGCATAAGCTATCCTCACTCTTTTTTTTTTTTTCAGTTGCCGAAATTCAAATCTGTTTTTATTTTTTTAATTTTATTTTACTATTATTATACTTTAAGTTTTAGGGTACATGTGCACAATGTGCAGGTTAGTTACATATACCTAATGCTAAATGATGAGCTATCCTCACTCTTAACCAAGGAACACTGTGAAGTCCTGCTCTTCCAGCTCCTTGAAATCTGAGTTTCTTGCAGGGTGTGAAACAGTTAAATTGTTTTGCTTTGTTTTTTACCACCAGTCTCAGCACCTAGTTGGAGGACCATGCTTATGAGGGTAGTAGAATTTATGCAGTGCAAAAAAATGTAGAAATAAAAGAGAAAAACTGAGTGAACAAAGGGTCTGCCTAGGTTTTCTGGGGTCCACCTTCCAAATGGGATCCTAAAACTTAGGTGACTTTTCTGTTGGAAAGGTAAATACACTTCACTTAATGGGTAAATTGTTATGTCCACCATATTAACAGACTCAGTGGAATCACAGAGAAATTTTAAAACTTGCAGAAGAATAAGAATCAATATACGATCAAAGTAGCTGAGAAGACCTAAGCACCTACTAGCCCATAAGGCTGGAGAAAGTATACCTGTTGGCATAACCAGATGCACAATTTCAGAGTAAGCAGAAAAGAACTAGCATTTATTAAACACCTAGTATGTATTCATAGTAACCTTATGAAATGGGTAGAATAAATATCATTTAACAGAATAGAAAACTGAGGTTTAGAGTATAATTCTCCAAAAGTCACACAGCTATTAAGTGATGTATATATAATTTAAATTTACATCTATCCAGCTTCAGTGCTCTTGTTTTTTCCATTATACTTTAAAGATCTTCAAAGAGAATAATATTAGTAGTAAAGGCTGAGGCTCCTGCCTTCTAATCATGGATGGAATCAAAACTTAAGACTCCTCAGAGGGCAGTTGGCCAAGAACAAAATATAACATAAGGTGAAAACTTAAAGACAATCAAACCTAGTATGCAGAAAGAGCTCACAAATATGTAGAGTGCTAAGTGGCAGTACACTTCAGTAGCAAAGGAGTTTACATAACAAAGGTTGTAAGGCTTGTGGAATAATATTCACATGCTATTCAAATACAGAAGGGAACTTTTATTGCAGCTAAATATGAAGATTAACACAGAGCCCAAGAAAATCTAATAAGGAAGAAAGGTGGAAGAAGCTGGAATGAATACCTGATTCCACATGCATATGGAAAGACAATGTAATCCCTAGTGAGTGGACACAGAAATGTATAAAACAAAAACAATAATTTATATGCCTAAACTATCTCTGAAATATGCAGATTAACCACGGCAGTTTGAGGATCTTCTCAAGTAATTTATATTTTCCAAATTGAAAATTCCTTTTCTGCTTCAAGCCATGATAGAGTAACTGGAACAGGAGTTGCTTTTCCACTGTAAAAAAAAAAAAAAATTAGAAAATTGGACAAAATACACAAAACAACTGTTTTCAGAGAGCAGACAGCAAAAAAACATAAGGCTGTGTCCCTGAGAGAACAGAAACAAAAATGATAAGCCCTATGATTGCCCCAGATTACTATCTAGGTATTCTTTTCGAATTGTAATGCAGAAGGGGGGAACTCAAGCAGATCATAGTGGTATTGCAGAGTTGAGTTGATAGAAAATAGAGTTTAGAAAGGCTGATGTGGCTGGAGTTTTAAGGGCACAGAACCAGACAGCGAAAGAATCAACCTGAACTGTGATAACCTGCCAAAGCAAAATTTAACATTCTTTAAAAGAAGACACAAAATTAAGTACTAAATAAATAACATTTATTGTGTCCAACATTTAAAAAAATAACTAGAGATATAGTGATGCAAAAAGTTATAATCCATAACCAAGAGAGAGATCAGTCAATAAAAGCAGACCCTCAAATGACAGAGATGATGAAATCAGCAGACAAGGACATGAAAGTAACTACTATAAATATGTCCTAGCATTTAAAAGAAAACATGTTTAAAACAACATGTTTAAAAGAATATAATTGAGAAATGGAAGATATTAGAAAGAACTAAATAAACCTTAAAGTGCTGAAAATTAAAATATCTAAATTGAAAAATTACACAAACAGAAGATTAAACACTGCAGAAGAAAAGATTAATGCATTTAAAGATATAGCAGTAAATTCTATCCAAACTATGTCACAGAAAAAAAAAAAAAAGACTAGAGAAATACTTAACTAAGCCTCAATAACCTGTGGAATAGTATTATATTAAGTGGTCTAATGTATTTAGGCATAACTCATTTTGTTGCATTTTTTGTGCTTTGCAAATATTATGTTTTTTACAAATTGAAGATCTGTGGCAACCGCTTGTCAAGTATGTCTATTGGGGTCATTTTTCCAACGGCATGTGCTCACATCTTGTCTCCATGTCACATTTTGATACATCTCACAATATTTCAGATGTTTTCATTATTATTATATCTGTTATGATTTGTGATCAGTGATTATTTTATGTTACTTTTCTAAGTGGTTTGTGTACCACAAACTGTACCCACATAAGACAGCAAATTTAACTGATAAATGTGTGTGTTCTGACTGTTTCACAGACAAGCTATTCTCTATCTCTCTCTCTCTTTTTAGGCCTCCCTATTCCCGGAAACAAAACAATATTGAAACTAGGCCAATTGATATCCCTACAATGATGTCTAAATGTTCAGTTGAAAAGAAGAGCCCCACATCTCCCACTTTAAATCAAAAGCTAGAAATGATTAAGCTTAGTGAGGAAGGCATGTTGAAAACCAGGAGAGGCCAAAAGCTAAGCCTATTGTGCCAGTTAGCCAAGTTGTGAATGCAAAGGAAAAGTCCTTGAAGGAAATTAAAAATGCTACTCCAGTGAACACATGAATGGTAAGAAAGCAAAACAGCCTCACTGCTGAGATGGACAAAGTTTGAGTGGTCTGGATAGATGACCAATCCAGCCAAAAAAAAAAAATCCCATTAAGCCAAAACCTAATCCAGAGCAAGGACCTAACTCTCTTCAATTCTGTGAAGGCTGAGAGAGGTGAGGAAGCTGCAGAAGAAATGTTTGAAGCTAGCAGAGGTTGGTTCATAAAGTTTAAGGAAAGAAGATGTCTCTATAACATAAAACAAGCAGCAAGTGCTGATGTAGAAGCTACAGCATGTTATCCATAAGATCTAGCTAAGATAATTGATGAAGGTGGCCACACTAAAAAACAGATTTTTAACATAAACAAAACAGTCTTCTCTTGAAGAAAGACATCATCTAGGACTTTCACAACTATAAAGGAGAAGTCAATGTTTGGCTTCAAAGCTTCAAAGGACAATCTGACTCTCTTGTTCAGGGCTAATGCAGCTGGTGACTGTAAAGTGAAGCCAATGCTCATTTACCATTCCAAAAATCCCAGGGCTCTTAAGAACTATGCTAAATCTACTCCGCCTGTGCTCTATAAATGGAACAACAAAGTCTGGATGACAGCACATCTGTTTACAGCTTGGTTTACTGAATATGTTAAGCCCACTGTTGAGACCTACTTCTCGGAAAAAAGAATTCTTTCAAAATATTACTGCTCATTAACCATGCACCTGGACATCCAAGAGCTTTGATGGAGATCAGTGTTGTTTTCGTGCCTGCTAACACAAAATCCATTCTGTAACCCATGAATCAAGGAGTAATTTCAACTATCAAATCTTATTATTTAGGAAATACATGTTGTAAGACTATAGTTGCCATAGATAGTGATTTCTCTGATGGATCTAGACAAAGTTAATTGAAAACCTTCTGGAAAGAATTCGTCATTCTAGATGTCATTGAGAACATCTGTGATTCATAAGCGATCAAAAGATCAACATTAACGGGAGTTTGAAAGAAGTTGATTCCAATCCTCATGGATGATTTTGAGGGGTTCAAGACTTCAGTGGAGGAAGTCACTGCAAATGTGGTGGAAACAGCAAGAGAACTAGAAGTAGAGCCTGAAGATGAGACTGAATTGCTGCAATCTAATGATAAAATTTGAATGGGTGGCTTCTTATGGTATCTTATGGAGCAAAGTGTCTTAGGGTTTCCTGTGAAGGAATCTACTCCTGGTGAAAAGGCTGTGAACATTGTTGAAATAACAACAAAGGATTTAGAAGATTCCATACACTTAGTTGATAAAGCAGCAGCAGGGTTTGAGTGGATTGATTCCAATGATGAAAGAAGTTCTACTATGAGTAAAATGTTATCAAGCAGCATCGCATGCTACAGAGAAATCTATGGTGAAAGAAGGAGTCAACAATGTGGAAAACTTCATTTTTGTCTTATTTTTAAAAACTGCCACAGCCACCCCAACATTCAGCAGCCACTACCCTGATCAGTCAGTTGGCCATCAACATCGAAGCAAGACTCTCCACCAGCAAAAAGATTATGACTTTCTGAAGCTTGGATAATTCTTAGCATATTTTAGCAATAAAGTATTTTTTCATTAAGATAAATACATCTTTTTTAGACATAATACTATTATACACTTAATAGACTATATTATAGTGTAAACATAACTTTTATATGCACTGGGAAACCAAAAATTTGTGTGATTTGTTTTATTGGAACATCAGCTTTATTGCAGTGGTCATGAATCAAACCCACAATATCTCCTGGGGTATGCCCGTATATAATTAGAAAAGGAAGGGAAGACAAAGAAAATGTATGATGGAATAATGGAAGAAATGTTTCCAAATTTGATGAATACTATAAATCCACAGGCTCAAAAATCTCAATGAACCTCAAGCAGGGTAAACAAACAAACACACCAAGGTATATCATAATCAAATTGCTGAAAGCCAATGATAAGAGAATATCTTAAAAGCAGAGACAAAGACATATTACACATAGAAGAACAAAGATAAAAATAATCTCACTCTTCTCATTAAAAATGATGCAAGCTAGAGGACAATAGAACAATATATTTACAGTAGTGGATTTTTTTTTTCAGGAAGACAACCTAGAATTCAATATCCAGAAAAAAAATAACTTTCAAAAATGAAGGCTATGGGGAAAATCTTTATGACACTGGATTTGGCAATAATTTCGTGGATCTGACACCAAAAATACAGGCAACAAAAGAAAACAATAGATACATTGGACTTCATCAAAATTAAGAACTTTTGTGCATAAATGAGTACTATCAAGAAAGAGAAAAAAACAACCTAATGAATAGGAAAAAAATATTTGCAAATTACATGTTTCATGAGGGATTAATATTAATATATAAATAACTTCTAAAACTCAACAACAAAAACCAAACAACAATAAAGAAGAACACAAAAAAAGAAACAATTTGGATGAGCAATACAAAGTAAAAAATTAGCTATAATCCTCTCATCTAAAAATTACTACAATTATATTTTTATGTAAAATCTTTTTCTGCACATTTACAGGTTTAATAATAATGGAAACATTTTAATAGTGTATAATTTTTTTATTAAACCATAAACATATTTTCCTATTATTAAAAAAAGGCTAAATAATGATGTAGGCTGGGCACTGTAGCTCATGCTTATAATCCCAGCACTTTGGGAGGCTGAGGTGGGTGGATCACCTGAGGTCAGGAGTTTGAGACCAGCCTGGCCAACATGGTGAAATCCCGTCTTTACTAAAAAATACAAAAATTAGCTGGGCATGATGGCGGGTGCCTGTAATCCCAGCTACTCAGAAAGCTGAGGCAGGAGAATCGCTAGAACACAGGAAGTGGAGGTTGCAGTGAGCCAAGATCGTGCCATCGCACTCCAGCCTGGGCGACAAGAGCAAACCTCCGTCTCAAAAATAAATAAATAAATAAATATGTATTCAGATAAGCAGTAGCTGAGAAAATTTTATATCAGCAGACCTGCATTGTCAGAAATGTTAAAGGAAGTTGTTCAGTAGAAAGAAAATGCCACATGATGGAAACTTAGCTTTACACAAAGAAATAAAGAGTGTCAAAAAAACTAAATATATAGATAAATATGAACGATGGTTCCTCCCAGTTTTAATTGGCTTTACATTGAAGAACTCACTTTGAATATGTTAGATCAAAAATACATAAACTTGTGTTACTCCATCTGACCATGTGTTATTTATTCATTAATTTATTTATTCATTTAATAAGTACTATTCTGGGAGGTCCACTATTTTTGGCACTGGCTGTTCAATAGAGAATAAAAAGACAAGGTCCCTGCATTCACAGAGCTTCTAATCTTCATGGTCCAGCAACATCAATCAGCTTTGTAGTTCTACCACATTCTCCAGAGTTTCTTGTTCACCTGTTTCTGCTCTTCTCAAATAATTTGTGTCCTCTAGCTGTCTCCATTTCCTCACTTTAGGATTCACTCCTCACTCTCTCAATTAGATTGCTACCCTACCAAAAGTATTCCTAATAAGATGATGTCTTGGATGGATTCCCTCCAGAAGTAGAGTCTGAGTTGAGTATTTTTCTGCAAATGATTTATTCGTGGAATGCTCTCAAGAGAACGGAGTGAGAGAAACACAATAGGGCAGAGAAGAAAATAATCTAAGCAAGAATGTCTTATCAACTGGAGACGAGCTTCAGCCAATCCATAGGGAGTTCTATGAATTGCCCTACAGAAGCAAGAGAGAAAAACTTTTCTATCTATAAAAGTCATGCATTGGCTGCAGAAAACAGAGAGAATGTAATGGACAAGAGTAGTATACTGAAACTGACTTGTTTCAAGAGCTAGCAAGAGCCAATTTTTAAATCTCTCAAAATTTTGCAAGCTGGCTGTTAAACATAGCCATTATTAGTAATTAAATTACAGGTACATAAATGTAAAATTAAATAAAGTATATAAAAACATAGGTAATAGATACTCAAAACTCATCACTTCCTATTTTATTATATTTTACTCATGTTCTTGAGGTTAATTACATCTATTGTATTCTATAGATAAAAATTCTATATAATGGTGCGTCATGCACCAGTGAGTTTCTCTAACTCCAGATGTAGTGACATCATGTTGGTAGCTTGAAATTAAACATAATGAGGATATTTATGCTATAAACATTGATAAACACTACAAATTGGGGCTTGGTTTATTGTTTTATTGATCATCTATCTCACCTTTAAAAGGTGATGGAGAAAATGTTACTAAACTAATTACATTGTGAATAGCACAAAAAAATTAAGGAAATACTCTCGTAGGTATTTAAAAATATTATCTGGTTCAGCAAATTTATTCAGATCATTAATGAATGAGTAAAATTCTGACATCTACTTGTTTCATTTTATACTACTCATTAACATAAAAATATCAACCAGGATTTGCATAAGAGCTGCATTTGTTCACCAATTGAATATATCAGTAGGCTATGAATACAAGAGTTTGGGAGAAGGGGAGAGCATTCTATGCAAATCAATTGGCTATACAGAATTTTGATAAAGTATTTGATAATTTATTATTATTGGTAAATTGTATACTATAAAAGCTTTATACCAGTAACATTTATAATAAAAGGAAGAAGGGAGGGAAGAAGGAAAGAAAGGAAGAAGGGAAGGGAAAGGGGAAAAGGAAGGGGAAAGGAAGGGAAGAAGGAAATAAATAGATAGATACAAAATAATTTTTTCCCAGAAAGCTGGTTTTTAAACATTTACCAGCACACTGTGCAGGTGGGGGTGGGAATGCAACTTCCCCCATTTGGACGAGGACGATTCTTTAGAAAAGACAGACATTGTGAGCCTTTAGCAAACAACATTCAAAGTATCAGAAGCATAGATGCAACTGCCTGGTAAAGGGAATCTGGGGTGGGGCACAACAGCATCCTCTGGATGGCTAATGACCTCTATGTTGTTAAATCCTACGGGCTCACGATTCCCAACCTTTTTAACAGCAATTGATAGTTGACCACTTCCTCCTCTTTTAAACAGTCTTCTTTTGGATTTCTTGACATCACATCCTCTTAGCTTTTCTCCTAACCCTTTGGCCTTTTCCCCTCACACTGCTTTGCTTTCTCTCGTTAATTTAACGGTTGGAGTTTCTCCAGATTCAGTTCTAAGGCTTCTTCTTCTCATTCTCCATTCTCTTTCTAGACCTTCTAATCTACTTCCTTGCCATTATTTATTATACATATGTCAATAGCTCTAAATGTGTATATCCAGTGCAGATTTATCTTCTGAGGCTCACGTTCATGTGTCCTACTGCTTATTCAACACCTCTACTTGGATATTTCATGGGCACTTCATACTCCGTATGCCCACAAATCAGTTCTTTATTCCAATCCTCTAAAAATTTTTTCTCTTCTTGTTTGACTTATGTGCCAAAGAAAGGCAAAATAAAACAAGAAAACTACTTTTTCCCTATCAAAATAGCAAATTAGTTTTATTTGAAAATAATGAGAATGAAATTAAATGAATATTTTCATGTAGCATGGATAGGAGAGTAATCTGATACAATCTCTTTGGGAGAAAATACCTAGCAATATATATATATATCATTCACTCAAATTCAGTAGTTCTACAAATATATTGTTTTTAAAACTAAAATATACAAGTGAAAGTTAATGAACGAGACTCATAACAATGTCATTGACAAAATCCAAAATTTTAAATGGCTTAAATCCCAATGAATAGAAATTGGTAGTATCTAGCTTATAGTATATCCACGAGAGAATATTATGCTTTCAACGAAGTTCAATTATTTAAGAATTGCTTAAAATATTCAGCTGAAACAATAGAACCATACTTTATTCAAAAAAAATTTTTTTTCTTTTTTTGAGACGGAGTCTCGCTCTGTCACCTAGGCTGGAGTGCAGTGGCACGATCTCGGCTCACTGCAAACTCTGCCCCCCGGGTTCACCCCATTCTCCTGCCTCAGCTTCCCGAGTAGCTGGGACTACAGGTGCCCGCCACCACGCCCAGCTAAGTTTTTTTTTTTTGTTTCTTTTTTTGTATTTTTAGTAGAGACGGGGTTTCACCATGTTCGCCAGGATGGTCTCAATCTCCTGACCTCATGATCCACCCACCTCAGCCCAAAATTTTTATATGTTACATGATCTCAACTACGTAAAAACTATATCTCTAAAACCATTAGAAGTCAATCTAACAAACTTATTTATGAGATGTAAAATTAAGAGTGCTTTTCTTTCTTCTACATCATACTTTCTGTATTTTTCATATTTCCTGCCTTTTATTTATCCATTCAACACACTATCGAGCATTATGTTTGCCATTCATTGTTCTAGACACTGGGGATACAGCAATGGGAAAAATAAAACAGATAAAATTTCTACTTACATGGAGCCTCAGCCTCACTGAGAAGATAAACAACAAACAAATTTAAAAATTAGAATATATAGTATGAGAGAAAGTAATTAAATGTTGTAGAGAAAAAGACAGCAAAAAAAGAGGATTCAGGAGTGCCAATGAGAGAAGAGTGCAACTTTAAATGGGGGAGTCAGAGAGACCTCACTCAGATGGTGACATTTGAATAGATTCCATTAGGAGTTTAACAGGGTGCCATGTGGAGATGTGGGGATGCACTGCAGACAGAGGGGACAGCAGGAGCAAAGGCTCTGAGGTGGGATGTGCCTGAGCATTCATAAAACAACAAAGAGGTCAATGAGGCTAGAGCAAATGGTCATGTCATTTTTTCATGAGTCAAAGACAAGCATTTTAAAAGAAAGAATAGGAAAAGACATATCTGTTTCAGTACAGATGTATCAGAGAAGCAAAATTAAAAACCTGAATTTGATTTAAAAAAAGACCATACGGAAGTTCCGTTTAATTTTTCCTAATTAATTCCCAGTGATTCTATTTGAAAATTTAAATTGCATTTATTATTAATTTTAAACACAGTATAGTGACTTTGCTTGAAAAAGTAGATTTTTATAAAAGTCTTTACATACAAAGAAGTGATTGTGTCCATCAAAAGATAAAGAAATGTAGTGAATTCAATTAAATATTATACTGAAGTTAAAAGGAATCAAAATGGATAGATCAGTAAAGCACAGTGTTAACTGAAAAATACATGTTCGACAATGAGTACAGCAAGATACCATTAATGTAGCTTATTAAACACATACATAAAGCAGTGATATATATTGTTAGCAGATGTGTATGCGTATGTAAAGTTATAGGAAACAAGCAGGAAGGGTACATACTAAAGTGATGACAGTGGTTGCCTAGAAGAGGGGGTGTGACAAAAATGATGGAGGAGGTCAAAGGAGGAAGATATCTTAAAGCTGGAAACAAACAGGGCAAAACATTAATTATTGTTAATGTGAGGTGGATATATAGATGCTTATTATATAAAGCTTTGTACTTTTTCAGATTTTAAAAATTTTCCTCAGATAAGGAAGGAAGGAAGGAAGAAGGAAGGCAGGCAGGCAGGCAGGCAGGCAGGCAGGCAGGCAGGCCTGTCCTCCACCTATGAGGAAAGCAAGTCAGTTAAAATCAACAAGTGTTCAGTAACCACCTATGATATGGCAGGCACTGTGCCCAGAGCTAGATGTACCGAAGTGAGTAAGACACAGTCCCTTCCCTAAAGCAGCTTCCCAGGGGAAGTCTGCTAAGCACATGAGTATGTGTTTCAATGTGTTTGTTTTAAGCTACACAATCTAATTGTTAATACCTTATTCTAGATAAATCATCACTGATAATAGCTTAATTTTATTTTCATTAAGAATACTAACTCTAATTTAACTAGAAAGAGGATACTTGCTAAAGATAGATTTATTAATTAACATTAAATGGGGAGAGGTCAAACAGTCCCATAATCAATAAGCATTTGTGTGGGGTGCGGTCAATTGCTGCTAATACTCTATTATAAATTACCCTAATGAAATCACAAGTAATGTGATTTCATTTACAAATCTTTCATTTGTAAATCATTTTTAAAAACTAACTTAATCAGAGTTCACAGATTGAAAAGTACAAAGATGGTTCTAGCCTCTAGCTCTAGCTTCAGTCAGGCCTGGATCCAGGTGCTCAATGTCACCTACAATCTCTCTCTACAACAGTTGGTTCTGCTATCTTTGCAATGGCAAATTTCTAAGGCAGATCCTCTGTACAAAGTGAAAAAAAATGGTCATCAGTGGCTCCAGCTAAAGGGAACACTTCACACACACAAGTCCCAGACAGATACTGTGTTCACTCGCAATAGGCTGGCTTTGTGATGTGTTCGCTCCCAACAGGTTGGCTTTGTGATGTGTTTACTATGGTGGCCAAGGGACATATCAGCTCCAGTGAGATGAGAATGGAGGATACGTGCTTCTTCAAAGGAAAATGAACACTGTAAGCAAAAACAAAACTATATACAGCATATGAAAAATGTTATTTACAAAATATTTTGTCATTAAGCTGTGGTAATGATTCTGATACCAAGCTCTGCTAAGCATACTACCAACATCATCTCATCTAGACCATATAACAACATCTGAGGTAGATACTCTTATGCCTATTTTAGAGTTCAGTAACTCAACTCCCAAAGGAGTTAAATTGTCCAATTACGTAGCAGAAATGGGATTAGCAACCAGGTGGTAGATTAATTATTACTTTGAAAGGATCAGATTATTCTATCAAAATGAATTCTATTTGCTTTTAAAGATTATTATAATCCAGGCCAAAAAAAGATACTCTTAAAATTCTTAAACAATAAATCCAGTTCCTAACTATCTGAAATGTGAACCCAGTCTAATGAATGTCATCCTCTTAGGATAACCAATTCATGTCTTACATATATTTCATCACTTCCAGTTGCTTTTCAGAATTTATTCTCCATTTTTTCATGGATGGTCTTTGATTTTAAAAAATGTAATTTATGTCGCTAGAAAACAACCCTTAAAAAATAATAACAGTTTTCTACAAAACTACAGCAATTCTTGGCACTCACTGCAGTGTTGTGAGGCCACTCAGCTTAGCCTTCCAGTCCTGGCTGGATTTTCCATGCAAATCTTTCTCCATTTTCCAACTATCCTCCTCCTTTGGGATTCTCTCCTCTTTCAACTCCCTGCTACATATAAAGCAACCTGACACAATCTCTTAATATCAATCATTCAATTCAGTAAATATGTGTACAGTGCTACTATGTGCTAGGCACTCTGCTAGGCTGTAGGGACTCAAACTTAAAGAGACGCAGTCTTTGCCCTTGAGGAGTCCATAGTCTAGGAGTGAAGATAGTCTCCCTCTCTCTCACCATCTGTCTCTTCCTTCCTCCCTCTTTATTCCTTTCTTTCTCGGCCTTAAGAGAAAAAAAGCAGAGACTGAAATCCAACCACTTTTCCATTAGCCAAACCTGCACTCTGGCCCAAGGCTCCATTGGTCTAGAGGAAGGGGCGTCTTTCTCCAAGGTGGTAGCTTTGCACAAAGGTGCCATATGTGATTAGAAAGTTCTGCCTGTCTGCCTTCTTTCTTTCCTTCTTTCCTTCCTGCCTGCCTTCCTTCCTGCCTGCCTGCCTTCTTTCCTTCCTCCCTTCCTTCCCCCCTTCCTCCCCTCCTTCCTTTCTTCCTCTCATCCATTCTTACTTCCTTTCTTCCTTCTATCCTTCCATCCATCACTATTGGCCACTGTCTGTGCTATAATAGATGTTGAATATCCAACAGTAACCAAGACGGGGTTTCTGTACTCATGAATCTTACAGCATAGCTGGAAATATAAATAAATTATAATAAAAGGAGAATGCATTATTACAAACATGAAAAACAAGTAGCATGAAAGAATAACTAACTCAATCTAAAGAGGGAGAAGGAGCAGAAGAGTCCACCTCTGAGCTGGGTTTGAAGTGTCAGTTGGAGTTTGCTGAATGGACAAAAAAGCAAGAACAGTCAGCCAGAGTAAATAGAATATCAAAGCTCAGAGGTGTGAAACACCATTGTAAGTACATGGTGTTTCTGCTTCAGTATTAAAGGAATTTGCTACTTGCCACTCTGCAAAAAATCTCAAAGTAGTCCCACAAACTATAATCAGCTTTGAATAAAGGGTCTAGGCAGGCACAATGGCATATCCCTATAGTCCCAGCCACTTGGGAGGCTGAGATGGGCAGATCACTTGAGCCGAGAAGTTTGAGACTAGGGGGCAACATAGTGAGAACCCAACTCAAAAGAAAAGATCTAAAACTATATTATCTTCCAAAACCAGGGGAAAAAGTCATTCGGGTAGCATCAATAAGCTATATTTTTCATCTAGAATTGACCTCAACAGAAGCAAAATTACATGTCATTAGAATTTCTTCATAATCCCAGACCAGGCAGGAGTCAAGTAAAAAGATGAAATATTTTTATTTCAAAGCATAGTCAAAGGCAGAAAAAAAATATGTATAATTTAAATCAAAAAAATAAAAAATAAAAAAAGGCAGTTCCTTTCCTTTTTCACTCTCAGCCTGTACCTGTAATTATCTAGACATTTGCTGCAACTCTTCCTGCCCTCCTGCTGTGTGGAGGCCACTTGGTGAACAGATCTCTGTGCATCTTAGTAAAGCATGGATAGAGGTTATTGCCCACATTTGTTTATGGATCTACTCCACGTTACAGAGAAATGTTTGCTTAAGAAAGAGCTAAGGGCTGGGCACAGTGGCTCACGCCTGTAATCCCAGCACTTTGGGAGGCCAAAGCAGGCAGATCACCTGAGGTCAGAAGTTTAAGACCAGCCTGGACAACATGGCAAAACCCCGTCTCTATTAAAAATACAAAAATTAGCCAGGCGTGGTGGTGCACGCCTGTAATCCCAGCTACTTGGGAGACTGAGGCAGGAGAATCGCTTGAACCCAGGAGGCAGAGGTTGCAGTGAGCCGAGATCGTGCCACTGCATTCCAGCCTGGTGACAGAGAGAGACTCCGTCTCAAAAAGAAAGAAAGAAAGAAAGAGAACTAGGGAGGTGTCAACACAAAAGCTAACTCACCCATTTCTTCACAGGACATGTTGGTCCTCTTGAAGTGAGGTCTGAGGTCATTTGTGGGGCATCAGAGAGGATGAACGCATGGCTGATTTTATGAGGCTTGCTGAGAGATAAGGTGCAGACTGCAGCTTTAACTGCTACAAGGTCAAATACTTGACCAAAAGTGAAAACAAAAATGAAGGAAGCAGAATGTTGCAAATGACAGAAAGGAGAGACAAAAAAAAAAGACAACCTCTTAAAATACTATGTAAAAGATGCACTGAAAAATAATGGTACTAAGGTAACTGTATGAATCTCTCTATGGTTTCTGTTCTGTGTTTTTATGATCAGCTCAAGTAACTAAGTACATATGGCATGTTTGTAAGTAAAGCAGTCAATGAAGTTGGTTACACCTCTGCATTTATTACCATGCCCCTGAGTATTATTAACTTTTACACTCCCCATAAAATATAATTTATCACTTAAATAATTTGCTTTGTGTCAGGGTTCAGTGTGCTCCAGTGCCTTCCTGCTCATTAAATGAGATATTTTTACTTAATGAGCCAAGGATGTCCTTTGTATTTAACATTTGAATTGATTTCTAACACTTCATTTTTGTAACAGTTTGGTGTGTAATTCCAAAAAATATGGGTTTTATTTCACAACGTCAAAGAAAAACAGTTGAGATTGTTAGATACATGTGGCATTTTAAGTGATAAGAAATGGTTTTATCCCTAACTAACCATAAAGATGGAGCAAACAAAAATCATGAAAATATGCCACCATCAAATAATTATTTCTTTGCACTAGGAAGCAAATAACGGAATTTGGGAACTGACATATCTATTGATTGTTCAAAACAAAAGTTCAACTCTAAGCCACTCTGAAAAAAAGTTGTGATCTAATGCAAAAATACAAAGTCAACGCTGCCATGGTTAGCTGAACGTCTTGGGATTTTTTCAACATGTATAACCACTAGCTTCTGGGTCAGCAGTGTCCACTTGATGAAAATGACTGCCTGTTTGGAACTTTCTTTCTATTTAACAAACCAAAGCTTAAGAATTGAAATCCCATATTTTCTAAATTATTTTTCAATCCTTTGGTATTCTAAACAGTTGAAGATACTTACTGTCACCAGACAGGGAAAGAGAGGAGAAACCAGGCCCAGTAACGGGGAATAAAGATATCTTTGAGCTGGCCCCAGTGGCTCATGCCTATAATCCCAGCACTTTGGGAGGCCAAGGTGGGCAGATCACTTGAGGTCAGGAGTTCGAGACCAGCCTGACCAACATAGTGAAACGTCGTCTCCACTAAAAATGCAAAAATTAGCCGGGCATAGTGGTGCATGCCTATAGTCCTAGCTACTTGGGAGGCTGAGACAGGAGAATCACTTGAACCCAGGAGGTGGAGGTTGCAGTGAGCCGAGATCACACAATCCAGCCTGGGCGACAGAATGAGACCCTGTCTCAAAAAAAAAAAAAAAAAAAAAAAAACACATATCTTTGATATGAAAACTACAGGCAAAAATGTTATACTAATCCAAATTATTCATAATTCATAATGTATACATATATGTGTATATATGTATGTGCATATATCTTAATGTAAAGTTTCTATTTTGGATAACAGCACACTGGATTGATCATTTATTAAACATTTTTTTATTCTGCTTCAAATATGTATAAACAAGCATATCATTATAGTACAATATAAAATCATTAAGAAAAGCAGGATTTAAAAGATTTGGGAATAAAACAGTTGAATGCTTATTCTGGTTTTATATACTCTAGAGAATTTGAGTACTTTTCCCTCGCTTCTTATTCAGAATTGTCTCCCATTCTACATCCCCTGCCTATTCTTTCAGATCCATGAAAATAGACCATAATTTCAATCATCTGTGATGATAAAGGAACTAGACCAATAAGACCTTGAAACATTAATACTGCAAAGTTGGTCAAAAACCATTTCCATGGTTGAATAAGCTTAGAAACTAATGCCTAGTATAGTCTCTGCCTATAGTTTCATAATGCACATTTGCATTTTTAAAACTATGGAAAATTCTACAAAAAGAAAACTTGTTTATCCCAGGGTTTCCCACATGTATATGACTACAGAAACGTTTACTTCAGTAACACCTTTGGATACCCATTAACACTACGGTTTTTTCAAAAAGAATTTCAGAAATGGTTTAACAATTAAATAAATTTAATTAAATAACCAATTGAGTGAGGGTATTTGAGTGATGATTGAGTGAGGGTGTTTATATTTTAGAAAATACCCCTTTCTAGCCAGGCCACAGTGGCTCATGCCTGTAATCCCAGCACTTTGAGAGGCTGAGGCAGGAGGACTGCTTGAGGCCTGGAGCTCAAGAGAAATGAACAAAGTATTAATAAATTGAAAGGTACATTTGAGTTAGAGAAAAGTTTAAATTAAGAAATAGTTCAATAATGCACATTTAGTATTTGGAAGAAACTAGTTTGTGTATTTGGGATTCATGCCCTGGAGGATCTAACTTTAATAAATGAAATCGTAATTATTTTAAATTAATTAAAATAAATCATTTTCAATGAATTTATCATTAATACTATTATTCATTTTTTAAAAATTGCCCCAAGTACTAATGTAGTATTAATTCCAAATTAATATAATTAAAAATAAATATTTAGTAAATTCTCATAACCGGTTCAAAATATGTATTGAAGAAAAACAGCATTTCTACGTGCATTGATTTTAATTGATTCTCCAAGCATAGCTACATTTTTAAAAAAGAAAAAAAAATGACTCACACACCCTGGATTCCTTTGATTATTGAATCTCTTTTCTAATATAAACAGATGCAGTGAGTAACACTCTAAATGGTATACAGCAATGTTGTTCTACAAAATGAAGGTTAATACCAAAAGAACCTTTCAGTTACGTTATGTATTTGAATTTCAATTCTGTCAAATAATCATAACTTTTTCGTTTCATTGTAATATGTATATAATCCTTAAAATGCACTTGCATTTTAGTTTTATGTCTAGAAAAAGCTCTATAAATGGATGTCATTAGAAAAGCTCATACACTGTGATATACCCATGCCCACAAAAGCAGCCTTATTTCTTTTCACCCCTTCATCCATTTATCCTCCAGCAAAACCAACAATCTCCCAGGAAGACTTCCTTGAGACTTCTGCTCCAAACTGGTTTAGACACCTGACCACTAACTTTCAGTGATATCTAATGCCTACCTCTTTTACTTCCCACATTTTATCATAATTATCTGTTCATCTGTGGAAACTCAAAAGTTGAACAAATAAGTGATTTAAAAGATGGCTAATTATTAAAAAGTCAAAAAACAATAGATGTTGGCATGGATGTGGTGAAAAAGGAAAACTTATACACTACTGGTAGGAATGTCAATTAGTATAACCTCTATGGAAACACTATGGGGATTTCTCAAAGAACTCAAAATAGATCTACCATTTGATCCAGCAATCCCACTACTGGTTACCTACCTAAAAGAAAAGAAACCATTACATCAGAAAGACACCTGTACACATATTTTATCATAGCACAATTCATAATTGCAAAGACATGGAGCCAAACTAAGTGTCCATCAACCAATGACAGCATAAAGAAAATGTAGTATATAGACACCCTGGAATACTACTCAGCCATAAAAAAAAATGCAATGTTGTCTTTTGCAGCAACCTGGATGGAGCTGGAGGCCATTATTCTAAGTGAAGTAATTCAGGTATGGAAAACCAAATACCATATGTTCTCACTTATAAGTGAGAGCTAAACTATGGGTTCACAAAGGCATACAGAGTGGTATGATGGATGTTGGAGACTGAGAAGAGCAGGGGAAGTGAGGGATAAAAAACTACATATTGGGCACAATGTACACTTCTCGTGTGATGGGTGAACTAAAATCTCGGACTTCATCACTATACAATTCATCCATGTGACCAAAAACCACTTGTACCTCTAAAGCTATTGAAACTAAAAACAAAATTTTAAAGATGGCAAACTCCTAATAGTGAAATTATCATGTAATACTTATAAGATAATCAAAGGAATTAAGTGATGATGATGTTTTAAGGAACACGATGTCCTGCTGGGAAGAACATGGAGAGTGTTATTGTTTCTCTGAAGGATTTTGCCTTTTTTAATTAAGTAAATTCTATACCCATTTTTTCCAGAATTTTTTTTTTTTAGTTTTACTTTAAGTCAATGATATGAATTAGATACAATTCTAAGTAAATGCTATACCCATTTTTTCCAGAATGGTTTTTTTTTAGTTTTACTTTAAGTCAATGACATGAATTAGATAAAATTCTCAAGCTTTCATTAAGACTTTAAGAGGCTACCACCTGCCTCCATGGACATTTAGCATTTCACAGATTTTCTTGCATTACCATATCAAAATGTTCTCATGAGGAAGCAGCTAGTGCTGATTTATATTCTCTATCCTGTCTTTAAAATTGAGACCCTATATGATACTCTTCACTGACCCCAGATCTTCTTGCACTAGTCCTTGTGAGAATGCCCAGCATATTCAGTATCTTGAACTGAAAAAAAAAAAAAATCTCTACAAACTTGCTTGGTTAAGAGAGTGTAGGCCCTTGGAGAGTAGAGCCCAAGAAAGTAGAACATATCTGATAATCTTTCTCAGTGCTAGAGTTCCCTTCTTTCTAGAGATGGCTATTTTCCTGAAGTCTCAGCAGAAGTACTGAGCACAGAACCCAGGTTTACTAACTCAGCATGGTAAGCCCTCATTTCAGCAGATCCAAAAAAAAAAGGAGATTTTTAGTATCACAGGCCTCCTTCCATTATAACCATCATCAGCTCTGATATTACCAGATACTTCCTCTAGTATTTTACTAAAAAATACTGAGTCTCTGCGATATCTCTTATTTCATGACAATGTAGTTTGCAATTTGCCTAGTCTCACACCTGGGAAGAAGCAAGGGCATATTATTGTGTCAGAGCAAACATTCATGTAAAAAGCAGGAGAAAAAAGACCTTTCACTTTTAACCATGAGCAAGTTCTCACCCTCCCTGTGCATCTAGCTTTCAGGTGAAGATGAGTTGACCGAAGTAGATGTGGCTGATCCAGCTGTTGCACCCTCCATCCAGAATAACTTTTGTGCCGTTGCCTTTGGTGCAACCCCTTGACATGAAACCACAGTTCTTCCAATAAGCAGAGTGAATGTGAACACATGTTGGCAGAACTGTGCCATTTACAAAGGAGGTGGTGAGATATTACTGAGGAAAAGCTAGACAATGCTGCACCAGCAATCTGATCCTGCTCATTCTTTCTCCAAAATGTAGTTTCCAACTCTGCAGGAGTAGTGGCTGTGAAATACATGGGAAAGAGTTTAAAAAGTATATATCCCACATTTCACAGCACTTTCCAGGATTTTATGTTTCAGCATAGACAAAAGTAAGTGTATAATGCTTGTAAATAAAATTTACAAACCAAACAGAATTTTGCCAAACAAAAAAGTTGTTTCCCTTACAACAGCCCAACTTGTGATTTCATTAACAAAATTGATATGTTAGTTCAAATCAAATATCTCATATCATTAAACCATCCACAAGCAAATTTGTTTTACATTAACAGTTGAGTAACCCTGCAGAGAGTGCGAGCTCAGGGGAACAGAAAGTGAAAATATAGTCTTACCAGCATGATTTAAATTAATTAAACAAACATTAGTACCTTCAAGCAGTTACACACTATTACTTTAAGTCTTTGGTGGGGAAAGCTATGATTTACATGTTCAATCATTTTAATACTTTCTATGAACGCGATATTACAGTAGCTTTGTTAGCTGATGCTATAAACAAAAGATACAGTTGAAAATACATGGTATAATAATTAAAACGTTATTATGCTGACACTATCTTATAGGATCTTGTAACATCTGTATTGACTGTGATAAGCATTGATTATCCGGAATGATGTAAAATATTTGGGGAGTTAATAACTATCAGGAATTCAGTACATGCTAAGACAGCAAAGATGAATCACAGGAAATCCAGATCAAAGCAGGTTTGTGAATAAGCTTGTTTTTATAGTTAATGACTCACTATAAAGTGCATATACACATTTCTTTTCTCCAATGAGATGCACAAGGAAATGCCATAAAGAAACATCCCGTCCTGTGTAGCATTTCTGTACATCTGTCGAATTTCTATATGTAGAGAGGAGGATGTCAACACACAGCACTACAAAGACTGAATTGATCCAATCCATCAAGTACTTAACATGCACTTTTAAAATCATTAAAAAGTTCTTTGAATTATTAAGACCTATTTCAAAGAAAAAAAAAAAGCCCACAACTTATAAATCTTGCATTTCCTGAGAGGTTAATTTAAGGATGCTAGGGTCAGCAGTTATCCAGTTCTAGCAAAGATTCTGAAATTTCCCTTCAAATATGGCCTGATAGTGAGTCATTTTCTTTTTTTCTTTTTTTTAAAGAAAATCTCACCCAGCATCACCAAGTGGATGCCTTACCCTCTTTGTGAACCTTATTTGAAGAATAAACTGCTCAAGGCACTAAACTGGGGCTCTTTTCAGTTTATCAAAATAGACACAGAAATAACTGACAGTCTGTGATCTATTTCTCATGTGTATACATATAGGTGCACAGAAGCTTTGTATAATATAGAGTAAACCCTTCAACGTAATCTAAAAGCTCATCACCATCAGCCTCCCACCTTCTCTCTAGCCTCACCTATCACCACTGACCATCTTTCCCAGCTACTTCCAATCTCCTTCCTGCTGCACTTCACCTATATAGCCCTTATACCCACAACATACTTCCCTCTCCTGCCTGCCTATTTAACTGCCCCTGGGTCCATTCCCAACATGATTTAGTCTTCATATCCCCTGGAAAGTCTTGTGTGACACCCTCCAATGTGGGTCAAGTGCATTTTTAAGGTGCTCCCACAGAACCTTATACTTAAATCTTCCAAAATATTTATCACATTGTATCAAAATGGCCATTTGTCTCGTCTGTTTCCCCACAAGTCTATGAGGTCTTTGAAAGCAGGGGCCACATTTTATACATCTTTGTATTTTCAGGAAAAGCATATAGCATCTACTAAATACATGCTCAGTGAATGGAAAAATAAGTCAATGCCACATTCATCCACATCATATAATTTGACTCTGAGAAAGATCCTATCAGAGATGTCTTATATCCAGAACACAATGAGGAATTATTCTAAGCATGTTCTAGGGATGCAGAGTGTCCTAGACTGGTTCCAACACTTTAGAGAGGATTTGGATCCTGTGAGTTCTGAGAACAAAATGAGAAGAAGCTAAGAGGAAAACTAAAATCCGTCTAGATTTGTACCCTAGAATAAACCTAAATAGGTAGTCAATATGATAACCAATATTTTCCAAATAACAAAAACTAGTAAAATGCTTCCCAAACCTGGCTGATTCCACTCCTGAGTGGTTACTGTAGAGATGGGGATTGGAGGGAGGGGACGGAAAAAAGGGAGTAGAGGAGGGTGGGGGAAGACACATGTCCATGGTAAGACAGATAATAGAATGTCCATAGCTGCTTTATTTATAATAGCCAAACATTGGAAACATCTCAAGTGCTCCTCAACAGGTAAATAGCTAAATATTTTGTGGTATATTTATAAAATTAAATACTATTCAGCAATCAAAAGAAAGAAACTACTGATGCACACTACATGGGTGAATCTCAAAAACATGATGCTGGGTGAAAGAAGCCTTACTCAAGAGTACATATTGTGTGATTCTCTTTCTATGCAGATCAGAATAGGCAAAACTATGGTAAAAAAGAAAATTAGAATGGTAGTTGCCTATTCTGGGATAGGCCACAAGGACACTTTCTGGGGTGATGATAATGTCCTATATCTACATGGATATAATCTGTGTAATCTGTAAGTTACACAAGTATATGTGTACCTATACATAAACATACACATATATATTTGTCAAAATGTACCAAATGGCACACTTAAGATTTGTACTTTCCACTGTGTGTAATTTTTACCTTAAAAATCACAAATAATTCTTGAGTTCTAACTAATGATATACCTGCTGAAATGTTTAGGAGTGAAGTGTATTGAGGTGTTTAACTTATTTTTAAATGTATCAAAGACGGGACTGATGGATGGACAGAAGGATGGAAAGATGAAAAGATATGTGATAAACTAAATGTAGCAAAATGTTAGTTGTAGCCTCTAGGTGGCCAGTATATGAGTGTTCCTTGTAAGATTCTTTCAACTTTGTTATATTTGAAAATTTTTTATGACAAAATAGTAAGGGTAGAGTATATATTCTAATCCTTCATCCCAAATTACTCGGGGGCAGGGAACCAAGGTACAAACATGTTATTTATCTACATTTTGTTAAGCTTTCAAAGTGACTTTGTATTCAGCAATCAGCTACAGGTTGGTGCGATTAATATTTAGGACCTACTGGAATTTGTCCCAATGTAATATTGTGAGAACCCACATCCCAACACCCAATTTTTTCTCTCACCTATCACAAATTAATGCCTGAAATTCCACCAATCTAGATTCACTTTACAAGGGAGAAGTAAATAAGCCAGTAAATCAATAATTAACCCACAGTGAGAAAATAAGGTAATGGAGCCTTTCCAACTGGGCGTTATCTGAATATGCATTTTCATGAAAGATAAAGCAAGCCAAGAACAGAAAACTGAGGGGAAATGTCTTCTCAGAGAGAATAAGAACATCTGAAAGTGCCCTTGACAATCTTGCCTCCTCTCAGCTGTGCCTGAGAAGTACCATACAGTAAAATAACCAAAACACAGCAATTGATTGAGATACTGAAGAAAAGCTTTTTTGCCCTTTTGGGCCTCAATTACTTTAGCTGTAAAACACAATCTTTCCTGTTATATATAATGGTTACAAGATAGGATTGCCAGATGAAATACAGGATACCTAGTTAAATTTGAATTTTGGATAAACTGCATATATTTAGTATATCTATGTTTCCACTATTGTATGGTACATAATCACACTAAAATATATATATATATATATATATATATATATATATATATATATATATATATTATTTACCCAACATTCAGGTTTAACTGCGCATTTTGTTTTATTACTGTTTTGTATTTGTTTTTCTGTCTGTTGCTAAATCTGGCAACTCTATTCCAAGGGGACGCGAATATTAGAACTTCAGCTCAGATTCAGTGCTATTTTGACGAAAAATTCCTTATGACTGAGAAACCAAAGCGACTCATTTTGAAAAGTGTAAGTATTATGTGTAAAAAGGTTTTAAGTGCATGATGCAAACGGAGCTTTCTTTTTTTTTTTTTTTTTTTTTTTTGAGATGGAGTCTTGCTTTGTGGCCCAGGCTGGAGTGCAGTGGTGCAATCTTGGCTCACTGCAACTTCTGCCTCCTGGGTTCAAGCGATTCTCCTGCCTCAGCCTCTCAAGTAGCTGGGACTACAGGCGCCTGCCACGATGCCTGGCTAATTTATTTATTTTTTTTTTTTAGTAGAGATGGGTTTTCACCATATTGGCCAGGCTGATCTCGAACTCCTGACCTTGTGATCCACCCGCCTTGGACTCCCAAAGTGCTGGGATTACAGGCGTGAGCCACCGTGCCCGGCTGCAAATGGAGTTTTCAAACTGTAAGCCATTCAGATGAGGCATCCTTGTTTGCAGTAAGACCAATGTCTGATTCTGCGGAGGCTCTATAATTCACCACTGTGCCCAGCCGAAAAGGAATCGTGGATGCTTCTATGACCTTTATGCAGATAAATAAGGAAAGAAATGCCACAAGATATGTGAATCAATGCAACGGTTTCCATGTGTAAAACGTTGCACATGATTGGGGTGAGAATGGGGAAGGATTCTTGACTTGGATGAATACATCTACTTCATACAAATTGAAGAATTGTTTTAACCGTGTTCAGCTCCAACCGAATGCCTCCACCTCAACTTAATGCAAGCACGAGATGTTTCTTACTCATCTGAAGTCAGAGTAGGTTCAAATAACAGACATTAAATCCCCACCCTGGAATCTGAAGAGGTCACTGGGGCTAACTGAATACTCCATTGTTTTATTTTAAAATTCTGTGTGAAATGGCCACCGATAAAAAATGAGTTTTTCCTTAAAATGCTGACTGAATCTGTTTTGCAGGAAAAGGAATAGGCAGCAGACACAGTTGAAGTCTCTCTGCTTGGGCATTCAGCTTCAGAGTGGAGAAGTTGAATATTTCATATTTAAAAGTTGAAATTAAACTTCCAACATCAGGTATCATATTTTAGAAGCCACTAGGGTAAGAGTCAGTCCCAGAAGAGTCTTGTTTATTATTGTTTATTCTCATAAACATAGATCATTGTGAAGGAAATGTGAAAGAGCTGAAAGTAATAAGAAGTTGCTGCCAGATAAAAGCTGACCTTCAGAGTCTACACAAGCAGTTTCTTCCAGGTTTCTTGTAACATGCAGCTCCTTTACATGGTGGGTGAAAATTTTGAGTTAGGAACATGTCACGTTTGGCACAAGCTTTTGAAATCTTAACTAAACACTAACTGAGGTCACCCCTAAAGAAACAAGTGTTTACCTAAATGCAATCTCACCTTCATATACACATCACACATTTGATTTCATATTTTCTACACACATTTTAAATTCATTTGCTCTTTCTTTATACCATGTCTTTTCTTATGCTATTTTAGTTTCTCAACTATTGTTTATTCCACCCATTCAGCACTGTACATTTAAGCTTTTTATTTTTTTTAAAGACCATGCATTAACTTTTCTTTTTATAACCCCTGCACAGCTTTAAAAAAAAAAAAAAAAAAATTGTTGTAACATTTTGTACTACGCCATGGCACCAGGATTAATTGTGTCTTCAGTCATTATCTTGTCCTTGTTTTTTTCAGACCTGTGGCCTCTGAAATTTTTCAAAACATCTCAGGGACTAAAAAGACATCTTCTTCACAATAGCATAAACTAATGCTCTGTAGACCCAACAATGGATGTTTATTGCACCTTACAAAACTACTTTAATTACCTTCAGATTACTGGTTTTATTCAAATAGATTCATTCTCATCTAAGGACGCCTGTGGACATTTACAAAAAGTTCTTACAATGTAGTATTCTATGAAGAGCTATTATAATATTGTCCCTGGCTTATATTTTAAAAATGAAAAGGAGATGGATTGATATTAAATTTTTTAAAACCTTTAGGTATGAATATACCAGGGAGGTTTTATCACTGTATATTATATCAGTTGAAAGCCTGGCACCTTAAGATTTAATTTTCTCTCAGTGAGTCCTGGACCTGTTCCAGCACAGTAACTACATCGTCATAATCAGGTTAAAACATATCAGTCTGTTGAACATAATTAAGCCTCTAGTTCATGCTGACACATTTATTTAGGCATAACATAATATATATGTATTTCTTTACCTTTGAAATAGGCACCAATTAAAAAGATAAAGCATTTGAGTCTATCTCTAAATTACTTTCATGTATACTTCATTACTTGAGTACTCCCCATTATCTCAAAAAAAAAGATTTCTTATTTTTAGTATATAAATAAAAATAATAATTTAGATAATATGTATTAAATACTTATAGTGTCAGATACTGTGCTAAGTGCTTCACTCGTATTATGTCATTTAATCTTTATAACGTCTCTAGGAAGTGTTTATATTGTTTCCATTCTACAGATAAGAAAATTGAGTCATAAAAAAGTTAAGTAACTTGTTGATATTCCAAAGCAAGTGGTACAGCCAGAATTCAGACCCAGAACTCCAAAACCCTCTATGCACTTGACCATTTTTTAATTTTTTAATTTTTTAATTTTTTATACACAAATTCAATTATAATCTAATTTTATTATATTCAATATTAATATATTTAAATGACATCCAATATATGATGTAATTTTACAACTGCACATTTCTATTTTGTAAAAATAAGAAATATTGATAATGCTAAAAAATAGCTAACTTTCCTTATACCTCTAAAACTCTCTGAGTTTAATATTGTAGCTAAAAATAAATTTATGTGTGACCCAGTTCACTTAAGAGAATCTCTAGAGATATGTGTATCTGATGGTCTTTTTTGCCACTACTCACTGTACCATGTACTAAAATAAATTTCACCATAGGCTTAGCCATTGAGAACCTGTGCTTGCCTTCAAAGCAATATCTGCGTACGCTAGGCTATATGGCATACATTTTTCATATAAACAATAAAAATGGCTGGTCAAATAACTAGAAGGAGGATATTGAATGTTCGCAGCACAAAGAAATGATAAATGTTTGAGATGATGGATATGCTAATTACTTTGATCAGATCACTATATATTGTATGTATCAAAGCACCGCAATACATCCCATAAATCTGTACAATTATTATACGTCAATTTTTTAAATTAGGATTTATAAAAAAAAAAAGAAGAAGAAGATTGGGACTCGTGAAAATGTGCCCCTAAGAGGAAAATTATTATTAAAGATCATCATCTTGCACTGGCTGCCTTTTAAAAAGGTGGCAAATCAATGGAGATGGGAAGCTCTTAAGGTCAAATGGTCAAATTGGTTTTGTCTCTGAACACAATCCACACAGTTCCCTTTCAAAGGTTTCATTATAAAACATAAGGAATTCAAGACATTGTTAATGTATTAAAATATAAAACTGTTCAAATGTGTTGTCATAAGAGCTTACCTGAATTTGGTTTTCAGGTATTTGGAGTCACATCCAAAATTTCCTGGGGTGTTTAATCAATTGTCTCTTCCTTCCCCTCTGCATTATCCTCCCCGATAGAAATTTGATTCTAAAACTAGGCCTTTTCATTGATAATAAATGGTTTCAAAGTTAGTTTGAGACAAATCATGAAGTCAGGTTGCTTTGTGTTTGGCCTCCCTTCCCTTCTTAAGCTTTCCAGCTACATTTGCTCTAAGCTTCTCTCTTCCTTCAGCACTTTTTTCACACCCGGCTGTCCTGGATTATTTTAGCCCCATCCCTTCATTGGTAGAGAAAGGCAACATAGTAAACGAACTCATAACGTGATTGCTAGTCTAAGACAATGCATCAATTTGGGGAGAATTTTAGGCACCAAGGCTCTGAACATGGAGGTATTTGGGGTTAAAGGAGCCTCAAATCAAGATAGTCTCTACCAGCCTCTTAATATTATTCCTGCTGAGATCAATCTACTGGTGAATAAGTTGAATCCATATCTATTGCCCTCCCTTAAAGTAGAAGAGGAAAAAAAACTTGCCTTCAATATTTCAACTACAAATCGAAGTCAAGGGAATTTGCAGAAAGTATAAGTAGTCCTTAGTTGGCCTTCATTCTAAAGTAAGAAACTCACCAAAAGTAAAAGCGAAACTAACGAATCCCATTGCAATGTTTGGCAGCCTTCAAGAAGGCATCAGGAGAACCAGATGTCTCCCTAGGTATAGCTCACATTGCTACCATAAACTTCTAAGATGGAAGTCTTCAAATAGGAGTACAAGTACTCCCCAATGGAAGGCACTTTTATTGCAGTGATTAATAAAAAGCTTTCAAGCATAAAGGATCAAAGATGAATTTAAGTGAAAAGAGAAATAATGTTGTTTCAACTATAAAAGAAGAGCTTTTTCATGAATTTTTTTAAATGGATGATAATGAGTAACAAATTGCTTTGATATTTAGATTCCACAGGACATGTTTAAAAGAATAATGTTGCAGTTTCTTTTAGTTTTAAGGTAATCAGTTTCCAGACCCACACATTTCACACATACTCTCCAAAACTGCTCTGCTTAAGAGCAAGCCATGGCCAGTGTATCACACCTATTCTCATTTCCCACTTCCTTGAATTAGGTTGGTGCAAACGTAATTGCTGTTTTTGTCATTAAAATGCCATTACTTTTAATGGCAAAAACTGCAATTACGTTTGCACCAACCTAATACAATTGTCTTTTGCCCTCTTTACAAAAGAAAGGCCTACCTCTTACTCATTCTGAATCTTATTATGGTGTATTGCCTTTATTTTTTTTTAAGTTTTAGGGTACATGTGTACAATGTGCAGGTTAGTTACATATGTATACATGTGCCATGTTGGTGTGTTGCACCCATTAACTCGTCATTTAACATTAGGTATATCTCCAAATGCTATCCCTCCCCGCTCCCCCACACCACATCAGGCCCTGGTGTGTGATGTTCCCCTTCCTATGTCCAAGTATTCTCATTGTTCAATTCCCACCTATGAGTGAGAACATGTGGTGTTTGGTTTTTTTTGTTCTTGAGAGAGTTTGCTGAGAATGATGGTTTCCAGCTTCATCATTGTCCCTACAAAGGACATGAACTCATCATTTTTTATGGCTGCATAGTATTCCATGGTATATATGTGTCACATTTTCTTAATCCAGTCTATCATTGATGGACATTTGGGTTGGTTCCAAGTCTTTGCTATTGTGAATAGTGCCACAATAAACATACGTGTGCATGTGCCTTTATAGCAGCATGATTTATAATCCTTTGGGTATATACCGAGTAATGGGATGGCTGGGTCAAATGGTATTTCTAGTTCTAGATCCTTGAGGAATCACCACACTGTTTTCCACAATGCTTGAACTAGTTTACAGTCCCACAAACAGTGTAAAAGTGTTCCTATTTCTGCACATCCTCTCCAGCACCTGTTGTTTCCTGACTTTTTAATGATTGCCATTCTAACTGGTGTGAGATGGTATCTCATTGTGGTTTTGATTTGCATTTCTCTGATGGCCAGTGATGATGAGCATTTTTTCATGTGTCTGTTGGCTGCATAAATGTCTTCTTTTGAGAAGTGTCTGTTCATATCCTTTGCCTACTTGTTGATGGGGTTGTTTGTTTTCTTGTAAATTTGTTTGAGTTCTTTGTAGATTCTGGATATTAGCCCTTTGTCAGATAAGTAGATTGCAAAAATTTTCTCCCATTCTGTAGGTTTCCTGTTCACTCTGATGGTAGTTTCTTTTGCTCTGCAGAAGCTCTTTGTAATCTTTGCAGTGGCAGAGGGACAATTTGAGATATTGGTGTCTAGTAAATTTCTGTTTCTGTTAACCAAGATATTGGTCGGCTTTACGGTTGATGTTTTGCATGTTTTCAAAGTGGTGAATAGTTTCACAATGACCTCTGACAGCTTAACATTACATCTTGCATAGAAGAAACACATGTCAGGATTCCATTTTCTTGCAGTGTATTCACATTCATGAAACACTGTCATTACTTTTCCAAATGAATGTTGAACAGCATAGAGGTATACTCAATTTTTTCTTAGATGTGTCTCCAGCTTGCTATCAACCATTTCTCTAATCATATATTTATTCCCCCAATGCACTTATTTAATTTAACTCAACAGGAAGATGTTGTGGATTCAAATACTAAAAGCACTGATTAATACAGCTTTTTTAAGCACTGCAGCAAAAACTTCTCTTTCTTTAATGTTTTCTTGAATCTTGTCTCATTCAGCAAATGTGACATTTATCCACAGACACATGAACTAATTGAAGGAAAAAATAGGCACCTCCATCTTCTGAAGAGATAATTTCAATAAAAATTTGCTCTTCGAAATTAATAATTATCAAAATGTGAGATGTATTTATACTTTTTTTTCACAATACTCTCATTTTATTTGTTAAATTTTTATGAATACATAATAGTTGTACATATGTGTCGGGTACCTGTGATATTCTGATACACACAACATGTAATTATTAAATCTGGGTAATTGGGATATCCATCACCTCAAACATTTACCATTTCTTTGTGTTGGGAACATTTCAAGATTTTGCTTCTAGCTATTGTGAAATACACAGTAAATTACAGTTAACTACAGTTGCCTTGTTGTGCTGCCAAACACTAGATCTTATTCTATTTAACTCTTGTTGATCAATTTGATCAATGATGCACCAATAATAGTGTAGTGATAATTCAAACCAAAGAGTATCTTTAACATCAGCCTTTTAAAATATTTACCATTTTTAAAACTCAAGGAAAACTTTTTAAATATTTATTAATTCATTTAAAAATAACAATAAACTCATTCATATTAACATAAATTTTGTTCTATGAAAAATAATGACATTTTTAAAACCAAAACAAGTTAGAAAGAAGAGTGACAATATTTTAAATCTTTTGTGAATGTCTTTAATGCATCTGGCTTAGAAGATTGCTGCATTCTCATATCTGCTTCTGCATTTAGCCCATTGTGATAAGCCATTTGGTTGAAGTATATAAAGAAAATCTAGTTGCTCACAAATATTAATAAATAGCTGGAAAAGGGAGGAGTATTTTAATAGCCTTTTCATATCGTTGCAGATATTCTTCTTTGACACAACACCAAAACGCAACAAGTAGTAAGAACGTAGAATATTAGACATTGGAGACTACAAAAGGTGGGTGGGTTGAGGGTGGCTGAGGGTTGAAAAATTACCTGTTGGGTACAATGTTCACTATTCAGGCGATGGATACACTAAAAGTCCAGACTTCACCACTACACAATGTATGCATGTAAGAAATGTGCACTTGTACCCTCTAAATATATAAAAAATAAAATAAAAAATAAGTAGTATCTTAAAGGTTATTTACAATGTGGAATCTGAAGCCATATCAATGAAGTTTTTATACTCTGTTACATTAAAATCCATTAATCTATCTTGTGCTTTGTGTTGTTTCTTTTTGTGTTTTGAGACAGGGTCTTACTTTGTCACCCAGGTTGGAGTGCAGTGGTGCACTCTCAGCTCACTGCAGCCTCCACCGCCCGGGCTCAAGTGATCCTCCTGCTTCGGCCCCCCAGGTAGCTGGGACTACAGGCACACACTACCACGCCCAGCTAATTTTTGTATTTTTTGTGATGAGGTCTCACCATACTGCCCAGGCGAATCTTGAACTCCTGAGCTCAGGGATCTGCCCGTTTGGGCCCCCCAAAGTGTTGGGATTACAGGCATGAGCCACCGTGCCTGGCCTGTCTTGTGCTTTAATAAATGCTTTGAAAAGCCTATGCATAATTTTGTAACATCATGTATTGACCATTCGGAAAATATGAGTTCACTCAGTTAAGTAGATCTTCCAAATGTTGACACATTTCATTACACAATATCAAAAATTCACGTTTGTTATCACCACTAATTTCATCAGAAAAGTCTTGAAGTATTGGGAAACTGCCATGTTTCCAGTGACAAATACAAATTTTCCAAAATTTAAGTTTTATGTGAAAGCTTGAATTGTACCGCCAATAACAAATACTGTCATTTGTTTTTCTTAACAGATTCACTTGGTTCATTTTTGAAAAACTGTTTACCAAAAATCCAAGTCTAAATAATAGTAGTTTGTCTGTCAATAGTTTCTTCAGGTAAGGATGGGGCTCCATGAAGAAAAAAAAAAAAAAAACTAGCTAGTTCAGCTTTAACTGACAATTGCGCAAACACTTTTCCTTAAAATAACTATGTGTATTTCCCATGTTGTCACAAAGAATATCAGAAAGATATACACTTAAGGGCCAAGATTTAATAAAATTAAAGAACATTCTTTAGTGCAACTGGCTTTAAAAAAAATAACCATTGCTCAGTAGTGAAGTATATATTGATTAATAATTGGCACAGTTGAGTGCCACTGTCTTGATTCATGTGAAGACACCAGCAGTTTTATTCGTCATTGCTTTTGCATCATCAGTACAAATACCAATCCCATAAAAAAAAAAAGGCAAATAGCTACCTAGCTTATTACTACTATAAAAATAACATTGACCTGGAAGATCACCTGAGGGGGTCTCGAGAATCCCAGGGGTCCATGGACCACATTTCAAGAACCATTTGGACTAAGCTATTTGAGGGTGTTTTTCTTTGACAAATTATAATCCTATATAATTGTTAGGTACACAGTGAAGTTATGATATATGTATACAGTGTGGAATTATTGAATAAAGCTAACTAACATATTCATCACCTTAAGTATTTATCATTTATTTCTCCTGTCTGACTGAAATTTTGTAACCTTTGACAAACATCTCCTTATTTCTCCCATCCCCCAGCCTCTGGTAACCACCATACTACCCTCTGCTTCCATGAATTCAATTGTTTTAGATTCCACATATAAGTAAAAACACATGTCTTGCTTTTCTGTGCCTGGCTTATTTCACATAGCTTGATGTCCTCCAGGTTTGTCTGTGTTGTAAATGATAAGATGTCCTTCTTTTTTAAGGCTGAATAGTATTCCATTTTGTATTTATACCATCCATTTTTATCCATCCATCCTTTGATGGACACTTAGATTGATTCCATATTTTGGCTATTATAAATAATGCAATCAACAGGAGAGTACAGATGTCTTTTCAACATACTGATTTCAAGTCCTTAGGATATACACCCAGAAGTGGAATTGCTGGATGGAGCTAAACTATTTTGATTCCACTGTATACATTTAAGATAATCTAACCCATTTACTTTAAAATTTTTAACATTTATAATGAATCAGAAATTACTACTATTCTACTTTTTACATTAATACAAAACAAAATTATAGATTTCAACCTAAATAATATGTATAATGGACTACCTAGTTTTTCAATGCTGTTTTTTTTTTTTATGGAAGATATAAACTAAATTTTTGAAACCCATTGCTCCAAACCCAGGCGAGCAAACTATAGGAAATAGAGCTGTGTTGATTTTACTCTTGCCTGGCTTTTATCTCAATGATAGTTTTCCAACCAAAAAAAAAAAAGTTCATCAGAGAGTTCAGAAATATGAAAGTGTCTTTGTCTTCAACTCTCTGTAAATTCCCATTCTTTTAAATTTAAAAATAGCACATTGAAATTCTTTAAAACAGCAGTAAATCTCATAACTCTACTGCCTTAATACAACCCTTATTTTCAGACATTATTCACAATAAGCACCCACATTTTATTTAGATGAAATCATGATGTACAGAACCATTCTGAAATTAAGGACATTGTTTAAATGAAGCACAAAGTGTAAAGAAAATGCCACCATGAGACATACACTGCTGACACTTCATTTTATTTTCTACCAGTCTTCTCTATGTATCCACATATTTTACCTAGACAAGCACACAAACATCCACAATTAGTATCATTTTGTGTCTACGTTTGTTTTAGGTTTCTTTTCTTTAACTTTATAGGTAACTATTTTTCATCTGTTTAAATACAGTTCAAAAACATTAATGGCTAGCCGGGCGCGGTGGCTCAGGCCTGTAATCCCAGGACTTTGGGAGGCCGAGGTGGGAGGATCACAAGGTCAGGAGTTCAAGACCAGCCTGGCCAATATGGTGAAACCCCATCTCTACAGAAAATACAAAAATTAGTTGGGCATGGTGGTGCACACCTATAATCCCAGCTACTCAGGAGGCTGAGGCAGGAGAATTGCTTGAACCCGGGAGGTGGAGGTTCCAGTGAGCTGAGATTGTGCCATTACACTCCAGCCTGGGCAACACAGCGAGACTCCATCTCAAACAAAACAAAACAAAAAAGAGAAAAGAAAAGAAAACATTAATGACTGTATAATATTGCATGAACTATTTTCATGCCATATTACCACCAGAGAGACTGTGCCGATTTACTTCCCTACAAGCAGTACAAAATGACATCTTTCCAAATGTTTGCTACCACAAAGTATTCTCTTTTTCCTCATATTTGGTAAGTTAGTAACTAGAAAGAGTTATATTGTGGCTGTTTGAGTTTACAATTCTTTGTGCTGAATGTTTTTCCCTAACTTACTTTCCTGTCAATATCTTCTACTGGCCTTGTCTAACCCTACCTTTGCCCACTTTCTTTTTTCCTTTTAGCATTTTGGTGTTTCTGCTAATTCACTTTCATGAGGTCTTTTTATGTTTAATATATTAGTCCTTGTTCTGTCCAACACAGATGATAAATTTCTTACTTTTCGGCTTTTTAATTTGTTTTCAAGAATGATGCATTTTTATTTCCATTAAGTAAAATCTAGCCATTTTTACTTAGTATTTACCCGTATGTTATTTGGACCCATTGATCAGGCTGGTGATTCTGACACCAGAACCACATAATTGTTATTATCTAGTACGAAATGTTCTACCTCATATTCCTCTTTTTAAAATTTTCATGGCTGTCTTCACTTGTTTACCTTTTTCCAGTGAAATCAAGAATCATTTAGACGGGTTAGAAAAAAAATGAAATTTGAATTGTAATTAAAATTAATCTAAAATTAATTTTTAAATACACAGTTTTATAATACTTGGTCTTCCTAGCCAACAAAATGATAGTGTTCCTATTTATTTGTTTTTATTTATATTCCTCTGGAAAGTTGTAGTCTTCAGATGCACCCTACATTTCTTGTTAAAGTTATTCTTAGGTATTTTAATTGTTGTATCTAATGGGAAGATCTTTTATTCATCATTTTCTAGCTGATTTTTTTTTCCTTAAGACAGAGTCTCACTCTGTTGCCCAGGCTTGAGTACAGTACAGTGGCACAATCTCAGCTCACTACAACCTCCGACTCCTGGGTTCATGCAATTCTCATGCCTCAGCCTGCCAAGTAACTGGGACTACAGGTGTGCCCCACCACACCCGGCTAATTTTTGTAGAGATGGGGTTTCACCACGTTGCCCAGGCTGATCTTGAACTCCTGACCTCAGGTGATCTGCCCATCTCGGCCTCCCAAAATGCTGGGAATAAAGGCATGAGCCACCATGCCCAGCCTTTCTAGCTGATTATACAAGTCGCTAAGAAAGCTACCAGTTCAGGTAATTAGCCAATTAGCCACGTTACTACTAGTTTTTCCTAATAGCTTTTTCAGTTTATTTTCTTAGATATTTTTGGAAGGCCTATAAAAATAATCTGCAAGTAAGTATAATTTTTTCTTCTTGTTTAATAGCTAATAATTCTTGCTTCGTGTCTTTTGAGATTAATAGAATTTCTAGAATAATGTTAAAGAATGACAGTAATAACTGTCAACCTTGTCTTGTTCCTAATTTTAGAAGAAATCACTCTAATTTTTCTTTGTCAGGTATTATATTGACTGTTGGTTCCAGATATTTTATTTCAATCAGGGAAAAGAAGAATACTTCTGATAATAGTTTACCATTAATTGTTACAAAGAATCAATATAAAATGTTATTGATACTACTTTGGCATCTTTGTGTTTTTTTTACATATTGATGACATGTTATACACTCTCTAATAATAAATATAAATTCTCCCTAACTGGTGTAGATCAGTTGTTTTTGTTGTTGCTGCTGTGTGCTAGCATGACTTTGAAGTTCTATTCCTATCTATTTTCAAAAATAAAATTGACAAAATAAGTTGTCATTTTCCCTTTTTATGGCCTCTTTGAAAAGCTTCATATCAGGGTTATATTTTTAAATATGAGCTTTCCACAGGTGTTTATGCAGAATTCTTTGAAAAAAATTAACAAGCTACTTAAAAAAAAACCCGTAACATTTTTATTCAAAATATTAATAATGCTTTTAATTTCTCCTGTTATTAATCTAATAAAGTCTTTTATCTCTTGATTACATTTTCATAACATATGATAATTTTTTCTATTTTACTTTCAGATGGATTATCATAGTTATCTGCAGTATTCAATTATAGTCTTTTACCACTATTTTATATACATATATATATATATATATATATATATTCCTAAATATGTGTGTGTGTTTAATTTTCAAGTTTGGTTTGCTTAAAACTATGTTATTACTGTTAGGTTTCACTGCATTATTGTCTAAGATTATGGCCTACGGTCCATATAACACCTGCTTTGTGTAATCTATTTAGATTTTTTTGTAACTTGGTATATGATCAATCTTTTAAAACAGGGGTTCCCAACCCCCAGGCAGTGGACCAGTATTGGTCCGTGGCCTGTTAGCAACTGGGCTGCACAGCAGGACGTGAGCAGCAGGCAAGGAGCATTAGCACATGAGCTCCGCCTCCTGCCAGATCAGCCACAGAAATTAGATTCTCATAGGAGGGCGAACCGTATTGTGAACTGAGCATACGAGGGATCTAGGGTGCACGCTTCTTATGGGAATCTAGTGTCTGATGATCTGAGGTGAAACAGTTTCATCCCAAAAACATCTCTGCCCCATCCCCGCCAACCCCTATCTGTGGAAAAATTGTCTTCCACGAAACTGGTCCCTTAGCCAAAAACGTTGAGGACCGCTGTTTAAAATATTCCCTGGACACTTAAAAGTATATTCTCTATTGGTAGTATTTTTTCCAAAGTTCACCTTAGTTCAATTGCAGTGATTATAGCTACTTGATTTATCTAAAGCTGAGAGAAGTAAAGCCTCCAAAAATAATGTTTCTTATACTTAATTTTTCCTATATTTTGAACCCCAAAATGTATCATGCTTGTGAAGTTTCTATTTTAGCAATAATATTGATCTTCTTTGTCCTACTCAATTCTACTTGTCTTGTATTTTAATAAATTCAAAGTTACCACTGCCACCTCTTTCTTTTTGTAATCTTTTTTTTATCCTTTAAATAAAACCTCTTTGGAGGGCATATAAGTAATATATTCTTAGATCTAGTGTTTTAACACAATCTGAAAAAATTTTACCTATTAATTTGAAATTATAATTGATCTATTTTATTACCGTAATACTTGCTTTTGCATCTATATTTATGCATCCTTGACATTTTTCCCTAACTTTTGCATCTCCCTTAAATAAGATTTTAACGTGCTTTTACCAGTAGACTCATTTCTTCCATCTCACACCTCCATCAGTTACCAGATTACTTCCATGGAATAATCTTTACATTTTATATCTTTTTTAAAAGTTCGATTTGTATTGGCCTTGATTGAGCTTTATCCCAAAATTTAAGTATTTATTCTAAATTCTATATCTAAATATCTTTGAGATTCACTGCCTTCCTTTTATAGCACAAAGTCTCCATCTTCAAAGTCTTCATTTTGTTTCATCTATCTGGTGACTGATGTAAGCAGTTGTTTTCAAGATAGGCACAGGAGTGGTAAAATTTGGAGCACTTAAGCATGTATACTTGTCTGGGTATAAAATTCGAGCAGCAGAGTCTTTTTCCCTCAGAACTGCGGATGCTATTACACTGTCTTCTGATCTTTGATATTAAAGAAAAGAAGACTGAAATCACTCTGATTTTTATACTTCACCTTTTTCTTCTTATATACATATAAAGTACTTTTTGTCTAATCTTTTAATCAAAGGAAAAGTTATTTGCTAAAATATGTTCACATAACTGGTCTTTCTTAGTATGTCTTAGACATATTTAAATAATCTCACTGTTTTCGCTGGAAATACTTCTTGGCTTTCATCTCTAGACATCGCCCTTCACACCTCTTTTCTCTCTCATCATTTTCAACCCTTTGCCTCTTACCCCGTATTATGGGCATTCACTCTGTTCATCATCAATGAAGTTTTCAGCTGCGTCCTTCTAATATCTATCATATACACCTTGAATAGTAATCGTGTGATAGAGACTTTAAATCCATGCAAACTTTCTTTCTCTTACCTGGCTGCTTTTTACTTTCTACTTTCTCTTACCTTGCTGCTTTCTACTACATTTTTGGTGTTCCATTTCTGCTTCTTTTTTTCTTAAGCTTTCTGCTATAGTTTCACAGAGTTCATGCCTAATTGAATTTTAGTGAAGATGCCCCAGGATTTGAAGTTTTTTTCCTCTGATTCACTCTTCCTTTTAGTCATTGATATTTTATGCATACATTTAGATATATATATACTCATAGAGATACAGATTTTTATATATATATACATATACTCATATGTGTATATATTTATGTATCCCTTCTCAATACTAGGTACATGTACACACCTATATCTGTACCTATATCTATAGTTTTGCCACCTATATGAGGTACAAATTTATCAAGTTTTGATTATTTTTTAATAAGTGAAAAAACTTTATTAAAGATATTATTTTATATGCTCATAGATATTTTCAATTATTATAGTTATCAGAAGTTTATTTGATAAATATTTTACTATAAACATCTTTGTTTCTAATAGTTTCCTATTTTAATGTCTTGTACCCTTAGGGAAATCCTTAAGTTCTCCAAATAGATAACTTTCGTTTATTTTGCACACTCTGTATTGCTTATCACAACACCTTGCATATAGCAAGCATTTAACAAATATTTTGTTATTTGTTAATATAAAATAAAATAGATATAATGAAAGAAAATCCTCTTACAGAGTTAATTGCATCTAGAGTTACAATAAAATGAAAATTAGATAGTTTAAACAAGTTTTAAGCATGTCTAAATAAAAGCTTAAATAATCCTACAACTTAAATCACTTATGACTTTGAACTTTATTTTTATTTAAAACAACACTTTTTTTACTGTACATCAAATTTTCAATAAGAAACAATTATTTCATTATGATCTTGTAGCACTGAAGTGGTTAAAAACCAAAGTAATACGAGCCCAAGAGACTTTTTTTCCTCACAGTTTACATTTTTATTCCAGGATATTCAGCAATTTCAGAGTTTGACTTGCTCAATTTATGAGAAATTTTGTTTTCAGGGAAATCATACCAACTTTGGCTTCTAGTAAATCAAGAGTTCAGAAAAATTCCAATTCTAAAGATGTTTTGAAATAAAGATTATCTTTGCTCTTCAGATTAAATTGACAAGTTCTGAAGATTCTTTTAACCAGAAATGTAAACATGGCTTACCTATACTGAGAAAGCATATTTTCCTCAAAAGAGTATGTGGGGGTATATCCCCTATATTGTACATAAACCTACAAAACATACTAATGTGGGGTGTTATAAAAATTTAATAAGTAAGGCTATGTGCAGCTGGAAAACCTTCGCTAGACTGAAACATATAAGCAATTCACTCAAGACTCAAGTCTTAATTTTGCACCTTTTACTGAGTTTTAATTTTTATCCACAACACTTTTATTTTAAAGGAATTGCTTTCCTACAGTGGGTTAGCACTATGATCAGAAAGAATATTTTCTTTTTTGCTTTTTTTAAACAGAATTCAAAATCTAGCAGATCAACTGAAAGACAAGAAAAAATGTACAATAACCTTCTCAACATCCTCCCCCTCCTTTTCTATACAGTTGCCTTTACAAGAAAGTAATTAATAAACATAATCCTTTGAGATCCCCTAAGTCTTAAACTAGGCAAAATTCTACTGACACACAATCTTCCAATCATCAACAGCACTGATCTTCCATGATGCTATATAAATTTGTTTTATATTTCATCCTGAATGTTTAGCTGTCTGAAAGTTGAAATTACTTCTTCTCTGATAACCTCCCCCCACCAAAAAAATGAAAAAAAAAGGATGATTTAGAAAGCAATACAGAATTCTGAGAAAAGAATAATGGGATGAAGTTTCTATTCCTGAACACTTGTTGCAAAAAAAAAAAAAAAAGTATATAATAATATATCTGTCCCTAGCTCACACATGTCAAAAAGCAAGCAACTCATGGATACATTTTTTTGGTTTGGATGAAAGGCATTTTGTAAATAGAGGATAGTATATTACTTTTCAATATCCTTAATATAATTTTGTTGAATATAAGAATCACTCAACATCTGCATCTGTCAATTTTTTTCTCATTTTTTCTGCATATATTCTATTCTCTAAAAATTATGTAAAGCAATGATAAGGAAAAGAAAAAGACTAGGAGGAAGTTCACTAGACATTAAGTGACATTGCTACTGCATAGTAAGTTTATAAATAACCTTTCTTTATGCTTTCCTTGATTTTTCCAAATTTGAAACAATGAATTCATTTTTTATAATCAGAAGAAATTTTAAATTGTTCAAATCATATACTTTCTGCCTCAAGAAGCACAATGACAAACTTTTCCATGCAATGGAAACACTGATAGCCCAACTTTCCACTGTCTCATCTGCTGACATCCTCGCCCCCTACCAACCCAGATGGTCAGGCTGGCCCCCAGGATCCTTGAATGAGCATTTGATCTCTCTCACTGAGTGCTTGATACAAAGACAAGACCAATGCTTAGAGATAGAAACTCTGGAAAATGTCCTTTTTCAGGACAAGTACTTGGAGCCTTGCAGACCACCAACCAGACTCAGTTCAACAGGGGCTTTCTAGAGACATGGTCTTCCCCTTGGATGCCTGCAGAAGGCTTTCTTTCCTATATGAATCTGCCAGAGTTCAACATGCCCTTCAGGGCAAGAACTCTAAATCAATATTCAATTACTTATGACTTTCAATTTTTAATTAACATGTGTCTCAACTGGATGGCTGAATGGTCCTTTGTACTTTGAGAAGTCATTATCAGGAGTGTTATTTTCAGCTCCTTTAAAGACATGTACTTAATTATTTATTACATGTATGGTTTACATTGTGTCAGACCTCCAGGCACTCAGGGGGAGAGATTATTAAGCAGATGAGAACCAGTGTCTAAAATTTTTCCACAGTGAGTTTAACTGAAGCCTAGCCAGGTAAGAATAAAAACACTTAAACATAATACAAGAAGAGCTGGCTGGAAGTCACACACACACACACACACACACACACACACACACACACACACACACACGTAGAGTATACTCTAAAACTGTATTTTTATGTAGCTCTTTGATGCCACATCTTCCAAAAAACTGGAATTTTTGAGAGATGAAATTCTTTACTTTTTAAGAATATTTAATAGTTGGACACTTGCAAGAAGCTAGATACCCTATTTATGCCAAAAATGCAACTTTGAAATGACCTGACAGAATTATATGTACAGAGCAAGTGTAATTTATTATTTTCACCTCTAAAACTCGCAAGCAAAAGTACTGTCAGTAGTTACAAAACACCTACCATTTAACAAGCAGATTGCCATCCACCAAACACGCTAAGAGCCTCTATAAACTTTATCGTATTTAATCTTCACAGTCACGCAGGAAGGTAGATGCCATTATCTCTATTCTATGGACAGGGAAATTAAGTCTCCAAAAGTATTGTGCCCAGAATCACCCAGGTAGTAAGTGATCAGTGGGAATTCAAATCCAGGTGTCTTGTACCCCAAAACCAGGCTCTTTCTAAGATCTGGCCACATTTTTAGGCTTAGGGATTTAGGATTACAAATACAAGTGGGATTTTTTTCCTTAATTTCATGGTAGTACACATTTTTTAAATATTTGTGTATGACCAACATTTATCATAACAAAATATATTAAATGACTAGCATAATTATGTTGATATAGACAAGTGTGGCAGATGGAGGGCTCCAGTTTCTCTTTATTTTCAAATTACACACAGACATTTACATAAGGAACAAGGTCTCACCACACATCCATGCCGAAGGAATTCTTAATGTCTTAGCTCTCATGTTAACGCGTTCTATCATTTGAAAATGGCTTTTGTAATTGCCAAAATGTCTGCGCACATTTGTTTCTAAATCACAGAAAGATTGTGAAGGAAGTTAAATAGAAAATTGAGCAAGAGGCAAAACACAACAGCCTCTATACTGTCGACCTTGATTCAGAACAAATTATGTAGCTGTAAGCAAGAATTACTCAGCCCTTCTTCCAGGGCAGTCTTTGTTTAGTACACTCTGCTCAGCTCTAACAAAGGGAAATTGGTAAGAAGATAATTAGATCTTCTTTTTAAAAATGAACTAGGAATAGCATCTTTAAAACCACCTGCATCTTTCCAGAAAATGAAATAATACATAAATATAAATGTTTCATGCTGCTATCAAACATTGATAATAAAGGTTTTAATATTTATTGTTACCTTTGGCCAATGCCTGAGTTTACTCTTTAGCAGGAGAGGCGCAGTGAGGTAAGGATAGCCTTTGGGTACTACTGATTGGGATGGTGTCAGTATTAGAATATCCCTATGGAAAAGGGGGCTTCGACATGGCATCCTTAATCTTCTTAACATTCCCTTCTCTGCATTCATCTGTAATCAGCTTTCTCTCAAATTCTAATAGATTCTTCTTCTTTTTTAATATAAGGCTCTGTGCTTCTTCACAATCAGAGATATTTAAATAATCCCAGATCCTTCTGTAGTCTACAGAAAGTGTTTTCCTAGCTGTGCCCTAGAGATTTCCTTGCCCCAACATTAGCAATGACTTGAGGCAAAATGTTTTCCTGTGAACATCAAAGTATTCTGAGCAGTTATCCAGACACCTTACGAATGTGAAGTTCAAACTTTGTTATCTGTGCCTCTCTCCACCGGCTGGTAGTTAAAGCGAGATGGGGCCTGGAAGTCATGCCCAAAAATTGGACTGAATGCAGTCTGCACATTAGGACCCTGCAGTTAGTTAAATGATGCTTACTTTGTGCCAAGCACCGTTCTGAATGCTTTATTTAGTAAGCAGTAACTCACTCCTCACAACAATCTTATAAGGTAAGTACAAATCATTATCTCCATTTTAGAGATGGTAAAACTGAGGCACAGAGACGTTAAGAAAAAAAAAAAAACTTGCTTATCAGTAAATGGCAGAGCTGGGACTTGAGCTCAGGCAGCCTCCAGAACCCAAGGCTCTATGCTATCCATCCTGGCACCTGACATCAAAGCCAGAAGGAAAAGGAAGTTTCCCATCTCACTATCACCTCAGCATAACCCACTGCCACCTGAAATACTACAACATGTTATCTTTCTCTTCTGATAGGGCAGCACCACAACACACCAGCTCATGACTGAGCTGCATCTCCTGGGAGATCCCACTTCTGCCCTAAATCTCAGAAGCGAACTCTCACTGAGCCCCTCAACACATGTTCATCCTGGGGCAGTTGAACAAACTCAATGTCTTCACCCTCTTTGCCCTCTTTAGCCCTTCTTGGTCATTCATACTCTTTTAAAAAATCTTTTATATTAACCGGGCGAAGTGGCTTACGTCTGTAATCCCAGCACTTTGGGAGGCCGAGGCGGGTGGATCACGAGGTCAGGAGTTCGAGACCAGCCTGACCAACATGGAGAAACCTCATCTCTACTAAAAATACAAAAATTAGCCAGGCATGGTGGTGCCTGCCTGTAATCTCAGCTACTCAGGAGGCTGAGGCAGGAGAATTGCTGGAACCCAGGAGGCAGAGGTTGCAATGAGCTGGGATCATGCCACTGCACTCCAGCCTGGGCGACAGAGTGAGACTTCATCTCAAAAACAAAAAAAACAAAAACAAAAAGAAGCTTTTTTATTAAAACTCTGTTCACAAGCAACAATTACCACCCAATGCTTTCTTCATCTGTGGGAGGAAGAAGTCTTCTACGGCATTCCAGCTGCCATTATTTTTTCTTTTCTATAGGCAGGCAAACAGCATTATGAGTCTCCTATCACACACTTTTGGCCTTCTATTAGATTATTTAGGTTTGTATCTTATTTTTCCTACTCTTTGGTAAACAGGGAAGAAACATCTTTTTTTCTTCTTCTTTGTCTTTCCCAGAGCACCTTTGTTATTTGGGGACTATGCCTTCTTTCTCATGCTCAATAATAACCAAAAAAAGAAAAGGGTGTCCATGCCAGCAACTAACAAGGGACTATATTTCCAACCATATTTCCACTACAAAATTCAGCTTTTTGAAATACTGCCTCAATTTATTTTCAAAAAATATTTTCCTTTAAAGTAATGCTTATTGTTCTTTGACACTGGTGGAATTGCAAAGGATGATGTAGTGTCATGATATCTTCTGTTATACCCTGATGGTGTTTGATTTACAGACACTATAATGGTAGAAAAAATATCTATCACAGTGACATCGATCGGTATTTTGGCTGGCTGAGGTTAAGCCATAGAGAGAGACCGTCAAGAGAGAAAACGAAGGGAAACTCCTTGCTCCTAACAGAGAATGTGTTTGATAGCTTCTAGTCTGGAGAGCCATTTCCAGACAGATATTTATAAATAAAGAATGTGGCATTCACTGAAATCATGTTACATAGTGTCTCATCAGAACAGTCTACCAGCACCACGATTGCACCAACCCAGTTAAATATCAGGGGTTTTAGTTCCCAACCCCCTCCCCTCTAATGAATTAGAAAACAATTAACTCACTGACAAATAAAGTTATTCAAAACAACCAAAGCAATTGTGTGTAGACAGTCTCAGTTATTCAGGAGTTTTCAGTTTTGTAAACTGTTTTGTCTTCGAATGTCTTGTTTCACTATGCAGTAGATACTAAAATCTTTTTCTTTGTTCATTTGATGGGACCAACAGGGAAAAGAAAAAAAATTCAATTTAGTCAAAAGGTATTATATCCATAGACTATCAAGAGATGGAAGAGATCTTAGTATTTATTTAGTACACCACCTAATTTCAAAAATGAAGAAAGCAAATATCAGAGTAAAGACATGTTCCTAAGGACACATGTCTCCTTAGCTATAAAAAAGACGAAGAATTTTGACAGCAGTCTCCACAAACAGTACATTTTCTTCTAGATATAAAATGCCATTTCCTAGAAGCGCTTCTCAATAATTGCTACTGAAGAATTTAAAAAATAAGTTATCCAAAATGAAGATCAAAAATCTTGTTTTGCTAGGTGACTCTGAAGTCACCAATTGACACAATATCAGTGAGATAATTATCTAGAGTCATGTAAGTCAACATTTTTCCCTCTTTTCTCTATTCTTTTCTGAGCCTACAAATTATGTATGGGAAATAAAATAACCTATAAATAACATCTTCTTAGTTACTTACAATCTCCCTCTTCACGTTGACATACCAATGGGAAAAACTTTAAAGGGACACAGTAAGGAAATGACAAGTCCAGAGACACAGACCCACCCTAGTAAATGTCAAACATGCAAACTCCAAAGTTTGTGAGTCTCTCCTCTCTGACTGGGAAATTCACTCTGAATATGTGATCCATTTCTTGCCTTTTCAACTTCCAGGACTGCCCAGTCATACCTGGGGCTACTTCTTTCCCTTGGGCTCCACCAGCCTGTGGGCCACCTGCTCATCAGACAGCACTTTGAGGTCCTTGGACACAGACAAAACAATCAATTGAGTAGCTGGTTTAGTCACTTTTAAACCAACTGTATAGCATTTTCTAGTCACCAAGCAAGAATTTTAAGTTTCCACCCTCTTTTCCCTGGAGGCACCCAAGTTAGATTATGGGATGTTGCAAAGGAAAGTGTGGAGGAGCTAAATGGATGTGTAATAAGAAATGATCATTCAAGTAAACAGAATTTTGTTTCATTTAAAGATTAAAGATTAAATCTTTAAAGATTAAGATTGCTTGCTTTTATAATCATATCAAAAATTACTCAGAGGTTTTCTTCAAGATATATTGGATTACATGGTTTCCTCATTGGCCATTCTACACCACATAGGTTGAATGAAGAATTCACCCCCAACTCCACCCTTGGGATTTCATCAAAGAGGCCACCCTGAAGTTTCCGGCCTAGAGCATCGTGATCTGAAACTCATCCATCACTGATCACCATCAACATCTGTCATCTACCTTTTGCTAAAGGTATCTTTCCCCTTTTCCCCTGCCTGTGACCGCACTATTAAAGAGTTGCTTAAGTTTCCTGATACCAAAAAAATGTACATATGAATAGGAAAAATGTTAATTTAATAACACTGCTATCTTTGATTTACATTTTAAAGGAATATTCTAACAAAACCATGACATAGTAATACAGAAAGGCTTTCTGTTTCAGACAGGATATAACAGCTATTTACTTTTATTTAGTTTTATCTTTTAATTTTATTTATTTTCTTAAAGGCAACTACTGTTTTACTGTAACCTACTAAAACTGCAAAAAATGCTTAAAGTACTTATACTTTCAGATTTAATATTGGGTGAACAAACTTAAAACAGTAATTGAATTTCCACTTTAATTATCTTATAATTTGCCTTCTTAGTAAGAGTATACTTTTAGAGGTACTTCAAGGAATTTCATTTTTTTTAAATGACTTGAAGCATTTCAACATAAAGGTACACTTTGTAAGTCAAAACGAGATTATTTTCCTTGAGTTTAAGATGAATAATCTCCTTATAAGTGTCTAGTAATTGTCTGCTTTTTTATTCCTTAAAACAATTTTGACTATATTAATGAAAGAAGAAAGTACCACTAAAATCTTCTACGTAGATTTTCTGAATGGGAACTTTTGAGATTATTTTTTCTCAACATTTTCCTGTTTAGCATATTTTTAACTTGTAACTTATTTTTTCCCAGAGTCAAGACACTGACTAACAACAGTATTACTCAATGATCTATGACACTAGAATATAATTTCCTTAGAATTACTTCCTAGAGGGTTAAGAAATTTCTCTTCCATCGCCACCCAAGAATAATGCCGTTCAAAACTTTTACAAATATGTCCTGCAGATAAATATAACCTTTAAGATAATATGAGTAGTAAAAAAATAAAAGTCATATGAAGCATCCAGTTTTTCAATCAATATATTGAAGCTATAGGATGTTTACATGCTGCTATTCACTTCAGGGAGACCCAGAAGAGAATCCATATCTATTGTACAGGGAAATAGACAAAACAACAGGAGTTTTAGCTACTGGACACCGATTAAAGAATAATGGGAAAACTTTTATGCAGCTAAAAACCTTCTGGGACTACTTGCTTTTAATGGACAGTAACAGGTTTTGAAACACAACCTTTACATGTTCTGTACAAAGGTCATTTATCTCTTGAAACTTCAGATTTTATTCATAGTGCCCAAACAATAGTCACTCATTCATCCATTCACTCAGCACATTTTTTGTTTTAGCTTCTTCTGTGTGCCATGTACAGGATCTACAGAAAGGAAAAGTATAGCCCCTGGCCTCACTGTGCTTATAATTAAGAGATAACACAGACATGAAAACCAACAATCTGGGCATATCAGTTAAGTGTTATAATATGGGCATGTTCCATGTGCAATTGAAGTATGGAAGAAGGACTGTCCACAGATGCTCTAATAGTCACTCAATACCTATGTAATGAGCACCTCAGTGTTAGATGCAGTACTTAGCACCAGCATTACAAAGATGAAGAAGGAAACAAAAGTATACCACAATATGACCATTGCCACAGCAGAGATATGCAAAGATGCCATAGACAAACAAGGAAGGATATTTGGCTCCAGGTAAAAGAGACACATTAAGATCTTGAAAAGACATTCAAATGTGTTTAAAGTACTTGCATTTACAGATTTAATATTAGGAGAACAAACTCAAAACATCGGCTGAGCTTGCACTGCTCTGATTTTCTTATAATTTGCCTTCTTTGTACATTTAAATATGAGAAAGATGTGTAGAAAACAGAAGGCCCTAGGGCATGGGAGTCTAGCAGAGCCATGTTTTAAAAATGATGAGTAGTTCTGTATGGATGGGGTGCAGGGTGTACCTGAGGGAAAAAGCAAGGTCATCTCAAGGAAGGAGGTTCATCTTGAATACCAATCTAAGAAATTTGGGCTCTGTCCCCTAAGCAATGAAAGCCATCAAATGGCTTTATAAGGAGGAAAGGTGTGATCAGATTTGCATTTTTTAGAAAAACAATTCCAGTAATTGTTAGGGACTTGTCCCATGGAGTTTGCATCCATTCATGAATCTGACTCCACCCTGTATACTGAGCCTGTGCTCAGTCCAGCCCCATTCTCTAGGATACATCTTAACTGTGGGTAAGAACAATAATAAAGTGACCTTCCCAGGCATAATAAGCAGTCTGAGGCCAGTCACAGTGGCTCACACCTGTAATCCCAGCACTTTGAGAGGCCAAGGCGGGTGAATACTTTAGGTTAGGAGTTCAAGACCAGCCTGGCCAACATGGCAAAACCCCGTCTCTACAAAAAATACCAAAATTAGCTGGGCATGGTGGTGCACACCTGTAATCCCAGCTATTTGGGGAGGCTGAGGCGGGAGAATCGCTTGAACCCAGGAGGCGGAGGCTGCAGTGAGCAGAGACCATGCCACGGCACTCTAGCCTAGGTAACAGAGCAAGACTCTGTCTCAAAAAACAAACAAGCAGTCTAGCTCATTGTTGGTTCAGCTCTCACCCAGAAGCCTCCATTCTCCACAACTGGTCTTTCTGCCTTTGTGATCCCTCCTCTCCATGGCTGGGGACACTGTTCTTGTCCCTATTTGACTGCATTTCTGCCTTTGGGGGCTTGACCTCTTTAGCATGAGTTTCTGCCTTTGAAACCTCATCTCTCAGGTCTGTGGTCAAACCCTGGTCACAGTTCCCCATTGATATGGTTTGGCTGTATCGCTGTATCCCCACCCAAATTTCATCTTGAATTGTAGCTCCCATAATCCCCATATGCCACGGGTGTTATTACACTACACTCTCCAGCAGTTATACCATTTTTGGCTTTTTTCGCTGAATCATCTTGTTCGAAAGAGCTCAGAGAATTTAGAAGCTGTCACATTTTATTGGACAGAAGTCCTGGTTTAATAGATGAAATCTCTTTCTGACTAGATGATATATCAACTCACTCGTATTTATAAAATGCAAATGACCTTTGGAATATAAAAGGTGGTAAGGTCTTTTAGTAGATTATTCTTCCATATTTAGCATTTTTAAAGCAAAGGTACATTTATCCAAGATAAGGGCATAAATGATAATAAAGGCACGGAACATCAATTTGCTATCAGACGGCAGGTGGCTTTGTGTCAGTTTCCCTTAAGATGCTACAGAGACTGTATAAAGTAGTGTACATATTTAAAATCACACACAACTTTTCAATGCCCAAGCCTCTTAAAATATTTATACATAATGATATTTTCACTTATATCTACAGCAGTATAAAGCAGGAGCAAATTTTCTAAATTTCTTGTTGAATTTTTTTTTTCTTTTTTTTTGAGATGGGGTCTCACTGTCACCCAGGCTGGAGTGCAGTGGTAAGATCATGGCTTGCAGCCATGACTTCCCAGGCTCAAGCAATCCTCCCAGCTCAGCCTCCTGAGTAGCTGGGACTACAGGCATGCACCACCATGCCCTGCTAGTATTTTATTTTTTTGTAGAGATGGGGTCTCACCATGTTGCCCAGACTTGTCTTGAATTCCTGGACTGAAGCAATCCTTCTGCCTCAGCCTCCCAAAGTGCTGGGATTACAGGCACGAGCCACCACACCCAGCCACATATTTTTTTGTAAAGAATATGTATGATGGAAAAGATATATTCAGACTTATATCTTTCTTGATTAGTATATTGTTATCATTGATTATGTCTCTACTATGTATTGGGCATAATACAAGGTGCTTTAAATACTGTATATTATTTAATACTGGCAATAATTCTATGGTAGCCATAATCTTCTTTCTATAGATGAGAAAACTGAGGGGTTAAATGACTTCCCCAAAATCATATAGCTAGTATGAAATACGTCTGAAATTCAAATCCAAGCTTGTTTGATTCTAAAAGCTGTTTTCTTTCCTTCTACCAAGCACTACACCTAGCATAAACTCAGGAAAATTTTTAGCTGGATTTTAATCACATCTCTGCAGATAACTATGTGATGTTGAACTAGTGACTTAACCTCTCTTTTCTTCAGTTTCCTTATGTGTTAGAATAGGAATAACAAGAATACCTACCAACTAACAGTCTTGGTAAGATTGCATAAGTTTACATAGGAAAAGTGTCTGGAACTATGTCTGGTACATAATAAGTGCTTCAAAAATTGATGGTGGTTAAAATCATCATTATCATTATTATTATTGTTATTACTACCACACAGCGCTTCCCTCCATGGGAAATTTCCCTTGACCCTGCATTTTTTTCCTCTTAAGCTAGAATCTCACTTCATGTTCCCCATCACAGTTAAACTAATTGAAAGAGGTGTTTATGCTTGCTGTCTCTGTTTCCTACTCAGCTGTGGTTTCATGGTTTCTACCGCAGAAGGTGTTTTTGTTGAGAATTCCGTGGCAGAGACACCAAGGTGTTCAACAAAACTCATCTACTTTATCTTCTAGGAACACATTCAGACCACAGTTTCCAACCTCCCTTGCTGTTGGGTGTAGCCATGTGATTAAGCTCTAGCCAACTGAATGTGGGTCAAGGTGATGCAGCCCTTTAAAAGCTTTCACACTGTTTCTCTCTTCTTGCATATGCAGACCTTATGCTGAGGATTCAGGCTCATATTTTAAGGCCTGAAAGTATTACAGAGACACCGATTGAAAGGACTCATGTCCCTATATGAATATATGGAGCACAGTATATATGCATGCACATGCAGACACACATGCACACACACACATACACACACAACCACCACCTCACCCACAGCCAATTGGAAATTAAACGAAAAATAAGCTAGTGTTAAGCTATTGAAATGCTGGGATTGTTTTTTACAGAAACTAACGTTACGTACATTAACTAATACGATCACCTATGATATTCATGACATTCTTTGTCTTTATCTTACTTGGCCTCTCAGAGAATTTCTTCAAACATTTTCTTCTCATAGCTTCCATGACATCAGACTCTTCTGATTTTCCTCCTCCATTTCTGTGCATTCCTTCCCAGTTTCATTTTCTGGCTTCCTATCCTCTACTTCAGGGGTCTACAGGCTTTTTCTCTAAAAGGCTAGATGGTAAATAGTTTAGACTTTGTAGGACACATGCAATCTTGCATAGTCTTTGTTTTCTATACAAGCCTTTAAAATATTAAAAAAACCTTTCTCAGCTGCTAGCCATACAGGCACAGGCCCCAGCAAATTTGGCCCATTGGCTGTGGTTTCTGGACCCTTGTTCTAGTTGACTGACAAATGTAGAAGTGCCCCATTCCTAGCTCAGCCTCATCTTCTGCTACCTTAGCTTCATACACTCTCCCTAGATAATTTTATCCAATCCCATGCTTTAAACACACCTGTATATTAATGGCTCCTAGACAGATATCTCCTGAGCTGACATTTCCCTTGTGAAACAGACCAAAACCTACAATTGTCTACTTGGCATCTCCTCCTGTTGGATACCTACTAGGCCTCTTATCCATAGAAAACCTGAAGAGGGACTGCTGATCTCCCCCTTCAACATGTTCCCAGCTTGACAAAGAAAACACCATCATCTTCAAGCCAAAAATACAGGCTCTATCCTTGATTTTCCCATTTCTCTTATTCCCCTAGCCCAATCAATCACTAAGGTGTTGTTTCTAGTTTCAGTATATATCTGGAATCCATCCACTCCTCTGCATTGCCTGAACACCATACTAGTTCAAGCCATTGCTGTCTGTCACCTTAAAACAGCCTTCTAACTGGTCTCCCTGCTTACACTTTTGCCTCCCATAATGGATTCTCTAAAGAGCAACCAGAGTGAAAAATATCTAAACTAATTCATGATACTATTCAGAATCAAGTGTCTTCCCCTGGCTCTTAAAATAAGACCAAACTCCTTCCCCTGTAGGATGAAGTCTCTTCTTTTCTCATTTTGTTCTGCTCACCATCTCCCCAACTACTCTTTGGCCATTAGCCTCCGATATGGTTTCAACTTGTGTCCCTTCCCAAATCTCTTGTCAAATTGTAATCCCCAGTGTTGGAGGAGGGACCTGGTGGGAGGGCGATTGGATCATGGGGGCGGATTTCCCTCTTGCTATTCTCTTGATAATGAGTTCTCAGGAGATATCTGGTTGTTTAAAGTGTGTAGCAGCTCCCCCTTCCCTCTCTCCTCTTGCTCCAACCATGTAAGATGTAACTGCTTCCGGCCAGGCACAGTGGCTCACACCTGTAATCCCAGCACTTTGAGAGGCCAAGGCGGGCAGATCACCTGAGGCCAGGAGTTTGAGTCAGCCTGGCCAACATAGTGAAACCCATCTCTACTAAAAATACAAAAATTTGTCGGGCGTGGTAGTGCGTGCCTGTAATCCCAGCTACTCAGGAGGCTGAGGTGGGAAAACCACTGGAACCTAACAGGCAGAGGTTGCAGTGAGCCAAGATCATGCCACTGCACTCCAGCCTGGGTGACAGAGCAAGACTGCATCTCAAAAAAAAAAAAAAAAAAAAAAAAATAGACAAAACTGCTTCCCCTTCACCTTCCACCATGATTGTAAGTTTCCTGAGGTCTCCCCAGCCATGCTTCCTGTGTAGCCTCCTAAACTGTGAGCCAATTAAACCTCTTTACTTTATAAATTACCCAGTCTCAGCTATCTTTTTATAGCTGTGCAAGAATGAACCAACACAGCCTCTTTCTGCACACTTGACTGTTTTCTATTACAACACTCTATTTCCTTCACAGTGATGTTCACAATGGGTAACCTGCTTGTATTTGTAGTTATTTACCAATTTTTGTCTTTCCCCCAACAGGTACATATATGCCTTTACACACCAGAATTCAAGCTCCATGAGGGCGGAGATCCCATGTGTCTTGTGTACCAGTGTGATGCCTAGAACATTAACTTGTATGTGTTGCATTTAATAAACATTTGGGGCATAAGAGATGAATACATGAGTGAAAACAGGAAACAGTCTAGTGAATTCTAGTGACAGAATTTGTTTTGACTTTAATTTAATGACACCAACACTAACTTCAGATAAACTGTTAGTTATTGATGGTATTTTGCAGCTCAAAATATTTCACACTTGTGCTTGCCTTTGTCTTTACTTTTCATGAATACCAATGTGAGGCCAAGTGAGATCTAATGTTATGAATGTTATTTTGTAGAGGAGGACATTGAGGAGGACGTTGAGGTTTCGGCAGATCACCATTTGTGTGCTTTGGCTCCATGTTCCCACCCAAATATCATGTTGCATTGTAATTCGCAATGTTGGGGGGGAACCCCATGGGAGGTGACTGGATCATGGGGACAGATTTCCCCCTTGCCATTCTTGTGATAGTGAGTGAGTTCTCATTCAATCCGATGATTTAAAAGTGTATGGCACTTCCTCCTTTATTCTCTCTCTCCTGCTCAACCATAGTAAGACATGCTCACTTCCCCTTTGCCTTCTGCCATGATTGTTAAGTTTCCTGAGCCTCCCATCCATGCTTCCTGTACAGCCTGCAGAACTGTGAGTCAATTAAACATCTTTTCTTCATATATTACCCAGTCTCAGGTAGTTCTTTATAGCAATGTGAGAACAGACTAACCATGAATGTGAATTTAGGAATTCACTTCAAGTTTCTGCTGCCCTAGGCTCATCATCATTTCCCAGTAGACCCTGGACTCAACAAATTTCAGAGAAAATCATTAATTTTCTCTTTTCCTCTGCTTCTATGAGGGCCCTAGTGCTGTCATTTCAGGTCTCAAAAAAGAAGGCCTTTAAAGGAAATTTGCTATATAAAATATGAAATGACAAAGTTTAATTCTGTACTTTGAAACATGAAATAGGAGAAAGTACTGTCACAAAAATAGTGTATGGAAGGGATTATGAGGCATAAAATATGAAACATAAACAAGAGAACAAGGAAGACTGTGAAGTCACATCCCACTAAAAACAGAGTTCACCTGAAAACTGAAAACAGAGGCCACCTGATCATCACGAGAGCATCATGCCAGTCTGAGTCCTGGAAGTTGTAGAAATCGTGAAAAGGAACCTGGGGAGAAGAGAGCAATAACTAAAATTCTGGATGGCAGATTAAAGGCTAAAGGAATTGATACTGAATTCCCTGAAGAAGAGATATTTGGAGGGACACCATGGCATCATGGAACACTCACTCCAGCTGTCTTCTGCGTCTACTAACAAGAATATGGATTTAAATCATGAACTAGCGAGACTTCAGCCAGATAGGAGAATTTCAGAACCACTGCTTGTCTACCTAGGTTTTTCATTCCCTGATGATATTTTAGTAATGTAAGATTTCACTGGCTAGAGATATTAGGTAAAAGCATGTCCATCTCGCCATGGGCAGCAAAGCTTGTCCTGGGTACCTCTGGCCCCACATCTCTTTTTATAACTGCTCTCAAATGGGCTCTTTCTCCTCCATGTTGGAAAGTAAGTGCTTACCAACTTCATTCATACTGGATGCAAAAGAACAGAGTGCCTTAAAGCATCACTCATCTCAAATTTGTTTTCATTTGAATATATGCTAAAGGAATCAAGGTTGAACAGTAGAATTTTAGGAGTCAGCCAAGCAGCTGTGAGAATACTTGAATGGAATTTTAGAATTTTTCTGTGGTTTTTCTGAAAACATCCCATGCAGGCGGACATCTAGATCTAGGACCACAGAGGATGGAGAAAGAATTTTGCATTTCCATAAAAGACAAAATAAGTCATTCCCTTGATATAGTAAATTCAGCTCATAAACATTAGTGTTAACCAACATTTACTAAACAAACTATGTGTCAAGGATTGTGCCAAGTGATGTGAGGAATAAAAAGAAGAAAAAGGCCCAGCCTCTGTTTCCCAAAAGCGAACAACTTAGCAAGAAAAAAAAAGGCACATGTTTAAATAGCTCTGATCTAATGCAGGGTATGGAGAGCATTTTAATGAGAGTAAAACTGCAGAACTTAGGAAAAGAGACTAATTCCCATTAGGGATGTTCTAATTCATCTAAAAATCTGCTAAATATAGAATTATGTGTACAGGCAAAAATCACAAATATTCAAATAATTAAGCCACAATAAAATGTATATTGAAATAATAATAAAAACAATGAGACTTGTTCTCTGAAGATTTAGAAATAACTTCAGAGTTTGACTCGGGACTCTCTTTATAACCATCAAATGTCATTGAACTGTAGACATAAGACGTATTATTGTTTAATTGAATATCCTAATTAATAAATTCCTGTTTCATCCCTTATTTCTAGGAAACATATGCAAGCTGTAAGATGAAGGTAACTAATTTTTCTTTATTCTTTTAGAGGTTTAATGACATTTTCCGATACATATAATAGAACATGATACAAAATTCAGAAATTCTTGACTTTGGAACAAGGCAGAAAATATACAAGAATCAAGAATTGTATAAATTTTTTAAAGTGGAAAGGTCAGAGAATAGACAATTGTCAGTGGATATCTATATGAATAAAGCCTTGATAGCACAAAAATCCTTATAATGACTTAGGCTCTATCACTACCGCGCATATTTTGTAGAGGAATGTCATCTGTGACAGGCAGAGCAGCGGAGACGCCAGCTCTGATCTGGGTGGGAGGAGACCCGGTTAAAGTGGCGATGTGACAAGTCATACCCCTTCCTAGGCTCCCCTAGCATCTCTTTTAGTTTTCAGGGTAAAATCAAACCCACCTTCTTGGAATGTGGTAAAGAGGTATTGGATTCCTCTTCCAAGTTCTGTTCCCTATCATACCCAGAGTCTGAATCAATCTGAAAACTAGCATCCAGGCCTCGTTATCTTTCATTTTACATCTGTTCAGAACTAAAACTTTCAGAAGCTACACAGCAAGAGGACAAGATGGAGTGAGTGGCAGCATCTGATCTTAGGAAGTAAACTTTAATAAGAATTCCACACAGAAGGCAAAGGAGAAGAACTCTGCTGAGCAATGCATGGGGTAAACTGGAAAGTTTCTTGCATTCAAGAGCCTCAGAATGTGGAAGAGCCAAACAAAGAAAACAAAATCCACATATTAAAAGAAAAGCCAAGGAAACCATCAAAAACACACAATATAAAATAACAAAAGACTAAACGTATTGGTACTGTAATCCCAGAAGGTACAATTCTCTTATTAAAACACTGTAATTCTCAGACTAGTTTGCTATTAAAAAAAAAAAAAAAAAAAGCAAAATTCAACTACCTTTGGCTTAATAAAAATAAGAGACAAAAGAGCAAAAGGGACCCCCGCGAGGTAGGGGATCTGCTTCAAGTTCAATGCTTAAAGATTAGGACTGGGATGGATCTCCCCACCACAATCTTGTAACAGGTGTTAGTTTAGTGACTACCCGCTATGTCTACATCACATCCATTAGGGGAAGGACCCCAAATTATCATAACAAAATGTGGTTAGAAATTGATACTAAAGCAATGGGTAGAGGCAACTGCAAAATACCATGGACAGACGGAGGTGAACAAAAGAAGGAAGGTAAGATCACAAATGCCAATAGCTCAGACTAAAACACCAGACACAGACACCTTGGGCAAATTAAAGAAGGTTTTTTTTATCAAGAAGATTTAAAAGGTAGTCACTACAGTTGGGATACTCAATATTTTCAGATGATAGACAAAGGTGTCAGTTTCCAAGTCTCCCAGAAAGACCTCATCAGAAGTTTATAGTGACAGATGATAAGATTATAGGAGTGAGGATCCCATCATACATTCTAGAAGTGTGATGATCCATTTCCAATCTCAGCCTTATAATAATATGAGGCTAGTGTATATGAAATAAATATATTTGGGGCATTTTTTTTTACCCTACACAATTATTAAACTTAATAGATAAGGTGAGAGCAGATCAGCATGTAAGCCAGTCTGGATGAATGCTGGAGACCATCACATCTGAGTAAGAAGGTTCCATTCAATTGGTGTTATTCAACGTACAACATCACTAGGGTGTGTTATACTACTAGATGTGGTCACAGACCTCATTTTTTACACTCAGTTTTCCTTGGCCAGTGGAGTCTGATCCAAGTATTTCCTGCATAATTAGGACAAGATAAGATACACAGATGTCTCCGCATGTACTCAATAGTACCTAATGTTATGAGATTTTTCCCAAAAGTGAAAAAAAAGATATGTGTGAACTATTTCAATTTTGGACAAGAAATATACATATTTGCATAGAAAAGGAACTAAAAGAAAATGCATTAGGTTGTAGTAACATAAGAAATGAATTCTACTTTCGTCTTTTAGTGTTATTGGTGTTCACAAATTGTTAAAATGATTGTATATTCATCTTATGATCAGAAAGAATCAATATCTTGTGAAAACTACTCTCGCAGTAATGTGGAGGGGGATGTGAAGAGTCAAGAAGAACAGTTAGGAGACTGCAGATGTCAAGACAATAGTATGATAAGGGCCAGGACAGAATTAAAGGATTTAGGAGTTATTAAAAGGGTACAAAGACTTGGGGACTTATTTTATTTAGAAGATGAATATAAGTCCCCTGGCTTGGGAAGATGTGTAGAAGGTAGAAACATTAATTAGGGGTATATATGTTGTTGAGAAGGAATGTCCCAGAAAAATGGTACGTTTGATATTTGGCATGTGTTTGGTTTGAGCTGCCTTGAGAAAGGCAGGTGGAGATGCCAAGTAAATATGATGAGAGGGAAAGATAGAGAGGGAGGGAGGGAGGAAGGGAAGAAGGGAGGAAGAGACAGAAGAACAATGGAAAAATAGACATGAAACAGGGGCTTACAACATAGATTTAGGCTGAAGATACTGTTTGGCAGTAGCATTATATAAACATTATTGACTCTGTGTAGACTGATGTGGTCCAAGTGGAAAGTGTATGATAACACAGGCTTATTTTCTTCTTCTATGATTGGGTTTCTCAACCTCAGCATGACTGATTTGGGGGTGGGATAATTCTTTGTAGTGGGAGACTGCCCTGTGCATTTGTAGGATGTTTAGCAACATCCCTGGCCTCTATCTACTAGATGTCAGTAGCACCAACCTTCCCTTTCAGTTGTGACCACCAACAATGTCTCTAGAGAGAACCAAATGTTCCTGGGGGTTAAACATCACTTCCAGTTGAGAACCACTGTGTTAGTGCATAATGGCAATGGGGCATGATGTCATTCAATTTAAGAGGAATCTATGTATTCAGATTAAGAAATTTTCCAGTAAAGATTTTTATTGGGTTAATATGTGTCAGAAATTGTATTAAGTACTAAAAATACAAAAGTGAATAAAATATGGACCAGGTCCTTATGGAATCCATTATCCAATGAGGGATAGAGACAGATAAACAAATAGTTACAATGTTTTATTCAAAGTGCTACAGTTTTAGCAAGCACAAAATACTCTGATAGCAAAATAGGGAATGCTAATGTGACAGAGGAAAAAAAAGATTCAAAGAGAAAGTGACATTTAAGTTGGGTCTTGAAAGATAAGTATGACTTCACCAAGTGAAAATGATAGGGTAAGGCATTCCAAGAAATGTATGTGCAGAGAGAGTACTGAGTGAGGAAAGTGGAAGAGAGTGCTACAACACCGCTCTATTTCACATCCTTGAAAACTGACATTGTTTCCATTTTTACTTCACTAGTGCTTTGATATAATCTCCAAAGAACTTACAATGGCCCAGGATCTATGTTGAGACATTTTTTGTTTTGTTTTGCTCATCGATGATTCCTGTCTGAGCAACAACATCCCACTTATACGAAACCAGCACCCAAGGTGAAATGCATATTTTACCAAATGTAAACAAAGTGATACTAACTGTTCTGGGCAAAAGAACAGAAGTTGTCTTCATATTTACTCTAGTTCCCACGTATTACCAAGAGCACTTAAATTGACATCATATGGGGCCATTAAAAAGGGTTTTCATCCAGCTGGCTGGCTTCCCAGTCAATACCTCAGGAACAACAGGGCTTCTCCCCTGCCTCACCAGGTAACCCCTCAGTGAGACTAATTAGATTTTTTTCCCCAAAAACATCCACCTATTGATTTGAGAATTGAAAATGATGCAGAGTAGTCAAAGTTGAATAAGAATTAACTACAGAATTTTTTATACTAAGAAAAATATGAAATGTCTATAATTTTTACTGTTATAAGAATTTCAATTTTAAAAGATTCTTATGATGTAAACCCTTTTGAAAAAATCTGGGCTTTCTAAATCAAAGAAATGACAAGATAATTTTGCCAAGTGCCTTAAAATTTAGATTGTCTTAATACATTGAGGGTTTTTGTGTGTCTCTGAAAACAAAGACTACAATGTCCTTCAGATGACATTTATTTATGTGAAGTTTATTAATCATAATCTCCTAATAGCATTACCATTTTCTCTGCCTTTACTATGTATATACTCATTCATTCATTCATTCAACATTTTCTAAATACTGATGATACACAAGGCCGTGTACAAATATACAGATGCTTCTCAGTCAAAGATGTTGAAATTAAAAAAAAAAAAAAAAACTAAGAGCATAGTTAGTCCTGCCCTTGTGACAGGCACTGTGCTAATGCTTTATGTGCCTTATCTCATTTAATTCCCCCTCCCTAGGTAACAGGTATTATACTTATCTCCATTTTATAAAAGAGTAACTGGAGAGTTTCATGACTTGCCCAAGAACACACAGTTAAGCAGTTAAGGATGACTTAGAGATTGGCCTACCTGTCCTCTTTCCTCTCTCTCTAGTTCCTGAGAGTAGAGATGCCCATTTCTTTCTTTTTTTTCTTTCTCTTTTTTTTTTTTTTTTTTTGAGATAGAGTTTCATTCTTGTTGCCCAGGCTGGGGTACAATAGCATGATCTCAGCTCACTGCAACCTCCAGCTCCTGGGTTCAAGCAGTTCTTCTGCCTCAGTCTCCCAAGTAGCTGGGATTACAGGCGTGTGCCACCACGCTCGACTAATTTTTTTGTATTTTTAGTAGAGACAGGGCTTCACCATGTTGGGCAGGCTGGTCTCAAACTCCTGACCTCAGGTGATCTGCCCGCCTCAGCCTCCCAAAGTGCTGGGATTCCAGGTGTGAGCCACCATGCCCGGCCGAGATGCCCCTTTCAATGCTTCAGCTGCCTTTCCACTTTCCCTCCCATAATTCCAGTCTGGTCTCTCCAGTCCTCATGGCTGAACCCACATCCTGCATTCTTCCAAGTTCTCAGCCTTCGGAATGCCTTCCTTCTTCCTGCCAAAGAGACTGTAGGAATCAGAGAGGGAAGGCTCACACTCTCCTCTATCCGATGGTGCTGTGTCAGTCCACATCCAATTCTACTTTTGTCTCTTATGAGTTTACCCTTTTATAGTACTTGTTCAGAAATGTTGGTACTCACTTGATCCTCAGCTTTGTCTGTCTAGAATCTCTCCCTGTTGCATACTTTTAAATACGATCTTATGCTTTTTATTTTCCAAATTTAGATTTCCATGCAGACTTCTCTGTGCTTTAGATTCATAGTTCAACTGCCAACTTTAAGTGTCCAGTTGGATGTGGTGGTTTCTAGCACTCATCAAATCCATCTCCTCCTCCTATGTGGGGATAAAACTAGATCATATTTCCCAGTCAGGGGTGACCATGGGGCTGTGTTTTATCTAACAGAATCTAAACACTAGTGATGTGTGTGCCATTTCCAGTCCTAACCCATGAAAACCTTCCATGCCCACTGCTTCATGCTATTGTTTCTCTTCCTCCTGGTAGAATGGAGACGATCCCAGGGCGACAGTTAAAATCACATGTGGAAAGTGGCCACAGTTTCTGTCAGTCTGAATCTCTGAATAACTAGACAGAAGAAAGCTGCCTTGCTAATCTATTTGTCCACATGTTACAGGAGTGAAAAATTATTCTTCAAGCTAATATGCATTCTGTATCTATTTGCCAATTAGAAAGGCAGGTAGCCCTTCATACTAACAAAGTAATGGCAAAACTGCAATTACTTTTGCACCAACCTAATAGTTGTCTCATAGGCAGCTGGAGCTTAACATGATTTCCGCCAAAACCTGTACTCATTCACCTTCCTTTATTTAGAAAATGACACTTTCTTCTACCAGGTCTCAAAGATCACAAACCTGGGAGTTAGTCTTGATTTCTTCTGTTTCTTCACCCTTTACATGCAAACCAAGCAAAATATATCTCCAAAATGCATCACAAATCTATCCACTCTTTCTATCTCTCCTACCAGCTCTCTAATCCAAACTACCATATTGTTTGTCTGGATTGTGACAATAGCTTTCTAATTTTTTTCCTATCTTCTTCAATTCAGGACTGCAAGATAAATGTTTTAGGGATTTAAAGAAAACAGTACATATTACAATGAGTTATGTGGGTCCAACGAGTTATGAGGGTCCAGGAAAACTTTGTGAAGGAGATTTGTGTGATGGATAGGATAGTAATCTAACAGTGGCAATGCCAGGGAAGGTGTGCAAGATAAGGCAATACACAGGCAATGCACAGGAACTACAATGAAACAGGCACTGCTGGGTGTCACTGAGGACGAGGTTGCTGCATTCCTCCCCACTATATAAGGAGTTTGACTCTTATTAGAAACAATTTGAGTGAATATGTTTATTCCTGAGTTTTCCTGTCTTAAAATTATCAATGTTCAACTTACAACCAGTCGATCTACAAGAGTAACGTAAGAATAATTTTATTTAAAACCAAAAACATCACACTATCCAACTTCAAACTATACTACAAGGCTACAGTAACCAAAACAGTATGGTACTGGTACAAAAACATAGACCAATGGAACAGGTTAGAGGAACTGGAAATAAAGCTGCACACCTACAACCATCTGCTTTTCAACAAAGTAGATGATAACAAGCAATGGAGAAAGGACTCACTGTTCAATAAATGGTTCTGGGATAACTGGCTGGCCATATGCAGATGATTCAAACTGGACCCCTTCCTTATATCATATACAAAAATTAACTCAAAATAGATTAAATGCTTGAATGTAAAACCTAAAACTATAAAATCCCTAGAAGAAAACCTAGGAAATACCATTCTGAACATAAGCTCTGGCAAAGATTTCATGACAAAGTCTCCATAAGCAATTGCAACACAAACAAAAATTGACAAGTGGGACCTAATTAAGCTAAAGAGCTTCTGCGCAGCAAAAGAAACTATCAAGAGAGTAAACAGACAACCTACAGAATAGGAGAAAGTATTTGTAAAGTATGCATCTAACGACGGTCTAATATCCAGAATCTATAAGGAATGAACAAATTAGCAAGCAAAAATCAAACAACCCCATTAAAAAACAAATGAGCAAAGGAGATGAACAGACACCTCTTAAAAATATATATATACTTGCAGACAACAAGCATATGAAAAAATGCCAAAAAAAGATGAAAAATATGCTCAGCATCACTAATCATTAGAGAAATACAAATCAAAGCCACAGTGATGGCTGGGTGCGGTGGCTCATGCCTGTAATCCCAGCACTTTGGAAGGCTAAGGCAGGTGGATCACAAGGTCAGGAGATCAAGACCATCCTGGCTAACATGGTGAAACCCCGCCTCTACTAAAAATACAAAAATTAGCCGGGTGTGGTGGCGGGCGCCTGTAGTCCCAGCTGCTCGGGAGGCTGAGGCAGGAGAATGGTGTGAACCCGGAAGGCAGAGCTTGCAGTGAGCCGAGATCATGCCACTGCTCTCTAGCCTGGGCAACAGAGCAAGACTCCGTCTAAAAAAAAAAAAAAAAAAAAAACCCCACAATGACATATCATGTCACACCAATCAGAATAGTGATCATTAAAAGGTCAAATAACAGATGCTGGTTAGGTTGTGGAGAAAAGGGAATGCTTATATACTGCTGGTGGGAATGTAAATTAGTTCACTCACTGTGGAAAGCAGTTTGGAGATTTCTCAAAAGAATTAAGGCTGAATTCCCATTCAACCCAGCAATCTCATTCCTGGGTATATACCCAAAATACAATAAATTGTTCTACCTTAAAGACACATGTACATGTATGTTCATCACAGCACTATTTACAATAGCAAAGACATGGAATCAATCTAGATGCCCATCAACAGTAGAATGGATAAAGAAAATATGGTACATATACACCATGGACTACTACACAGCCATTAAAAATAATGAAAAATCATGTCCTTTGCACAAACATGGATAGAGCTGGAAGCAATTTTCCTAAGCAAATTGACACAGGAACAGAAAACCAAATATCTTATGTTCTCACTTATAAGTGGGAGCTAAACACTGAGTACACATGGACACAAAGATGGGAACAACAGACACTGGAAACTACTTGAGGGTAGAGGGTGGGAGAAGGGTGAGGCTTGAAAAACTACCCATCAGGTACTATGCTTATTACCTGGGTGACAAAACAATCTGTACACCAAACACTCACACATGCAATTTACCCCTGTAACAAACCTGCACATGTGCCCCCGAACCTAAAATAAAAGTTGACCACCTTAATAATCAGCAGGAATTATTGAATATGACAGCAGTATAGATCAAAAATCTAAAAAGAAAGGGATTGACCACACATGCATAACTACATATTCTATTTATTTTAGTAAGAAAAACCTGATAATTTTAATTTTCTTTAAAAAAATCACATCTACCATTTTCCCTGATGTGCGTCATCTGGGAATATTATATGTCATACCAAAATTAAGCAATATCACGTTTCTAAGTAGGCAGTGACATAATAATATAGATGACTTAAAAACAGGCACAAAATCTAATAGTGAGTTGAGACATGGGTAAGTTAGAAAACTTTAGTTTATAGAGCACTCTCTCAAATACACACAATATTAAAATTTTATTTTAACATTTAAAAGAGGGAGTGAAAAGTAAGGAAATAAGGGAGGCAATCTGATATTATGTAAATACTCTCAGCATGAAATTCCAAAGATCTGTGTTCAAGCCCCAACATTAATGATAATTATGGAAAAATTTTTAACATCTCTGTAAAATTACTGGGTTGCACAGTATATTATAGTAATCAAGAATAAATCATAGGTGGTTCATGCCTATAATCCCAGCATCTCAGGAGGCCAAGACAGGTGAATCACTTGAACCCAAGAGTTCAAGACCAGCCTGGGCAACATGGTAAAACTCCATCTCCGTAAAAAATACACAAATAAGCTAGGTGTGGCAGTGGACACCTATAGTCCCAGCTACTTGAGAGGATGAGATGGGAGTATCGCTTGAGCCCAGGAGTTCGAGGCTGCAGTGAGCAGTGATCGTGCCACTGCACTCCAGCCTGGGTTACAGAGCAAGATCTTGCCTCAAAAAATTATAACAATAATAATAATAATAGTTGTACAACTGTGATTTAAAAAAAGAATAACTGTTTAGGGTTCAGTTATTGTGTAGATAAGCTTCCGCTCACAGCACTTGGTAATTGCTACTCTTGCTATTAGTAACATATTTGTTGATGAGAAAAAAGTAATCCTTTTTTTGGGGGGGGGATGGAGTTTCGCTCTTGTTGTCCAGGCTACAGTACAATGGCGCGATCTCGGCTCACCATAACCTCTGCCTCCCAGGTTTAAGCGATTCTCCTGCCTCAGCCTCCTGAGTAGCTGGGATTACAGGCATGTGCCACCACACCTGGCTAATTGTGTATTTTTAGTAGAGACGGGGTTTCTCCATGTTGGTCAGGCTGGCCTTGAACTCCCAACCTCAGGTGATCCACCTGCCTCAGCCTCCCAAAGTGCTGGGATTACAGGCGTAAGCCACTGCACCTGGCTGAAAAAAGTAATCCTATCAGTTTAATGCTTGGTTTGAGAAAAGAGTGGACTTAATCAAGAATATTTTAGCAAAAAAAAGTACTTTTTTCTTGTATCGTAGTTTACAAGTAAATTGTATGCCACAAATTTATAAATATGATTCCGATTTTTTACTTGAAAAATAAATGATGCAAAACAAAGTAGGTTCACTTGTGGTTCAAATTTTAAAACTGCTCATAATAAAATAAGAGAAGAACAATGTCCCTTCTTCCTCCTCATCAAAGACAGTTCCTTACTGTCCTAGCTTTCTGAATATAAAACATAATGTCCAAGGAAAATCACCATATTAATCATTTAAAACTCCTCCCTCCTGTTAAAGCCTGTGGATGAAAATAAAAGAGAGAAATTCTTTTATAACTCTTTTATGCCCAGATTCAAGCAAAAGTGCTGATTTTTCTCTACTGAATACTTAATGCCTCTCTTCACTGAGATGCTTTAAGTGGGAAGAGAAGCTTATAGACAGGCATGTAATTGTCAGTATATTAAACATAACTCAATATTTTAAACATGAAGGGGTGGTGGTAGACTGTGCACATAAATTACAAAGGTATGGGGTAAAGTACATGTATCTTATACATGTACACTCCTACACATGCATATGTTTTGTGGATACAAACATATCTTGGAAAACAAGTATATTCTAGGAAATTAATAACTCCACAAAGCCAAATCGCAAATATGTTTAGATAAACAATAAGTAAGCAGCAAAGAACATGGTTTCTATCCAAGCTAAGAAATGGCTTTTCTGAGTTTTTGTGAAGAAATCCATAAGCTGTGTGCTTGACCCCTGAGATCTAGACAGTGTGGTGGAGATTAGAAACATACAGTGTGGGATGTATTTTAAGCTCATGAAAAAAAATAAAAGGATATGTAAATATATTGTTGTAGAATTGATTGTATTGGTCAAGCAAAATTGAGGCCACTTTCAACAAATTTTAAAGGGAAGCTGAGTATTTCAGGCCAAAGTATGTTTTTCCTGAATTACGTGAATGTTATTTCAACTCTACTTTTATAGCTTTTGAGGGCTCTGTTAGATGATTAACAATAAGGGTCCCACTTCCTAATCCATTGACTGGAGACTCAAGAAATACATGGTTTTGTTTTGTTTGGTTTTGTTTTGTTTTTTTGAGACTGTCTCTCTCTGTCGCCCAGGCTGGAATGCAGTGGCCTGATTTCAGCTCACTGCAACTTCTGCCTCCCAGGTTCAGGAGATTCTCCCGCCTCAGCCTCCCGAATAGCTGGGACTACATGCACGCGCCACCACATCCGGCTAATTTTTATATTTTTAGTAGAGATAGGGTTTCACCATGTTGGCCAAGCTGGTCTCAAACTCCTGGATTCAAGCAATCCACCCGCCTAGGCCTCCCAAAGTGCTGGGATTACAGGCATGAACTACCACATCCGGCCAGTGTGAACTTGTTAAAGCAGCTTTTGTGTGGATTTATACAGAAACAGCAGAACTCTCTTGCCCTGGCAATAGCATCATCAGTGAGAAGTCCTGTCCATGTGGCTTTTGAGGAAATACCTTGCAAAGCTGGGAAAGGTAAAATTAAACCTCAATGACACTACCAATTGTATTACTAAAAATAGCAGTACTATGAAAATCTATCTTCTGTATTCAGCACACTAATGGGTCACTAATAATTCAATCCTAAATAAATTTGCTAACATAGACTACAAAAATGACTTGGTAACTTTCACAAATTTACTGACGTGTACATTTCCAGGTGGACTGTCTTCTTAAGGAACTCTAAGCAGCTACAGAATATTTTGCTCTAATGTAGAATTCCAAGAGGTAAAGCTAAATTTAGTAAACTCTAAAAAGTTCTGCTTACCTTTTATTATAAATGCTATATTTGAGGGATCTTGGAAGTACATGTATTATCTGATCATATTTCAGCTGATTTTATTAAGACTGTTATGATGAAGATAACACAAGAGAATCAGATAACCTCATACTAGAACTTCCTCGATGACTAACAAGCTATATGACCTTATTAGTTAATCACTCTATAAAATAAGGGAAATAGATTAGTGAAGCCTTCATGTTATACTGGAAAGAGGATAGATTTTGGAAGCAAACAAAACTGAATTTATTTCTAGCACCACTACCTACTGTGAGACCCTGGGCAATGTACTTGATGTTAATGGGACTTATTTTCTTCATCAACAAAACGTTTCTAGCTCCCTAATTATTTGTATAGTCTATTAGCCCCTCAGTTGCCTCTCACTTTGTCCCAAACCTGTGATGTTCAAGGGTGCTAGCAAGGTTCCAATGAACTATTCAGCTAGCACCCTTGAACATGCTGCTCCCTTGATTTTCTTCTGTTTTCTTTCCCTTGATACGTTTATGATTGATACGTCTTCAACTCTCACTTCTCATCTTACTTCTCTCCCAGGCTCCAGGTCTATATGCTAATCATCATATGTCGGTGTCTCCAAGCATATGTCCAGATTCAAATGTCCCAAATCAAACTTACCACCTTCCCTCCTGGGTTCTCTCTTTTGTAGAGGCATCAACATTCTCTGCATCTAACAAATGCAGCCTGGCCATTAACTTTCACTCTCTTCTTTTTGTCTATTCTCACTCTCTTGTTTTACATTCGTCTAGTTTAATGACTATAAAATACCATCTTAATAACAAAGACTTAAAAATTTATACCTCCAGTCTAGACCTTTCTCCAATTTTTTGATGTCTCCACCTGGATGTCTAACAGACATCTCAAACTCAACATATCCAGAATTGAACTCTGTATCTTCACCCCTAAAACATACTCCCCCTACAGACTTCCCTATATCTGTCCTTCTAATCCCTCAAGCCAAAACCCTTGGCATTATTTTTGGCCTCTCTCCTTTTTTCTCTTCTCATAGTAAATACTCTGGTAAACCTTGTCAATGTTACTATCACATTATACACAGTGCATGAACAACCCTCAGCAGCATAGACTTTTGTCTGTTTCATTGAATAGCTCACTAGGCCATTTGGTGTCTTTGTTCTTGCTTCTTTCTTCACCAGAATAACAGTTCCCAACCATATTCATGTTTGATTCATCCTTCAAAACCCAGCTCAAATAGTACTCTGTCCACCAAGTGGCCTCTCTAGTCGTTGACTGGAGGAAATAGCTCCTTCTTTTCACATGTCTAATGGCTTTGCCTCTCTTTTTGACTTACTGCCTTCTAATTGGTGTGACAGCAATCCGTGTATATGTTTTACTCTGCATGAGTGGCAATTCTTTCAAGGCAGATTTCCATTCAGTTCACTATTTATAGAGTCCATGCCATATTGTATGTGAACAAAATGACTCTAAGTGAGATCTAAAGAAAGATACATGATATGGCAAGAAGAAATGGAGAAGAGTGATTGTGTACATGCCTTGGGGAATTAATTTGGAGTCAGAAAAGTAATCTTAAAGGAATGATGGTAGCAAGGAGTATGAGATACAGAAACAAAGGGGCCACTATCACACAGAGTGGTGAGAAAGAACCTCACTAGGGATCCACTAAATGTCACAGTGTATTTTGCAAGGTTATAAACACCAATTTGTAATTACTATTATAGTATCAATTATTTATTTCTAAGCTTATAAACAGATTTTAATTGTCACATTCATATATCCAAAACAAGTAGACCACAAGCCATGGAATTAATTATGTTTGTTATTTCTATAGTTAAAAACTATCTCTGCTGGGCGCAGTAGCTCACGCCTGTAATACCAGCACTTCGGGAGGCCGAGGCGGGTGGATCATCTGAGGTCAGGAGCTCAAGACCAACCTGGCCAACATGGTGAAACCCTGTCTCTACTAAAAATACAAAAATTAGCCAGATGTAGTGGCGTGCGCCTAGTCCCAGCTACTCCAGAGACTGAGGCAAGAGAATTACATGAAGCCAGGAGGTGGAGGTTCCAATGAGCTGAGATCACACACAACTGCACTCCAGCCTGGGCAAGAGAGTGAGACTCTGTCTCAAAAGAAAAAAAAAAAATTGTCTCCTCTTGGACATCACTACTGACTCTACAGAATTTATTTTTATTTATTATTTAGTTATTTTTTTGGTGGGGGGACAGAGTCTCAATCTGTTGCCCAGGCTGCAGTGCAATGGCACAATATCAGCTCACTGCAACCTTCACCTCCCAGGTTCAGGCGATTCTCCTGCCTCAGCCCCCCGGAGTAGCTGGGATTACAGGCATGCACCACCACGCCTGCTAATTTTTGTATTTTTAGTAGAGACAGGGTTTCTCCATGTTGTTCAGGCTGGTCTCAAACTCCTGGCCTCAAGTGATCCACCCGCCTCGGCCTCCCAAAGTGCTGGGATTATAGGTGTAAGCCACTGCACCTGGCTTCAGAATTTTTTTTTTAATTGGAAGGTAATATTATGAACAACTTTATGCCAACAAATTAGACAACTTTGACATAGTCTCATTTTAACTGGGGACAGGGAGAGAGGACTTTTCTCAGGGCTTCAGTCTGGGTATCCATTTCCTCTGTTTATCTTTCTCCCCGAAGTCCAAGAAAACTTGATCTGGTGTTGAAAGGATGAGAAAAACTGGCTCTGAATTATCTTACCTTTCCAAATTTTTTTTATTCTTATACACTTCAGATTTTGAATCTCAAATGTCAAGAACTAGACTCTTATGTTCTACAATAACCTCTGTCCACTGAGGTACTAAGTGCCATTGACTGAAGGAGGAGAGGGTCAGGTAGCAAAGGGAAGTGCCAGGAAAAACCAAAATAACTGAAAAGAAGAAATATATGTTATCCTGTTTCATATTTATATTCTGAGATTGGGTCCTCAGTTCTTTGATCTGCTGTCACTACTTCACAGGTACTTTTTCCAGCTACTTACTGATGTCATAGTGTACCTATCTTTTCTGATGAGAAGAGGCTTAATCTTCCCCCAGTTAAATCAGGTGTGTGTCCTTGGTTCACCTGTACTGATTCCCCAGTTTGGCTAAGAGTTCTGGTGACTGGTGGCAGACACATTACTGATAAGGAGACAAAAGTGAATAGCTAGAACTTTACAAAATCAATTAAAATAATGGTTTTGTGGATTAAATATTGCTCAAATTACTCCAACCTGAACCATTTCCAGCCTTCTTATTACAGTGCCTACCATATCATATCTGACACAAATACACAAGGAAGACAGAGCACAGTATTTCCTTCAATTGAAGATAAAAATCTCCACACTGGATGTTTGATCTTCAGCAGCTACAAAAGTTTCCATTTGCATTAGGTTGTATGTATCCTTTAGTTCCCAGGAACTGATTAAGGCCTCCATCTCCCACATCATGCCGACAACCTCCATCAGGTCTAACCAATGCAACACATATAAGATCTAGCATATTCCTGAGTAGATACTTGAATTCGATCTGAAAACAGCCAATATGTCATAAGCAAGAGCATTTGGAAAAAAAAGTTACCCCACAAGATCAATTCTGCCACCAAAACAAAACAAAACAAAACCTAAGCAAAATCCATTAAAGATAATCTTTTATGATTCTCTCCTTTTTCACCCTCCTTTTTCTTCGAGGAAAGAGAAACCTAGTGATTGAGCTATTTGTCCACATTATTCCCAAATTCAGTGCCAGCAACAAGACCTGAATTTCTGCTTGCTCATCTCTGTTTCCACAGACTTTTTCCATATTAGACAATTGCCTCAAGATGGCTGGGCCTACAGAAGATCATGTGCACAAAAAATAACTAGAACCATAGAAGCTTCATTTGTCTATTTTTATTTTGTAATAGTTTTTATGTTTGTATGTGTTGGATAAGAAGAACCTCTAAAAGTAATGTGGAAATCTACATGAATTATCCACAGGCCGTGCCATATATGTAATTTGCCTGGCCTAAATTAACTCTTTTCTTCCAAGGAGTTACTTTTCAAAACAGCCAATAATTTTATTGAATTTAATGTGTCTTTTTACGAACATTTCAAGACTAAGAACTTAAAAATAAGAACTTAACAAAAGTGACAACTGGGTTTTCTATTCTATTTTTCACATAGCCAAGAAAGCTTAATTCTATACCCGAACCATCCCAATACAGCTTTAGGTCTGCAATGAAGGATATTCTACAAACTGCCTCAGCATATTTTGCCCATGTTTACCATTAAATCATTTTTTCTTATGCCTACTTTGTGTCTCTCCAGCTTTGATATTTACTTCTTCTGAACATTCAAAACCCCAAACTTAATATATCTAATTTATGTCCTTTCAACAAGTACCTAAAATTAGGAGCTAATAAATTTCTGAGTCCTTAATTATATCTGTATATAGGTGCATATGTGTTTGTTTACATACACACCCACACATATACATATGTGTTTGTGCAAAACATACATACACTTTTTATTAATAAATATTTATGACCTGTGATTTGGGAAAGAGCTCATCGTTTAAAGTTCAGTACTCTTTTGATTTCTTACATGCAAAAGCAAAATAAATATATTGTGTTCTCTACAGATTTTGTCTGTCCTTTTTATTCCTAAGAATACTGCATTCCATTTTCTGATAACAGTTGTAAAGACATGCACTCTAAGAACATAGCATAGTCTTGACTTGAAAAGAGATTGAAACAAAATAACCAATTTTTAAATCATTAACTAGTCTCATCATTTACATCTAGGGTTCCTAGTTTCTTTGATATTATACCATGCTTCCCAAAAGGTTTCTCCATTAATATTAACAGCTTTATGAATCTCATTACTCTTGATTTATGCCTTTTCAATTTATTTAAGGTTGTGTCAATATTAAATTATCTGTCCCTTGTGAGCAACTTCAATAATGTTTAGATGTGAAATGGTCTTAAGTATTACCTAGCAAGCAAAAATCTATGTTATTACTTATAATGTTATCCTCCTTAACAGAATTAACTAATAGTTCATAAGTATTATATTGAAGAGTTCAGAGCCAATCTAAATTCCTACAACAAAAATGCCATAAGCTGTACTGCAACTTTTGCCTTTATTTAACTTCAAATGTATTTGTTTTGGAATAAAAAGCAGAGAGGGAGGTCAAAAAAATGAATTGCAATGTTTGAAACTACAGCCCAGACATCTAGGAGAGGCCATAAACAAAATTAAGTGAACATTTGGACAAAAATTTCCATTTTAGGAGATTTCCACCTGTAGGAAGATGGAACAGACATACACAAAACAAACAGAAGAACAAAAGGTGGAGACAAGAGCCAGACAAACTGGCAACGGAATTCAGGACCCAAGGAACAACACATGGTGAGTTTTCTGGGTTGTCTTTTTGCCTTGGATGTTCCAGACTTGCCAAAGAAACCAGCAACCTGAAAATGCCAATGCAGACTCAAAAGCCCCACGGAAAGAAAAGCCCCTGATAAAGCCCCAAGATTTTGACTCCTTTAGCCAGGGGAACAGGAGAGGGTCAGCTTAGCAAGATGAAAATCTTTTAGACATTAACTACTCTACTCCAGTCAAACACCGCAGAAAAAATTGTGGTCCCATCCCCACCCACACAAGCAAAGGCCAAGAGGGAAGCCATGAGTCTACATCACCAGGCTGTGATGAGACACCCCAACACACCCTCAAGAGTGTTGTAAGAGAAGAACAAGTAGAGAGCTAGGACTTTCAACTTGACCTGACAAACACAGTCCCAGATGCCCCCAACCCCCAAACCAGGGTTTACATGGGAAGCCTGGACTTCCATGTGGGAAACCTGGACTTCCATTTCCACCTGGCAGTAACAAAGCATCTCTCCCCTCCCCATTGGGGTGGTGTTAGAGAAGGCCTAGTAGAGAATCAGGACCTTTATTACTCTCCAGCAGAAACAAGTTTGAATCTTCGCCTCTCTCCACTTCACCACCAATAGTGTCAGTGGAGGCAAGTGGGAAACAGTAATGAGGCACTCCTGCCCCTCCAAGCTAAGGAGGTATCAGTGAAGACCTAGTAAAGAGCCAGGACTCCCATCTCCTACTCAGCAATAACAAGGACCACCTCCCCTGCCAACCTCTATTACCAACAGAGACCAAGTGGGGAAGCTGGACTTCTACCTCTAACTAGCAGTAATGAGGTAGTGCCCCCCTTCCCCTGCCTGAGTGGTATCAGAGAAATTCAATTAAAACAGAAAGTTTAAATAAGACCCAGACTCTCACAACAGAATACCCAAAATGTTCAGGTTTGAATCAAAAGTTCTTACTAGATCAGGAACCAAGAAACCTAAGACTGACTAAAAGAAAACAATCAATAGATGCAAATGCTAAGATGACAAAGGTGTCAGAATTATCTGACACACTTGAAGGAAATGAAAAAGTATGAAGTTTCAGCAAAGAAATATAAGGTGTATAGAAGAACCAAATGAGAATTTTAGAATTGAAAAATATCATAACCAAACATTTTAAACTAAGGATGGGCTCAATAGCATAATAGAGGGGCTAGAAAAATAATTAATGAACTAGAAGACAGAAGAATGGAAATTATTCACTCTGAGCAATAGAGGAGTAAAAAAAATGAACAGAGCTTCAAGAAACTGTAACAAAAGCTATAACATGCTTGTCATCAGAGACCCAGAATAAGAGGCAAAGGAGGACAGGGATTTTAAAAATACTCAAAAAAATAATGGCTGAAAATTTTCCAAATTTGCCAGAAGTAAATCATTTTAAATTCAGGAAGCTGAGCTTAAAAAGACAGACTTAAAGAAACCTACACCAAGACATTATAGTCAAACTTCTGAAAACTAAATACAAAGAAAGAGTCTTGAAAGCAGCAAGAAAAAACAACACCTTAACTAAGAAGGGAAACCTATTTATTTATTGATTGATTTGTTTGTTTGTTTTGAGATGGAGTCTCACTCTGTCTCCCAGGCTGTAGAGCACAGTGGCGCGACCTCAGCTCACAGCAACCTCTGCCTCCAAGGTTCAAGCAATTGTCTTGTCTCAGCCTCCTCAGTAGCTGGGACTACAGGTGCGCACCATCACGTAAGACTAATTTTTGTATTTTTAGTAGAGACAGGGTTTCACCATGTTGGCCAGGCTGGTCTTGAACTCCTGACCTCAAGTGATCTGCCCACCTCAGCCACCCAAAGCACTGGGATTACAGGCATAAGCCACCGTGCCCAACCAGAGAAAACAACTTAAATAACAGCAAGTTTCTCATTAGAAATTATAAAGCACAAAATATAATGTCTTAACATTTTTCAAATGCTGAAAGAAAAACACTGTCAACCCAGAATCCTATACTCAGCAACTATCTTTCAAGAATGAAGAAGAAATCAAGACATTCTCAGATGAAGGAAAATTTAAAAATTGATTGCCAGCAAACTTACACTTAGGAGAATTGCTAAAGGAAATTGTCTATACAGAAAGGAAATGATAAAAGAAGGAACCTTTGAACACCAGAAAAGAAGAAAAAATATGATGAACAAAAATATGAGAAAATACAATTAACTCTCCTCTTGAGTTTTCTTTTCTTTTTTTTTTTTTTTGAGACAGAGTCTCGCACTGTTGCCCAGGCTGGAGTGCAGTGGCGTGATCTCGGTGGAAGCAAAATTTATAACATGATCTGATGAGGTTCTAAATGTACATAAAGGAAATATTTAAGACTATTATAAAAAGGGTAGGATAAAGGAATATAAAGGGCAGTTTCTACACATCACTCAAATTAATAAATAAAACAAGTAAACTGTGATAAGTTATACACACACACACACACACACACACACAATACCTATAGCAACCACTAAAAAACCTACACAAAGAGTTATACTCCAAAATACTATGGATAAATTACAATGGAGTTATAGAAATGTTCAAATATGTCCCAGGAGCGCAGAGAAAAATAAAACAGGAAATCAAGAAACAGAACAAACAGAAAACAAAGAAAGTGACAGACATATGCTCTAATATATTAACAATTACTTTAAATGTAGAGTCTAAATATACCAATTAAAACACAGACATTGGCAGAGTGGATTAAAAAATGTAACCCAAGAATATGCTGTCTGTAAGAAACTCACTTCAATATAACATTATAGACAGGTTAAAAGTAAAAGGGTGGCTTAAAAAAATGTTTCATGCAAACATCAAAGGAAAGAGAAGTGGCTATGATAACATCAGATGACATAGCCTCCAGAGAAAAGAAAACTCCCAGAAACAGGAAGAGACGTACTATAATGATAAAAGGGTCGACCCACCAAGAAGACAGCAATCCTAAATGCTAAATGTGTATGTATCAAGCAACAGAGCTGAAAAATACGTGAAGCAGAAACTGAGAGACCTGCAAGGAGCAAGAGACATCTTCACAATTATAACTGGAGATCTCAACATCCCTGTCTCAACAATTAATAGAACAACCAGACAGAAAATCAGCAAGGGTCCGGGCATGGTGATTCATGCCTGTAGCCCTAAGACTTTGGGAGGCCAAGGCAAGAGGATCCCTTGAGCCCAGGAGTTTGCCAGGGCAACACAGGGAGACCCTGTCTCTATAATTAATAAATACATAAATAATCAGCAAGGATGTGGAAAAACTCAACAACACCATCAGGATTTATCCAACATTTATAGAACACTTCACCCAACAACAAAAGAATATACATTATTTTGAAAAGCCTATAGAATATATGCCAAGATAGACCATATTCTGAGCCATGAAACAAATCTCTCCAAATTTCAAAGAATTGAAATTATACAGCAGGTATTCTCTGAACACAACAAAATCAAACTAGAAATCAATAATAGAAAGGTAACAAAAAAAATCAACACTTTGAAACTAAACAATATACTTCTAAATAACACATGAATTAAAAAGGTAGTCTCAAGAGAAATTTTAAAATACATGGAACTGAAAGAAAATGAAAATACAACATATCAAAATTTATATTATGCTGCTTAAGCAGTGCTGAGAAGCATTAAAGCATACATTAGAAAAGAGGAAAATTCTCAAATCAATAATTTTAAGTTCCATATCAAGAAACTAGAAAAGGAGCAAAATAAACTCAAAGCAAACAGATAAAATAAAATAATAAATGGAAGAGCAGAAATCAATAAAACTAAAAACAGAAAAGCAATAGAGAAAACCAGTGAAACATAGAGCTGGTTTTTTGGAAAGGTCAATAAAATTGACAAATCTCTAGCAAGACTGACAAAGACAAAAGAGAGAATAATATCAGGAATGAAAACAGGGGATAGCCATACAAAAAAAGCTTGACATCACTGATCACCAGAGAAATGCAAATCAAAACCACAGTGAGATACCATCTTACACCTTCAGAATGTCTATTACCAAAATGTCAAAAAATAACAGATGCTGGTGAGGTTATGGAGCAAAAGCAACAGTTATACACTGTTGGTGGGTGTGTAAATTAGTTCAACCATTGTGGAAGACAGTGTGGTAATTCCTCAAAGAACTAGAGGGAGAAATACCATTCGACCCAGCAATCTCATCACCGGGTATATACCCAAAAATAATATAAATCTTCCTATTATAAAGATACATGCATGCGTATGCTCACTGCAGCACTATTCACAATAGCATAATCATGAAATCAACCTAAACGTGTATCAATGATAGACTGAATAAAGAAAGTGTAGTAAACACCACAGAATACTGTGCAGCCAGGAAAAAGAACAAGATCATGTTTTTTTGCAGGCACATGGATGTAGCTGGAGACCATTATCCTCAGCCAACGAATGCAGGAACAGACACCCAAATACCACATGTTCTCACTTATCAGTGGGAGCTAAATGATGAGAACTCATGGATACCAACAGGGGAACAACATGCATGGGGGCCTGTCAGAGGGTTGAGGGTGGGAGGAAAGAGAAGATCAGGAAAAATAACTAATGGGTACAAAGCTTAATAACTGGATGATGAAATAATCTGTACAACAAATCCCGACACAAATTTACCTATTTTACAAACCTGCACATGTACCTTTGAACTTAAAAGTTAAATTAATTAAAAAAAAAAAAAAAAAAAAAAAGGCAAGGGATGTCACTGCAGACCAGACTCTGCAGGCCTCAAGAATGAAGGGGAAATCAAGACAAAACATACAACTCTACATACATAAATTTGATAACTCAAGTGAAAAGAAACAATTTCTTGCCTGGCGTGGTGGCTCACGCCTGTAATCCCAGCACTTTGGGAGGCCGAGGTGGGTGGATCACAAGGTCAGGAGTTCAAGACCAGCCTGGCCAAAATGGTGAAACCCCATCTCTACTAAACGTACAAAAATTAGCCAGGCGTGGTGGCGGGCACCTGTAATCCCAGCTACTCGGGAGGCTGAGGCAGGAGAATCGCTTGAATCTGGGAGGTGGAAGTTGTGGTGAGCCGATATCGTGCCACTGCACTCCAGCCTGGGTGACAGAGTGAGACTCCATCTCAAACCAAAAAAAAAAAAAGAAAAGAAACAATTTCTCAAAAACCACGACTATAGCAATTCATCCAGTAGTAGACAGATGATTTAAATAGTTCTACTGGCCAGGGGCGGTGGCTCACGCCTGTAATCCCAGCACTTTCAGAGGCTGAGGCAGGCAGATCACAATGTCAGGAGTTCGAGACCAGCCTGGCCAACATGGTGAAACCCCATCTCTACTAAAGATACAAAAAATCATCCAGGTGTGGTGGCTCATGCCTGTAATCCCAGCTACTCGGGAGGCTGAGGCAGGACAATCACTTGAACCTGGGAGGTGGAGGTTACAGTGAGCCAAGATCGCACCATTGCGCTCCAGCTTGAGTGACAGGGTGAGACTCCATCTCAAACAAATAAATAAATAAATAAAGTTCTACAATTAAGGAAATTTAATTTGTAATTTTAAAACTTCCACAATAGAAATCTCTAGGCTCAGAGGATTTCACTGGAAAGTTCTACCCTCCAAAAAAATTAACACCAATTCTATGTAATCCCTTCAGGAAATACAAAAGAACACTTCTCAAATCACTTTATAGGCAGTACTTGTTTCCAGTTTCTTGCCAGAGCTGTTTCCCAGTCTTTCAGAATGGCCACCCTATAGGCTGCAGTTACAGGTTTTTTTTTTTAATTTTAAAAATTACTTTAAAAAATTACTTTATAAAGCTAGCATTACGCAGATATTGAAACTAGACAACGACTGTACAATATAGAAGTAAAACTCCTTGGCCAGGTATGGTGGCTCACACTAGTAATCCCAGCACTTTGGATGGTCAGGGCAGGTGGATCACTGGAGCTCAAAAGTTTAAGACCAACCTGGGCAACATGGCAAAACCCCACCTCTACCAAAAATACAAAAAAATAAAAAATAAAAGAATTAGCCAGGTGTGGTGGTGCACTCCTGTGGTTCCAGCTGCTTGGGAAGCTAAGGTAGGAGGATCACTTGAGCCTGGGAAACAGAGGTTGCCACTGCAACCTCTCGGCTCACTAGCCGAGGTTGCACCACTGCACTCCAACCTGGGTGACAGAGTGAGCAATCTCAAAGAAAAAAAAAAGAAGTAAAATTCCTTAATAAAACATTAGCAAATAGAATCCAGCAATATATAAAAAGAATTATACATCGTAACCAAGTAGAATTTATTTCAGGGATGCAAGATTCTGGTCCAATATTCAAAAATTAACATAAGCCTTCATATTATCAGGCTAAAGAAGAAAAATCACGATTATATCAATTGATGAAAAAGCATTTGACATAATTTCATGGATAAAAATTATCAGAAAAGTAAGATGAAAGTGGAACTTTCTGAACTTGGCAAAAAATCTATTTTTAAAATACAATCAATGTTATATTTAATAATAAGGTATTTAGCATTTAGTGGTAAAGACTAAATACTTTACCCCTAGGGTTAAGAATAAGACAAGGATGCCCACACTCACTACCCTTACTCAACATAACACTGAGAATTCTAGCCAGTGTGATATGGCAAGGGAAATAAAAGGCAAACGAACCGCAAAGGAAGAAATGAAACCACCCCATTTGCAGATAATGTGATGATCTACATAGAAAATTTCAAGGAACGTACAATGAAATTCCTAAAATTAGTAAGTGAGTTCAGCAAAGTTTCAGCGTATAAGATAAATATACAAAAGTCAATAGTATTTCTACATACCAGCAATGAACACATGGACATCAAAATTAAAAATACGATAACATTTTCATCACTCGAAAATGAAATACTTGGATATAAATGTGACAAAACATTTACAGATCTTGTATTGTGAAAGGTGCACAACACTGATGAAAGAAATCAAAGAGGATCTAAATAAATGGAGACACATACTGTGTTCATCAATTTGGAAGAGTCAATATAGAAAATATGTCAATTAACTCAAAATCAACATACAGATAAAATGCAATTCCTATAAAAATCCTCGAAAAACATTTGTAGGTATAGAAAATTTATTCCAAAATCTATATTAAAAAAGCAAAAGAACTAGACTATCCAAAACAATTTTGAAAAAGAAGAATTATAGCCACGCATGGTTGTGCCTGTAGTCCCAGCTTCTCAGGAGGCGGAGGTGGGAGGATTGCTTGAGCCCAGGAGTTTAAGGGTACAGCGAGCTATGACTGTACCACTGCACTCGAACCAGTGTGACAGAGCATAATAATAACTTTAAATAAAAGAATACAATAATAATAATTTTAAATAAAAGAATACAAAAAAGAATTAAGTGGGAAAAAAATCAGTCTACCTGACTTAAAGACTTATTATATAGCTACAATAGTCAAGGCTATGTGGCATCGGTGAAAAGATGAATACAGAAATTAATAAAACAGAAGAGGATATACAGATGGTATATAAGTACATTATGTAATTAGACTTTGGGGAAATGCAAATTAAAACCACAGTGAGATATCATTACACTCCTATAAGAATGGCTAAAATTAATATAGTGACATCACTAAATACTAGATGCAGAAAATCTTTATCCTTCTTCCATCACTGGTGAAAATAAAAAATAGTACAGACAATCTGAAAAACATATTGACAGTTTCTTAGAAGGCTGAACATGAAACTACAATATGGCACAGGAATTGTACTCATGGGCATTTACCACAGAGAAATGAATATAAAAAGATTACTGTTTATATCAGTTTTATTTGTAATAGCAAAAATAAAAGAAAAAAATATGTTCTACAACAGGTGAATGGTTAAACAACTGCAGTATTCATGCCAAGGATCACTAGTTGGCAATAAAAATGAATGAACTATTGACCAACTCAACAACCTAAATGAATCTCCAAAGATGCTGAATGAATAAAGCCAGTCACAAAATAAAGCCACCTGATTCCATTTATATAATATTCTTAAAATTATAAAATTATAAAAATAGAAAACAGATTAGTAGTTGCCAGGGGTTAAGGAGGGATGGAAGTGAAAGAGAAGTCAGTCTGGCCATAAAAGGACAACATGAGAGATCCTTGAGGTAATGGAAACTTTGTGGATCTTGACTATCAATGTCAGTATCTTGGTTGTGATAATGTACTAAAGTTTTGCAAAATGTTACAATTTAGGGAAGCTGGGTAAAGAATGCCTGGACTCATTCTGTATTATCTCTTACAAGGGCATACGAAGCTACAATTATCTTAAAATACAAACAAAAGTTTAATGTTAAAAATCCATTTTACCAGCCTGTGCAACATAGGGAGACCCCGTCTCTACAAAAATACAAAAAAATTAGCTGGGCCTGCTGTTGCACACCTGTAGTCCCAGCTACTCAGGAGGCTGAGGCAGGAGGATCACTTGAGCCCAGGAGATTGAGGCTGCAGTGAGCCATGATCATGCCACTGCACTTTAGCCTGGGTGACAGAGTGAAACCCTGTCTCAAAAATTAAAAAAAAATTCATTTTAGATACACATAATAAGCCAACGCCTAGCTCACATTAAATCACAGCAGTTTTTAAACAGAACTAGGTAATAATTCAATATGACACAGAATTTTATTTGTAGAATTTTATTGAATATCTAGAATGCTTACCATATTTTACCAAGTCTACTTTTTGTTAGTATAAAAAATATGAGACAAAACAAAAATTGAAGTGCCAATAGCATTAATAAAGAAAAGCTCTCCCAGCTACCATACGATCCAGCAATTTCACTGCTGGGTATATACCCAAAAGAAAATAAATCAGTATATTGAAGAAATATCTGCAACTTCATGTTTGTTGCAGCACTATTCACCAAAGCTAAGATTTGGAAGCACCCTAAGTGTCCATCAACAGATGAATGGATAAAGAAAATGTGGTACATATACACAATGGAGTACTATTCAGCCATGAAAAGAAGGAGATCCTGTCATTTGCAACAACATGGATGGAACTGGAGATCATTATGTTAAGTGAAATAAACCAAGCAAAGAAAAACAAACATCACATGTTCTCATTTAGTTGTAAAAATCAAAACAATTAAACTCAGCCAGGCACAGTAGCTCACGCTTGCAATCTCAGCACTTTGGGAGGCCAAGGCAGGTGGATCATTTGAAGTCAGTTTGAGACCAGCCTGACCAACATGGTGAAACCCCATCTCTACTAAAAAATAAAAATAAAAATTAGCCAGGCATGGTGGGCACCTGTAATCCCAGCTACTTGGGAGGTTGAGGCATGAGAATAGCTTGAACCCAAGAGGCGGAGGTTGCAGTGAGAGACAGCGCCACCGCACTCCAGCCTGGGTGACAGAGTGAGACTCTGATTTTTTTGTTTGTTTGTTTAAAGAGCTCTCCCTTTTTGTTTTTCTGTCTCCCTCCCTTCCTCCCTCTGTTTCTTCCTTTTTCCCCTCCTTCCTTCCTTCCACCAATCCTTCTGTAAAAAGAGCCATTATTCTTCATTTTTACTGAGACAAATTCAAAGTTGCAATTTTAAATTGAAAAAGATTATATCATGGATTTAAGACTTAGAAAGAATGACAAAGGGAAACGAGAAGATAAGTGAAGAAAGAAGACAGGAAAGAAGGAGAAATTCTTCACTTAGGGCTGCTGTGTGCCAAGCACTGTCATTGTTATCTCATTTTGTGCTCGTAACATCCCTGTGAGGGAGATACTAGGATATCTGCCATACAGATAAGCAAATTGATGCCCACAGAGAATGAGTCAGCTGCCTCTAAAAAGAAATTTAAGAAAGCAAATAGGAAATAAAAGTAAGGTGCAAAAAATGCACCATACTGATATTTTAGATTATATAAATATTTGTATATTAAATACTAAATATTAAAAAGCAGATTTTTTTAAACCCAAAAGAGAGGAAAGAGTAAGAGAAAATATGTTATTTTTTGGGATCTTTAAAACATACCCAGGGAATAAATGACTGAACAAGGAGACATGTCATATGTAACCAGCTTTGTTGGATCTATCTTTAAATTCTCAGCATTATTAGCATCATTATTAGTAGTAATTATTTACTGACTACAATTTTGCTTTTAAGCACTTCTTTTGGCAGACATTTTTCACTTCATACTTTCTTGAGCTCTGAATGTTTGAGGCAAAGAGCACTTTCCAGGAATAATCTCTCCCTTCTACACTAACCGTATAAATACAAGAATCATTGCGCAGTAAGTATGCAGGGGAAATAAATCTTAATCAGCTCTTGACCTCCTGCCTAGCCCCACTGTGAATGCCATGCCAGCAAACATATGTTCTGCTCTTTTATTTTATGTATTAATAAACACCAGAAGTGCATGTCAGTCAACAATGAATTTGAGGTGAGAAGAAAGTGTGTCTCAAATCTTTTTATCCATGTGGAAATTGTAAAATAATCTACATTAATCATTTACTGTACTTCAAATGAAGTACGTGTCCAAAGAGACCATTTGAAGCATTTATTGTCATTGAACATATGGCTTGTTTTCAATATCTCCCTGATGATTTTCAACACAAACATTAGCATGAGAGTAAAGGAAGTGTATTCTACCAGATTTTAAAACAGATGTCAATTATATTGAAGTGTTCCATAACGGCACTAACTTTGTTATTGACATCATAATGGCGATATCCAACTACTGTAATTAGCAATCTATTTAGTGGTATGTAGATCTGTAATCAAATGAAAAGAACTTAGGAGGTAGGAGCCAAGATGGCCGAATAGGAACAGCTCTGGTCTACAGCTCCCAGCATGAGCGACACAGAAGACGGGTGATTTCTGCATTTCCAACTGAGGTACCGGGTTCATCTCACTGGGGAGTGCCAGACAGTAGGTGCAGGACAGTGGGTGCAGCACACCTTGTGCGAGCCGAAGCAGGGTGAGGCATTGCCTCACCCGGGAAGCGCAAGGGGTCAGGGAATTCCCTTTCCTAGTCAAAGAAAGCGGTGACAGACGGCACCTGGAAAATCGGGTCACTCCCACCCTAATACTGCACTTTTCCAACTGGCTTAAAAAATGGCACACCAAGAGATTATATCCCACACCTGGCTCGGAGGGTCCTATGCCCACAGAGTCTCGCTAATTGCTAACACAGCAGTCCAAGATCAAACTGCAAGGCCACAGCGAGGCTGGGGGAGGGATGCCCACCATTGCCAAGTTAGTTGTTTGATTAGGTAAACAAAGCAGCCAGGAAGCTCGACCTGGGTGGAGCCCATCACAGCTCGGGAGGCCTGCCTGCCTCTGTAGGCTCCACCTCTGGGGGCAGGGCACAGACAAACAAAAAGACAGCAGTAACCTCTGCAGACTTAAATGTCCCTCTCTGACAGCTTTGAAGAGAGTAGTGGCTCTCCCAGCATGCAGCTTGAGATCTGAGAACGGGCAGACTGCCTCCTCAAGTGGGTCCCTGACCCCCAAGTAGCTTAACTGGGAGGCACCCCCCAGTAGGGGGCGGACTGACACCTCTCACGGCCGGGTACTCCTCTGAGACAAAACTTCCAGAGGAACGATCAGACAGAAGCATCTGTGGTTCACCAATATCCACTGTTCTGGAGCCACTGCTGCTGATACCCAGGCAAACAGGGTCTGGAGTGGACCTCTAGCAAACTCCAACAGACCTGCAGCTGAGGGTCCTGTCTGTTAGAAGGAAAACTAACAAACAGAAAGGACATCCACACCAAAAACCCATCTGTACGTCACCATCATCAAAGATCAAAGGTAGATAAAACCACAAAGACGGGAAAAAAACAGCAGAAAAACCAGAAACTCTAAAAATCAGAGGGCCTCTCCTCCTCCAAAGGAACGCAGCTCCTCACCAGCAACAGAACAAAGTTGGACAGAGAATGACTTTGACGAGTTGAGAGAAGAAGGCTTCAGACGATCAAACTACTCGGAGCTAAAGGAGGAAATTCGAACCAATGGCAAAGAAGTTAAAAGCTTTGAAAAAAAATTAGACAAATGGATAACTAGAATAACTAATGCAGAGAAGTCCTTAAAGGACCTGATTGAGCTGAAAACCAAGGCACGAGAGCTACGTGACGAATGCGGAAGCCTCAGTAGCTGATGCAATCAACTGGAAGAAAGGGTATCAGTGATGGAAGATCAAATGAATGAAATGAAGCAAGAAGAAAAGTTTAGAGAAAAAAGAATAAAAAGAAACAAACAAAGCCTCCAAGAAATATGGGACTATGTGAAAAGATCAAATTTACGTCTGATTGGTATACCTGAAAGTGACGGGGAGAATGGAATCAAGTTGGAAAACACTCTGCAGGATATCATCCAGGAGAACTTCCCCAATCTAGCAAGGCAGGTCAACATTCAAATTCAGGAAATACAGAGAACACCACAAAGATACTCCTCGAGAAGAGCAACTCCAAGACACATAATTGTCAGATTCACCAAAGTTGAAATGAAGGAAAAAATGTTAAGGGCAGCCAGAGAGAAAGGTCGGGTTACCCACAAAGGGAAGCCCATCAGACTGACAGCTGATCTCTTGGCAGAAACTCTACAAGCCAGAAGAGAGTGGGCACCAATATTCAACATTCTTAAAGAAAAGAATTTTCAACCCAGAATCTCATATCCAGCCAAACTAAGCTTCATAAGTGAAGGAGAAATAAAATACTTTAAAGACAAGCAAATACTGAGACGTTTTGTCACCACCAGGCCTGCCCTAAAAGAGCTCCTGAAGGAAGCACTAAACATGGAAAGGAACAACCAGTACCAGCCACTACAAAAACATGCCAAATTGTAAAGACCATCAAGGCTAGGAAGAAACTGCATCAACTAATGAGCAAAATAACCAGCTAACATCATAATGACAGAATCAAATTCACACATAACAATATTAACGTTAAATGTAAATGTAAATTGGAGCTAAATGCTCCAATTAAAAGACACAGACTGGCAAATTGAATAAAGAGTCAAGACCCATCAGTGTGCTGTATTCAGGAAACCCATCTCATGTGCAGAGACACACATAAGCTCAAAATAAAGGGATGGAGGAAGATCTACCAAGCAAATGGAAAACAAAAAAAGGCAGAGGTTGCAATCCTAGTCTCTGATAAAACAAACTTTAAACCAACAAAGATCAAAAGAGACAAAGAAGGTCATTACACAATGGTAAAGGGATCAATTCTACAAGAAGGGCTAACTATCCTAAATATATACGCACCCAATTCAGGAGCATCCAGATTCATAAAGCAAGTCCTTAGTGACCTACAAAGAGACTTAGACTCCCACACAATAATAATGGGAGACTTTAACACCCCACTGTTAACATTAGACAGATCAACAACACAGAAAGTTTACAAGGATATCCAGGAACTGAACTCAGCCCTGCACCAAGCGGACCTAATAGACATCTATAGAACTCTCCACCCCAAATCAACAGAATATACATTCTTTTCAGCACCACACCACACCTACTCCAAAATTGACCACTTAGTTGGAAGTAAAGCACTCCTCAGCAAATGTAAAAGAACAGAAATTATAACAAACTGTCTCTCAGACCACAGTGCAATCCAACTAGAACTCAGGATTAAGAAACTCACTCAAAACCGCTCAACTACATGGAAACTGAACAACCTGCTCCTGAATGACTACTGGGTAAATAATGAAATGAAGGCAGAAATAAAGATGTTCTTTGAAACCAATGAGAACAAATACACAACATACCAGAATCTCTGGGACACATTCAAAGCAGTGTGTAGAGGGAAATTTATAGCACTAAATGCCCACAAGAGAAAGCAGGAAAGATCTAAAATTGACACCCTAACATCACAATTAAAAGAACTAGAAAAGTAAGAACAAACACATTCAAAGGCTAGCAGAAGGCAAGAAATAACTAAGATCAGAGCAGAACTGAAGGAAATAGAGACACAAAAAACCCTTCAAAAGATTAATGAATCCAGGAGCTGGTTTTTTGAAAAGATCAACAAAATTGATACACAGCTAGCAAGACTAATAAAGAAGAAAAGAGAGAAGAATCAAGTAGACACAATAAAAAATGATAAAGGGTATATCACCACCGATCCCACAGAAATACAAACTACCATCAGAGAATACTATAAACACCTCTACGCAAATAAACTAGAAAATCTAGAAGAAATGGATAAATTCCTCAACACATACATCCTCCCAACACTAAACCAGGAAGAAGTTGAATCTCTGAATAGACCAATAACAGGCTCTGAAATTGAGGCAATAATCAATAGCTTACCAACCAAAAAAAGTCCAGGACCAGATGGATTCACAGCCAAATTCTACCAAAGGTACAAAGAGGAGCTGGTACCATTCCTTCTGAACCTATTACAATCAATAGAAAAAGAAGGAATCCTCCCTAACTCATTTTATGAGGCCAGTGTCATCCTGATACCAAAGCCGGACAGAGACACACACAAAAAAGAGAATTTTAGACCAATATCCTTGATGAACATCGATGCAAAAATCCTCAATAAAATACTGGCAAACCGAATCCAGCAGCACTTCAAAACGCTTATCCACCATGATCAAGTGGGCTTCATCCCTGGGATGCAAGGCTGGTTCAACTCTCAATAGATGCAGAAAAGGCCTTTGACAAAATTCAACAACCCTTCATGCTAAAAACTCTCAATAAATTAGGTATTGATGGGACGTATCTCAAAATAATAAGAGCTATCTATGACAAACCCACAGCCAATATCATACTGAATGGGCAAAAACTGGAAGCATTCCCTTTGAAAACGGCACAAGACAGGGATGCCCTCTCTCACCATTCCTATTCAACATAGTGTTGGAAGTTCTGGCCAGGGCAATCAGGCAGGAGAAGGAAATAAAGGGTATTCAATTAGGAAAAGAGGAAGTCAAATTGTCCCTGTTTGCAGATGACATGATTGTATATTTAGAAAACCCCATCGTCTCAGCCCAAAATCTACTCAAGCTGATAAGCAACTTCAGCAAAGTCTCAGGATACAAAATCAATGTACAAAAATCACAAGCATTCTTATACACCAAAAACAGACAGAAAGCCAAATCATGAGTGAACTCCCATTCACAATTGCTTCAAAGAGAATAAAATACCTAGGAATCCAACTAACAAGGGATGTGAAGGACCTCTTCAAGGAGAACTACAAACCACTGCTCAACAAAATAAAAGAGGATACAAACAAATGGAAGAACATTCCATGTTCATGGGTAGGAAGAATCAATATCATGAAAATGGCCATACTGCCCAAGGTAATTTATAGATTCAATGCCACCCCCATCAAGCTACCAATGACTTTCTTCACAGAATTGGAAAAAACTACTTTAAAGTTCATATGGAACCAAAAAAGAGCCCGCATCGCCAAGTCAATCCTAAGCCAAAAGAACAAAGCTGGAGGCATCACGCTACCTGACTTCAAACTATACTACAAGGCTACAGTAACCAAAACACCATGGTACTGGTACCAAAACAGAGATATAGACCAATGGAACAGAACAGAGCCCTCAGAAATAATGCCGCATGTCTACAACTATCTGATCTTTGACAAACCTGACAAAAACAAGAAATGGGAAAAGGGTTCCCTATTTAATAAATGGTGCTGGGAAAACTGGCTAGCCATATGTAGAAAGCTGAAATTGGATCCCTTCCTTACACCTTATACAAAAATTAATTCAAGATGGATTAAAGACTTAAATGTTAGACCTAAAACCATAAAAACCCTAGAAGAAAACCTAGGCAATACCATTCAGGACATAGGCATGGGCAAGGACTTTATGTCTAAAACACCAAAAGCAATGGCAACAAAAGCCAAAATTGACAAATGGGATCTAATTAAACTCAAGAGCTTCTGCACAGCAAAAGAAACTACCATCAGAGTGAACAGGCAACCTACAAAATGGGAGAAAATTTTTGCAAACTACTCACCTGACAAAGGGCTAATATCCAGAATCTACAATGAACTCAAACAAATTTACAAGAAAAAAAAAACAACCCCATCAAAAAGTGGGCGAAGGACATGAACAGACACTTTTCAAAAGAAGACATTTATGCAGCCAAAAAACACATGAAAAAATGCTCACCATCACTGGCCATCAGAGAAATGCAAATCAAAACCACAATGAGATATCATCTCACACCAGTTAGAATGGCAATCATTAAAAAGTCAGGAAACAACAGGTGCTGGAGAGGATGTGGAGAAATAGGAACACTTTTACACTGCTGGTGGGACTGTAAACTAGTTCAACCCTTGTGGAAGTCAGTGTGGCGATTCCTCAGGGATCTAGAACTAGAAATACCATTTGACCCAGCCATCCCATTACTGGGTATATACCCAAAGGACTATAAATCATGCTGCTATAAAGACACATGCACACGTATGTTTATTGTGGCACTATTCACAATAGCAAAGACTTGGAACCAACCCAAATGTCCAACAGCGACAGATTGGATTAAGAAAATGTGGCACATATACACCATGGAATACTATGCAGCCATACAAAATGATGAGTTCATGTCCTTTGTAGGGACATGGATGAAACAGGAAACCATCATTCTCAGAAAACTATCGCAAGGACAAAAAACCAAACACCACATGTTCTCACTCATAGGTGGGAATTGAACAATGAGAACACATGGACACAGGAAGGGGAACATCACACACTGGGGACTGTTGTGGGGTGGGGGGAGGGATAGCATTAGGAGATACACCTAATGCTAAATGATGAGTTAATGGGTGCAGCACACCAGCATGGCACATGTATACATATGTAACAAACCTACACGTCATGCACATGTACCCTAAAACTTAAAGTATAATAATAATAAAATTAAAAAAAAGAAAAGAACTTGGATTTCATTCATAAGGTACATAACACCAGTAATAATTTGTAGCTGTTCAAAGTGCCATATGCTATAAAAAAATTGAATGTGAAATATAATCATAAATAATAATCTTGCTAATAATTTACTAGAGCTATCATTTTAAAGTGGTAGAAAGCTAAGTTGGATCAAGGGAAAGATTGTTTAAAACATATGTTTACTATCACTCTAGAATCTTAGAATGATAGTTTTAAAACTTTGTGTCCTTTTTTTTAGCATCAGGGCCTTGCTTTGCTGCTCAGGCTGGAATGCAGTGATTTGATCATGAATCACAGCTCACTGCAGTCTCAAAATCCTGGGCTCAAGTGATCCTCCCACATCAGCTTCTGAGTAGTGCCACCACACTATGCTAATTTTTTTTTTTTTTTTTTTTTTTTAGAGACAGGATCTTACTATGTTGCCTACAATAGAACTTTGTTTCCAAGAGACATACCATTATCTTTGAATATTACCTTCAAAAATAAGTAAATTCACTAAGAATAATATTTTTAAGGAAGGATACAAGTGCTGAGAAAATGGTTGTTGTAGTACAATATATTTATTTTTACAACTGGGGTAAGATAAGTGTATTTTTAATTAATTTTATTTAAAAAATAATATAAAACATTTAAAAATTACATTTTTTTATTGTGTGTGTGGGTGTGGGGGTGGAGATGTTTGTTACTCTCCTCATCCTGGACTCCCAAAGGCAGATAAATGTATATTTGGTACACTTTCTTTTTTTTTTTTCTTTTGAGACAGTCTCGCTTTGTCCCCCAGGCTGGAGTGCAATGGCGTGATCTCATATCACTGCAACCTCCACCTCCCAGATTCAAGCGATTCTCCTGCCTCAGCCTCCTGAATAGCTGGGATTACAGGCATGCGCCACCACGCCTGGCTAATTTTGCATTTTTAGTAGAGATGGGGTTTGGCCATTTGGTCAAGCTGGTCTTGAACTCCTGACCTCAGGTGATCCTCCCACCTCGGCCTCCCAAAATGCTGGGATTACAGGTGTGAGCCACCACATCCGGCCTTGGTACATTTACTATGTTGACCAATGTCATCACCATTTTTCCAGTGAAAAAAGCTCGAAACTTGTGTCCTCACCACTTCACTACCACACACACTCAATCACTTACAAAGCCCTCTAAATTCTGCCTCTTCCGCGTTCCATCTCTCTGCCTGCTTGTCGTTTCTGACTGCCCTTCCCCACTATATAAGGCCCTATGATCTCTCACCTAAGCCACTGTGAGATCACTTCAGTGTCTGCTTCCATCCACCCACAAACCTCTCTCTAATCACAAATCTCATTTTGTTCACCTGCACAGTGTGACTCTAGTTGTGCTATTCAGAGTAATAGATGGCAAAGAAAGTTTTATATATAAGGGCCCTCCATATCATTACAAATGGTGTCCATTTAGTCTCTCCATCTGAGGCAAAGCAGCCCTATTCTTTATTCATTCCTTCCAGTAGCTACCAACTAACAAGGAACGCATCTAGAATATTTCCATTTTCTTTATGAATTTGAGCATGTCATTTAACTTTTGGACTCAGTCATCTCAATATTATTATCTCAATAATAATAATCCCTTTGTTATTATTATTAATCCCTTTTCTGAAAAAATCCATTTTTTCTCAGTTTTGTTAAAAGTTTAATAGGGGCTGGGCATGGTGGCTCACGCCTGTAATCCCAGCACTTTGGGTGACCGAGGCGGGCAGATCACCTGAGATCAGGAGTTTGAGACCAGCCTGGCCAACATGGTGAGGCCCCATCTCTACTAAAAATAGAAAAAATTAGCTGGGCGTGGTAGCGGGTGCCTGTAATCCCAGCTACTCAGGAAGCTGAGGCAGGAGAATCGCTTGAACCCTGGAGGCAGAGGTTGCAATGAGCGGAGATGGCGCCACTGCACTCCATCCAGCCTGGGCAACAAGAGTGAAATTCCGTCTCAAAAAAAAAAAAAAAAAAAAAGTTTAATAGGATAACAGAGGTAACTTATTTTTGATTAGAGGGGCTATAAGTTATCTTTTAATATACTTAAGACTTTAAGGCCAGGTACAGTGGCTCACGCCTATAATTCCAGCACATTGGGAGGCCGAGGTGGGCGGATCACTTCAGGTCAGGAGTTTGAGAGCAGCTTTGCAATGTGACAAAACCCCGTCTCTACTAAAAATACAAAAATTAGTGATACATGGTGGCTCATGCCTGTAATCACAGCTACTTGGTAAGCTGAGGCAGGAGAATCACTTGAACCCAGGAGGCAGAGGTTGCAGTGAGCCCAGATCACACCACTTGGCAACAGAGTAAGACTCTGTCTCAAAAAAAAAAAAACAAAAACAAACAAACAAAAAAACGCTTTTAGCTTCAGGAGAGACCCCATAGAAGCAAGACCTTAACTGTACCTAATAACCAGAGAAGGTAAATTTATTTCCCATGGGAATAAAGACAGGCCCTATTGGTCCAGCCATAATCCCACCTTGGCACCACTGACCCCATTTCCATTCCCTGGTCGTATTTCTTCCTGTAGTTCTTCAGCATGCCATGCCTCTGTTCATCATTACTTCATCTTTACCCAGCCTTCTACTTCCAGTAAAAGGCAACATCACCCTCTAGTTGCTCCAGCCAAAGACCCAGGAAGCATCTTTAAGTCTACTCCTTCTCTTACTCCCTACATCCACTTAATCCAACAACAAAACCTGCCAGCTCCATCTCCAAAATAGACCCTGAATCCATCCACTTGTCTCCATCTCCACTATTATGCTTTCTGGTCCACACCACCATCATGGGTCCCTCCTGGTCGCCTATCTCTTTTTCACTTTTGCCATCTGACTCTTCATTCACAGAAGACAAGTTATCTTTTAAAAGTATTATGTCTACAGTGAAGGAGCCAAAGTATTCTCAATAGAACTGGGGTATGCAGAAGTGGAAATCTAATCTACCCAATGTTGCAGCCAAACCTCCCATCCACTTGCTCTCTATCACACCACGCTGTTTTATTCTCTTCATAGCACTGGCTATAATTGGTGACTATTTTACGTATCTTCTAAACCCTCTACACACACACACTCCGTGAGAGCAGGAACCTTATTTATCTGGTTTACTTTTATATCCCCAGTACCCAAACAATGCCTTTACACTGTAACTATCCAAAAAAATTTTACATGAACATCCTTCCCTCTGCCTGTAATACTGTCCACTCACCTCTTCACCTTGTTAACTTCTACATGTCTTTCTGCACCAACTTCTTGGGAGCGCCTTTCTGTTCACCAGGTCTTGCCCACAGATGAGCCCATTTCCTTAGAGCGCTCACTCTGGCTGGTGATGATATGCTTATTTATGGATCCCCCCACCATGAGAATGTAAGCTTTTCAAGAACAGAGATGTGTCCCATTTTTGTTCACTATCATTTCCCAGCAAAATGTCTGGCACATACTCTATCAACAGTTTTTTAGTGAATGAAGTAAGAAATGAATGCGAATAACTAACATTACTAGAATTCATTCACTTAAAATTCATCACAAGTTAGGCGAGTCCCCATCCTCAGGCCCATCAGCCTCTCAGGGACTTGTATTCATTCACTCAACACAAGCCCATGAGTGCCAGTATTTAAAGGTATTATGATAGGTGCTGTGAGCACTACAAAGAATCCTACACTGGTTGCTGTCAGAGAGATTTTTGCCTCAAGGAGGTACTGTGCCAAAAAAATAAATAAATAAATAAATAAAAATTTTTAAGAACCTGACAATTTTATTTGTGTTTTTGAATTGTACAGTTTGAAAGAAAGATAGAATGAAAGAGATAATACGTTGGTTTGTTCACCTTATGCTATAAATAACCTACCAGAAATATTTGGCAGAGAAGAGATATAAGAAATGCTTTCCAGGGTACAACAGAAAGTTAACAGGGCAAGGCAGGAGCCTGTGGCTTCTTCAGGCACAATTCTACCTGAAGACAGCTTTGATCAATTATTGGTGAAGTGAATGTTCAGTATAGAAAGAAGCTCTGTTTAGAAAAGCCCTAGGTAGAAAAAAGTGTTTTATTATTAGTTTGTATTGTTATTATGCAATTGTAGGAAAATATATCCTTTTCAGGTAAATACAATGCTTTACCCTACTAGGACTCAAAGTCAATCCCAGGTATGAAAATGGTCAGGATTCTGTTCTCTTAGAAGGATTGTGGACTGCAATGGGTATATGACCTCAATATATTTTTTTTCTTCCCCAATAACAGTAAAGGGATTCAACAAATCTCTATGAATAATGGTGGTGCTAAATGACAATGAGTGATTCTCAGAGTAGTCACCTTGGAGGAGGAGGAGCTAGGTCAGAATCTCCTTGGTGAGCAAGGTATGCCCAGCCTGCTGAGCTTTTTTATATAGAATTCCTTTCTTTACATCCTCCTCTTCTCTCCAAACTAATAGGGAAGCAGTGCTTATATTCAAGAGCAAGTATATTTATTATTCATTTTTTTATTTTCTTACTTATAGAAAAATAGATCCTACCTGGCACCCACTGAATGGTGATGTTTTAAAATAAGATGCTTAAGCCAGGTCTGGTGGCTCACACCTGTAATCCCAGCACTTGGGGAGGCCAAGGCAGGTAGATCACTTAAGCTGAGTTCAAGACAGTCTGAGCAACATGGTGAAACCCCATTTCTACAAAAAATACAAAAATTAGCCAAGTGTGGTAGCACACACCCGTAGTCCCAGCTACTGAGAAGGCTGAGGCAGGAGAATAGCTTAAGCCCAGGAGGCTGAGGCCGCAGTGAGCTGAGATTGTGCCACTACACACTCCAGCCTGGGTGACGAAGTGAGACCCTGTCTCAAAAAAGAAAGAAAAAAATAGAAATAAAAAGATTCCATACAGAAAATACTTCATTTATTTTGGGCAGAATTTTAATATTGGAAATTGTTAGGCACTATTTGTGTTTCCATAAAGTTATACATATGGCCAACTAAGGTTTATAGAAAAACAGAGGCTGCTACAGTTCTGTCACGTCTCACCACACCATTTGGCTGTGCTCCCAAGGGAAACTCCCTGTGATCACTTGATAACATTTGCAGAATGATTGGATGGAATGGAATAGAAAGAAAAGCCAATGTTAAGCCCCAAAGTGGGGATGAGACTGTTGGTGGGAATAAAACCAAGGGCCTCACTTCATCAACACCATGTATTCGCCACCTAAACCAACTTTCAGAACCTATTTCTTTGGGTTAAGAATGACAGCTTTTAGTGGCATCTCTAGTTTCCCTATCTCGTAACCTCACAAAGCTGCTAATTCCTTTTTTTTTTCCTTTGATGAGAGTAACGCATTCATTGCACAGGCCACTAAGTACCAACAGGAAAGCCAACAGAGACCCAACCTCTTGCGTTCCTGGGTTCCTGAAAGATAATAAGAAAGAAATTGTTCTAAAAACAAACAAACAAAAAACCACCTTGGCCTGGCTTGGTGGCTCATACCTGTAATCTCAGCACTTTGGGAGGCCAAGGTGGGCTGATCACTTGAGGTCAGAGAGGTTCGAGATCAGACTGGCCAACATGGCAAAACCCTGTTTCTACTAAAAATATAAAAATTAGCCAGGCGTGGTGGCATGCACCTGTAATCCCAGCTACTTGGGAGGCTGAGAGGCATAAGAATCGCTTGAACCCAGGAGGAAGAGGTTGCAATGAGCCAAGATTGTGCCACTGCACTCCAGCCTGGGCAACAGAGCAAGACTGTCTCAAAAAAAAAAAAAAAAAAAAAAAAAAAGAAAGAAAGGAAAGAAAAGAAGAAAGAAAGAAAGAGAGAGAAAGAAAGAGAGAAACCTATTGCCCTGCTCCATCCCCCTCCTTTTTTTTTTTTTTTTTTTTTTTGGTTGGCAGGAGAGGTGATCCTCTGCTCAGAGCTCTAGAATTACATTATTCCTTACTACTACTCTTTCTAATAAGCCTAAAACTGAGCACACCTGCTATTTCTTAATGTGACTCTTCTTATTCAACAAGGACAGAGCATCCTATATCTTTTAGCATAATGCTGCAGCATTATAAATTTTCCCCAAGCGTGTCATGAGTGCCCTGCAAGGCATTTTGTACAGATCTTTTTTTTTTTTTTTTTTTTTGAATGACCCTCTCAAAACAAAGTCCTGTGCAGGAGGATTAAAAATCCCTCAGGGAACTTCCTTCCTTTAGCAGATTTTCCAGAAGGAATGTGCTGTGGGCTCTTGATTTGATTTCCTGCCCCAGTTTAAAGCATCATGGTATAAGACATGTTTTATCCCTATTTTTTACTTTACAAATGATGTTTGCTTAAAATGAATGCCTATATTGGCTCTAAAACAAAGTAACCAGTGATACTGGTTGGATTGTCACATCCACTTATAGGTCTACAAAGGAAGAAATTGACCTTTGGTCCAGTCGAAGCTGCTGAATTTGAATCACAGAAGTGCTGAGTCTTTTGACACTGTTACTCACAGGCTATGCGAACTGGGTAAAAGGTATTGTAGCAGAGATAACTGGAAAGAATCCTGACAATATAGATGTTTTCCTTCCTTCCCAGGGATGGGATGTTGACTGTTATCTTCCTTACTATTCCCCAAAACCAGCAAGGGGCCACCAATACTCTCCATGTGCACAGACATGCATCTTTTCTAAGATAACTAGGCTCAGCAAATAGATCTTTATTGCCTCAAGGTTGGTACAAGCTCTCATCCTTTATTATTTTTCTAAAGAAAACAATGACAGCCATTGAGCCATTGTGTGTTGAATTGTTCCTCCATAAAGATATATTCAAGTTCTAAGCTCCAGTACCTCAGAACATGGCCTTATTTGGAAATAGGGTAGCTGCAGATGTCACTAAGTTAAAATGAGGTCATATGGACCAGGTGCAGTGGCTCATGCCTGTAATCCCAGCACTTTGAGAGGCCAAGGTGGGTGGATCACCTGAGGTCAGGAGTTCAAGACCAGCCTGACCAACATAGTGAAACCCCGTCTCTACTAAATACAAAAAATTAGCTGGGTGTGGTGGTATGCTCCTGTAATTCCAGCTACTCAGGAGGTTGAGGCAGGATAATCACCTGAACCCGGGAGGCGGAGGTTGCAGTGAGCCGAGATTGTGCCATTGCACTCCAGCCTGGGCAACAGGAATGAAACTCCATCTCAAAAAAAAAAAATGAGGTCATATGGGTTTAGGGTGGGCCTTAATCCAATGACCGGCATCCTCAAAAGGGACAAGACACAGAGAGAAGAACACCAAGGATTGCTGGCATGCACCAGAAGCTAGCAGAGGCACATGGGATGATTTTTTTTCTTCAGAAACTTCCGAGGGAGCAAAGCCCAGCTGACACCTTGATTTCAAACTTCTGGCTTCCAGAACTGTGAGAGAATACATTTCTGTTGTCTTAAGCCTCCCAGTTGTGGTAATTTGTTGCAGTAGATTTGAAAAACCGATACAATTAGGAAATTTTCTCTTTCTTATAAAGACAGCTGCCATTTTGCAAAAATGTGTTTATCCTCTGGGTGTCTGTAACACCTTTAAAAACTAATTAGAAGACCAGGCATGGTGGCTTATGCCTGTAATCCCAACACTTTGGGATGCTGTGGCAGGAGGATTGCTCGAGGCAAGGAATTGGAGGCGAGCCTGGGCAACATTAGTGAGACCCCCATCTCTAGCCTTTAAAACAGAAGGTTTTTAACTCATTGATAAGCAAATTCTTCTGTCTTCAGTCCATCATCTCTAAATTATAAATAATACTCTTTGATATTGTTATAGTCCTCTTCTCATAGAGACTGGAATGTTATTTGACCCAAGATTAATGCTTAATAGGTATGGAGTTTCATTTTGGGCAAATACTTGGAAGGGTTCAAAGAGTGCCTCATACCTATTTCCAAGATAATGTATGTGCATATGAAATAAACTGTGTGTGGATAAGGGGTTTTTTAATAACATTTTTAAATGACTTTGGGTTCATGAGAAGTTGCAAAAAAATGTAGGAGGAGGTTCCATGTACCGTTCACCTAGTTTCCCCTAATGATTACATCTCATATATCTAAAATAACAATACCAAAACCAGGAAATTAAAATGGATACAACTCACAGTTTATCCTGATTTTACTATTTTTACACGCACTCATTTGTGTATGTGTGTGTGAATAGTTATATCCAATTTTATCATATGTGTAAATTCATGTAACCACTACCATAATCCAGATACAGAACTGGCTGAGTACAGTAACTCACACCTGTAATCCCAACACTTTGGGAGGCCAAAGTGGAAGAAATGGTTGAGCCCAGGAGTTCAACATCAGCCTGGGCAACATAGTAAGACACTGTCTCTTAAAAAAAAAAAAAAATTTAATTAGCTGAGCATGGTAGTACACGCCTTTAGTCCTAGCTACTTGGAGCCTGGGGTGGAAGGTCAAGGCTGCAGTGATCTATGATTGTGCCACTGCACTCTATCCTGAACAACAGAGTGAGACTCTGTCTCAAAAAAAAAAAAAAAAAAGACAGAACTGTTTTGTCAGCATAAGGCTCCCTTTGCCTATTCCTTTATAGCCACGACAACTCCTTCCCCCGTATCAATTATCTCTGGTAACAATTAATCTGTGCTCTCCATCTACAATTTTGTTTTGAGGCTGTTAAATAAATGAAATCTTATAGTATGTAATCTTTTTTACTCAGAAAAATTCCCTCGCAATCCATCCAAGTTATTGCATGTACCATAGTCTATTCCTTTTTATTGTTGAGTAGTATTCCATGGTATGGCTGTATTATCGCAATTCGTTTAACCATTCATGTGTTGAAATATATTTGGGTTATTTCAGTTTGGGGCTATTACAAATAAAGTTATTACAAACATTTACATGCAGATTTTTGTGTAAACATAATTTTTCATTTCTCTGGGATAAATGCCCAAGAGTGAAATTGCTAGGTTATATGATAAGTACATGTTTTTTTGTTTTTTGTTTTTTTTTAAGAAAACTGCCAAACTATTTATAAATGCCAGAGTGGATGCACCGTTTGACATTCCCAGCAGCAATGTATGAATGATCAGTTTCTCATCCTCTCCTTGTCCTCATCAGTAATCAGTATAATCACTATATTTTAATAGTTGTATAATGATATTTCATTGTGATTTTAATTTGCATTTCACTAATGTAGGTGTTTAATGATGTTAAACACCTTTTTACCTGCCATCTGTATATCTTCTTCAGTGAGATGTCTGTTCATATCTTTTGTTCATTTTCTAATTGTATTGTTCAAGGTGTTTGTACTATTGAGTTTTGAGAGTTTCTTCCATAGTCTAGAATAGATACAAGGCACTTGTCAGACAGATGAGTCTCAAATATTTTCTCCCAATTTGTATCTTATCTCTTCATCCTCTTCATGGGATCTTCCACAAAGCAAAAGTTTTTAACTTTGATGTGGTCCAATTTCTCAATTTTTCCTTGCATTAATTGTTCTTTTGGTGTCAAGTCTATGAACTCTTTGCTTAGCCCTAAGATCCAAATATTTTTATCTATGTTTTTTCTGAAAGTTTCACAGATTTGTATTTTCTATTTTGCATGATCTATTTTGAGTTGATTTTTGAGGTTTATTTTGAGGTTCATTTGTTTGCCTTTGGATGTCCAACTGCTTCAGCACTACTTGTTGAAAAGTCCATTCTTCTTCCATTGAATCACTTTTGCAACATTGCTGGGGATAGAGTAATGAACAAAACAAAGCCCATGCCAACAATATATACACAAATTTTAAAATGTGTATCATAATGTGAAACAGTGTTAAGTGTTATAAATCAGGGTAGAGTAATAGAGTTGAGAAGTTTGCCCTTTTAAATAGGGTGGTCTTTGAGGATATGAGACATAATGAAGTGATGAGTTGAGTCATACAAATAGCTGGAGGAAAATTATTCCAGGTAGAGAAAACCGAAAGAGAAAAGGCCTCTGTGCTTGGAATGTGCTCAGTGTGTTCAGGAACACAGAAAATAGACCCCTATCGTTTAAGAGGTGGAACCTAAGGCAAAGAATGGAAATCAAGAAAACCAGAGCCTTGTAGATGTCATAGGCTGAGGCTAAAAACCCCACTTTGTTTGTGTATTTTGGTCAAGATAGCCAAAGAAAGACAGCATAATAAAACCTATCATTGTTCTTGGTTTTATTGGCATTGTCAATAACTTGCAACATGACTTGTGAAACATCATTTATTCACTTGATAAAATTTGTTGTGTACTTATTATGAACAATAGATTGTGATTAAATGTCTGAATGCAAAGCAAAATAGAATATGGCCCGTATACTTGCCCAATTCATAGGAGAGTGGGGACACAGGCATATTCAGTGCCAGTATAATGGCTATAATGTGATCATTAGAGTTCATAAATATCCAATGATTCACATATTTATGTCTAATGATCTAGATATTTCACAGTAAGAATGCTGTGAAAGCACTAAAGAGGAAGTCTTGGGTTATACAGAGGTTGCCTAGGGGCATCAGTAAGTGTTTAAAGGAATATTTGAATTGGATTTCGTAGAATGACTAAGAATTTGTCAGAAGAGACGAAGAATATTTCAGAGGGAGGAACAGTCGTGGCAAAGGCATGCAACCTCAGGGCTTAATCCTATCTCTGTTACTTAAAAGAGAGAATTATTCATCTTCCATTTATGGAAATGTAATTCTGACGACCAGTATTATCTGTTTGGCTGGGCATGGTTCAACAGAAAGGAACACCAAGATAATTAGAAATTCTGATAACGTCGTCACTCTGAGGTCCATTATCTCAAAATTTACTTAATGTACTCAAAATGTTTTAACCCTAAACATAAGCCTAATCATTCTGCTTCATGTCACCAAACCTCTGGTTCAATAGGCAAATGTGCCTGATATTTCTCCTCTGGCCAGCCTCTAGTGATTTCTGCCCTGGGAGTATTGTTAGAGGAATCATTCCTTCATTGCTACAACTAACCATAGTCTGTGATCTCAGATTTGAGGTTCCTACTAATCATTAAAATTAAGTAAGCTTCTTTTAAAAGTATCATCATCATTACTATTTGCAATATGCCGAGAATTGTGCTAAGCTTTGAGCAGGAATAAAAAAAGTTTTCCCCCAGGACCTTCACTAAAGGAACTGACAGTGCTACTAAGGAGACAATCCTCAAAATTATGAAATAACTAGGAAACAATTACGGCCCACAAATATTGACAGAGTAGTACATTCCCTCCAATGGATATAACACATATGCTGAAGACATACTAAATGAAATTCGATGAGAAATTCACTTCTCTACATTTTCAGTATCTTTTTTGAAATGCAAATATCCAGGAAAGAGTAGACTTTCTGAGGAAATTCCTGAGATAAAAGGTTCAGACGAGTTCAGGGGAAAGGCTTGATTTTCAAGTTTCACATGGTTCTGGAAGAGGTGAGCATGACGAGGCTACCCATGAAGGTATTGTTTGTGTTGTATGTCAGGATAAGAGGACATATTAGAAAGAAGTAAGTAGACACCTGATACAAAGCATGCCTTGCTCAAAATTTTGCACGATTTCATAATAAAATTTGCAACTATTTTTAAAAATCAAAAGAAGTTACCCTTTGGACAAATAACCAAAGTTACTTATGTATGGAATAAATATGCAGTTATTAGCCATCAGAATTTAAAGTATTTAATGATATGAGAACCCATTCATGATAAGTATGAAAAACAGCTAGAAAACCAATCATAATCCAAAGGAGGGAAAATGAGAGGGAAAAAAATATACCACAATGTTAATGGTGGTTGTTTCCCACAATATATGGGGTGTATTTCCCACCCTATTGCTTTTTTAAAAAAATTCTATGATGAATATGATTTACTCTAGTATTAATAACAAAATGTATTTAAATGGAAAACAAAATTCTCCCTGACATTAATTTTATGCCGGCTTCCATGGATTTTAGAGATAAACCATTATACCCAGTCACCACTGCTGTGTTGAAAAGTCAACATTGTTTAGGTTGCTTTACCCCAAGTCAATGCATTCCTGCTCCTGGCTGCTCCCCTCACAAGCCCTGGATGCTGCCTTTGACTCAAGGGAGATATGTGACTTGTCCTCTGTGGCCTCACTATCTAGCTTAGAATACACACTATGTTCAAGATGGAAAGGAATTTTGAAGACTCATGGTTTAAAGTGATATGATGAAATATTCTACGGGAAATGAAGGGTGGACAGAATGTTTCTGAGCTCACAAAACAGAAGGAAGTTCAAAAAATGAGTTTCTTTTTTGTTCAAATCTATTATTTATTTTTCCTGGGTATGATATAAATCAGAGAACAGGAGACTCTCTAAAACACAAGATAAAAAACATCTGGAGATCTGATGAAATTTACAATACTACAAGTCTTTAAACATATTTTTAAATATAGGTATTTGAGATAGGGTCTCACTCTATCACCCAAGCTGGAATGCAGTAGCACAAATATGGCTGATTGCAGCCTCAACCTCTCAGCCTCAGGCAATCCTCCCACCTCAGCCTCCTGAGTAGTGAAGTACAGGCATGCACCACCACGCCCGGCTAATTTTTGTAATTCTTTTGGAGACAAGATCTCACTATGTTGCCCAGACTGGGATCAAGCAATCCACCCACCTTGGCCTCCCAAAATGCTGGGATTACAGGCATGAGCTACTGTACCCAGCAAAATATTTTTAATATCTAGTAGAAAAAAGTTATTTTATCTAACTTAAAATCACAGATAAAATAAATATGAAATGTAAAGGGGTATTTAATACACATATTGAAGCAATGACCTAAAATTGTTTTGAGTGGTTTTTATAATTTTTAATATCTATTTTTCCATATATAACACATATACATACACGTATACACACAAACACATATATACATATACATATCTATAAATTTAACACATCCACATTACCAATCTTCCATCTCCTTTTATTTTTTATATGACCAAATAAAGAACACCAGCACCTGTCTAAAAAATAACTTCAGAATCCCCCTGTAAACACAGACAGACATGACCATCTAAGCCAAAGGCACACACATAGTTCCATCCCAAAGCCTGGCCGCCATTGGGTCCAATCTGACATTGCTGCCTGACTTTGTTTTGGCTTAGACACAGAATATAGTCAGGGTATTCAAAGGGTACTATGGCATTGTGGCGTTGTGTACTGATAAGGTCCTGTAAGTATCAAGAGACTACAGTAACCTCAAACGAGTAGTGCCACGAAACTCGGATCCTCAACATTACTTAGCTTCTTTTCTGCTCTTGCAACAATTCCCAGTGCTGAGTTTCCAAAGAAACAGTGTGGTAGGGAAGCTGGCCACAAGGACCACCTGTTCTGATCATCATTAGAGTATGCTGCAGGAACCCTTCTCAGGCAAGAGGCCAACACAAGTTTAGCAAAATCAGGTGTGAAAATACTAACCATGGAAGTAAAATCCATCCACCCCAGCCACTGTGAAAGAAAATTTACAACTCCACAGAGAACACTTGACTGAGAAACCAAAACGTCCGAGGAAAGAAGACAAATGTGCCCACCTCTAAAGAACATTTCGCACAAATTTAAGGCAATTTTAAAACTTTTTGTTGAGTTTATAATAATTGTACAGCATCAAAATTCTACTGAGTGATTTATACTTCATCTCAAATCATGCAATGTTCCAGCACCTTCATTTTTTAAATCAAGAAATAAAACACTAATGTGAATCACATAGATTCTTTGGATTTTCAGATACATGCATGCTTTTCCACTTGACATTAGATTTTTCTTCAGAAATTGGAATTTGATCACTGAAGAGCAAGGAGTGATGAACATATTTTCCACAACCACTCTAACCTCAATGTTACCATCTCCCCCATTCCACATTCATTGGTTTCTTAGTTGGGGCAACCTTAATCTAATTATTTGAGATTTGTGACCACTAGGGATAAGAAAAATGACATGAATTAAAGGGGTATGAAATGAGTTTCGGAAGAATCCATAAATGAGTCTAATGTCCTAAGGATTAAACAAGCGAGAGAGAAAAAAACTGCAACATGACATACAGTCTTTTAAAAGACATATTTTTGTTTCTGTTTTTTAAGGACCTTTTTATCTTTAAATTCCAAGCTTCTATCTACAAAATGCAGGACATTTACATGTCCTCTGCTTGCCTCTTATTTTGCAAGAATTGTTAAGATTATTATCCTCTTTCTTAAACCCCAAAATGAGAAAAGTTACTTTTATGTTTAATTTTTTGTACATTCTAGTATCTGTTGAGAAACAAAGCCATGATAAAAAGGAAAACAGGAACCCCACATCTGACAACAATAAAAAAAATTTTAGTTTCAAATATCACTCAATTGGCTGACACATTTCTTTTTCCTATGGGCCAACAGCTGCATGACTCACTGATGTATGTTTTGCCTGCCTTAGCTCTGAGTGGGTTGATGTAAATAGGAAGTGATGAGGAAAATCAAATTGGAGCAAACACATTTTTTCAAGACTGTAACAGGAAGAGATAGGAAGCCCAGGAAGATACTTGATAGGTATTCAACTCTGTAGAAAGGAGGAAGTAGCATGTTGAAGCACTCAGCTAGTTATTTTGAGTTGAACGGAAACGGGATACAACAGAGAAAGGACGCAGATAGGATGCATTTTGTTGCATAGCAACACAGAGGCTAGAAGCTACTGTACATAACTGAGACCATCTGTCTGTATGAAAGACTGAGGAGAAATGGTTTAAAACAAAGAAGAGCGAGGTTAATAAAATACGTTTGCAAAGAATAGATGAGGTTTCATATTCCATCTAAAAAGCAAATTTTGTGGTTATATAAAAATACCTTAATATTTAAATGTGATTTCAAGGAGTTGTTTTTGTTTTGGTTTGGTTTTTGTTTTTTATTAAGACGGAGTCTCATTCTGTCGTCCAGGCTAGAGTGCACTGATGCAATCTCGGCTCACTGCAACCTCTGCCTCCCGGATTCAAGTGATTCTCCTGCCTCAGCCTCCTGAGTAGCTGGGATTACAGGCACCTGCCACCACGCCTGGCTAATTTTTTTTTTTTTTTTTTTTTTTTTTTTTTTTAGTAGAGATAGGGTTTCATCATGTTAGCCAGGCTGGTCTGGAACTCCCGATCTCAGGTAACCCGCCCTCCTCGGCCTCCCAAAACACTGGGATTACAGGCTTGAGCCACCGCACCTGGCCAAGGAGTTGGTTTTAATACATGAAACATGATGCCTTGTGCTTCCAACTTGCCTTTCTACTACACTCCCTGCTTTGGTTCAGCCACTTGCCTGGAAATTTCCAGAAAGGTTTGCAGGTGACTAGGTTGGTGAGGTGGGTAGTGTTTCTGAACTTTGAAAGACCCAATTCAGCCCTAAAAGTCAATGCCCAATAAAAATTGGTTATCTCAAAGACAAATCAATGGGGTGGGGGTGAAGGGTGGGGAGGGAAGCCCACCAAAGATAACCCCCACTTCTGTCCTGTGAGTTCCCCAAAAAACTTCCTGGGGAGTCACTTCTATCACAGACCCCTGACCGAATGGAAAGACAGGGAGCCACACACAAGAGTTATTTCCGGCCGGGCACGATGGCTCACGCCTGTGATCCCACCACTTTGGGAGGCCAAGGCAGGCAGATTATCTGAGGTCAGGAGTTAGAAACCAGCCTGGCCAACATGATAAAACCCTGACTCTACTAAAAATAACAAAAATTAGCAAGGCATGATGGCACATGCCTGTAGTCCCAGCTACTTGAGAGGCTAAGGCAGGAGAATTGCTCAAACCCAGGAGATGAAGATTGCAGTGAGCTGAGATCATGCCATTGCACTCTAGCCTGGGCAACAGTGATCTCAGTCTCAAAAAAAAAAAAAAAAAAAGAAAAAAAAGAGTATTTATTTCTTAGGAAGCCCCTAGTACAAGTGGGGAAATGTGAGAAGTGGATAAGTTTACCCAGTAGGGACAGGAAGTTCTCTCCAGAAATAATGTCCAATTTCCTGCTGCCAAAGGCTGTCAGCCCTGCTGCTCATTTTGCTTCTATAGAAATATGATAGCCTGTTTCCTTCCCTCTACTCCTGATACTCCCCAAACCTGCCCTTCTCCACACCATAGGCTATCAGCAACACTTTTCCAGAGACTGTGCCGCTGTCGCCTCCTCTTCCCTGGTTGACAGACCCATCCTTGCTTCTCTCCCACGGTGGGGCACAACAGAAGGAACAAAGAATCCATGTAGTCACCCACCGGTGGCATCCCTTCAGGAGAAATCGTGGTCTCTCCCAAAAAAGCATGCATCTGCTTCATAGAAACCTTCACTTTGGCATTACACAAAGCAGAATGCCACCCCAGCAATATTCTAGTTGGAGAAGGTCTTTATACAATACCCATGGGGCAGAAAACCTCAAGGAGAATGTCAAAGAATTAAAAAGAACATGAGCCAACACTGCCCTGGGAGAGGATGAGATGTAGGAGTGAATATTAGCCTATTTCCCACTGTTATCCTTTTTGGGGTAATGTTTTTATGTGCAGTATTTTTTGAGTATTAACTTCTTGCACAGTGATGTTATAGATACACAGCACATATAAGAACATGGACTTCAGAGTCAAAATACTGGGTTCCATGTCACACACCCCTCTTTGCCAGCCTGATAGCCTTTTGGTTTTCTCGTCTGTAAAATGGGCATAATTACACCAAATACATCATGGGTTGGGAAGGATTCAGAAAGACAACTCACACAAAGCATATGCATAGTAAACGTATGCATACACAGTAAACCCTCATTAAATATCACCAATGAGCATTCTGGTAAACCAATTCTGTCAGATAAAGTTAAGAATTTATCCATAAGTTAAGATCTTGGCCAGGCATGGTGGTTCACAGCTATAATCCCAACATTTTGGGAGGCCAAGGTGGGTTGCTGACTTGAGCTCAGGAGTTTAAGACAAGCCTGGGTAACATAGTAAGACCCTCTCTCTACAAAAAATAGCTGGGTGTGGTGACTCACACCTGTAGTCCCAGCTACTCAGAGGCTGAGGTGGGAGGATCATTTGAACCCAGGAGGCAGAGATTGCAGTGAGCCAAGATCTTGCCACTGCATTCCAGCCTGAGTGCTACAGTGGAACCCGGTCTCAAGAAGAAAACAAAAGATCTTAATCCATATACAATAACTAAGTCTAATATTTGAAAATCTCTGCAAAAAAGAAATGTGAAAAATAATTTTCCACATTGAAATATTAAAAAATCAAGATTACATGGCTTGTGCTATTTTTTAAAATGTGCTATTTTTTAATGTGTATATTAATTAGTAACTCTGCATACACATTGAAAATTGAGCTTCAGTTTTTGCTATATTAATCAAAAGTTGATTTATTATAATCAGGCATTTCTTTTGATATGCATGCTTACCCAGAACAATCTGGATCAAGATTCCTTATAGCATATTAAGTTTTAAGCAATGGAATAATTTTTGAGTTTTAGTCCTAAATTTCTTAAACCTTAAATATATCAGCAATTTCTCAAACTCATGTGTATAGCCTCTTATTTTTACTTAACATAGCTTACATTTATATGTTATAAAGCTCTCATGAAATGAGACAGGCAACTAAGATACATGTACTCCAGGAGTAGCCACAGCAGAATGGCCAGGTCCCTATGTCTACACTGCACTAGGAAACCGGGCATGGTGTGGCTTAATGTTACAAGCACTCATCTCCTGCAGAGTAAGATAATGTAAAAAGCCAGGTACTGGGAGTCCAGAGACCAAGTTCAAACACCAGCTCCATCACCTCTAGCTGAGATACACCGAGCCCTCTAATTAACCTCTCAGAGCTTTGGTTTCCTAATTTTTTATGGTATAAAGAATACTACTTTGTAGTATAGAATTTTTAAAATAAAATTAAATGGGGATATGAAAGTACCTAGCACAAAGGAGGCATTCAACATGTGTTAATTTCTTTCCATCCTACAATTCATAAAACAAATTTCCTGTCCACATTGCTTTATCAGATACTTAAATGCAGGCACTATGTGTTCTTGGTCCTCAAATGACAGAAATGAAGTAACAATGAATGAGTGAACTGTCTCAGTAACTGTCTCTCCCCAGTGCAGTAAGAGAATTATCCTTGGTAAATCTCACATGACTCTATAATGTGTGGGGAATGGGCTCTATAGGGACCACTCCATGTGTCTTAGTCCCTCAGGTGTAAAAAGAGATGGACCTTAGTTTCCATGCACTGCCTCATTTTGTGCTTATTTTACTATATATTTTTACTCATAAGATGATTTTAAAAGTTAGACTCTCTTTTATGCATATGTGATATTAGTTTATAACAAGCTATCTACCACACATGTGGTAGTTCTAGATACATAATTTGCAGATTAATTTATGTCAACATAAACCTGCCCCCCACAGGGAAATCTCAGAGATTCATACTTGGATCTCCTAAAAATCCTCACCTCTACTGTGTTCCTTATCCCCTACTTCAAGTTATACAGTAGTAATCAAGAAAAGGTGAACTCTGATAATCATACTGGACAGGAATAAAGCCATGACTAGATTTACTAATTAAGAAAGGATATCTGTGTTAAAATATGTTCATCCTACCTGGTTAAAAGAAAGCCATTGACCTGGCTTGGTGGCTCACACCTGTAATCCCAGCATTTTAGGAGGCCAAGGCAGGTGGATCACCTGAGCTCAGGAGTTAGAGACCAGCCTGGCCAACACGGTGAAACCCCATCTCTACTAACTGGGCGTGGTGGCACATGCCTGTAATTCCAGCTACTCGGGAGGCTGAGGCAGGAGAATCGCTTGAACCCAAGAGGCGGAGGTTACAGTAAGCCAAGATCATGCCATTGCACTCCAGCCTAGGCAACAAGAGCGAAACTCTACCTCAAAAAAAAAAAAAAAGCAAGCTATTGCTCTGAATAACACTCTCAGTAACGACCATATCAAACCTAACTGCTGTCACATAAAGAACTTTTAGTACGACTGAAAGGGGTTTCTTTTTCTATAACAGGATTTTCATTACATGAATAACCCCATATTTCAGAGATTTAAAATAACACTGAAAGAAACAGGCTTAGTCCACTCAGCCAGTCATATTTTTAAAGTATAGATTTGATGTCAGATCTAGCAACGTGTTCTCTAAGATAATTTTTCTGAAAAGTTTGGGCCAGGCGTAGTGGCTCAAGCCTGTAATCCTCCAGCTACTTGGGAGGCTGACGCAGGAGAATCGCTTGAACCCAAGAGGCGGAGGTTGCAGTGAGCCGAGATTGCGCCACTGCACGCCAGCCTGGGCGATAGAACGAGACTCTGTCTCAAAAAAAAAAAAAGAAGAAGAAAAAAGAAAAGTTTATAATCTGTAGCACACTAAATATCTCAGTTTTAAAATATGAGTCCTACAAATTAGTAGGAAAACCCTAATTCCAGTTGGCCAATAATGAAAATTGTGCTTAATTATAAGATGGACATATCTCTAAGACAGAGAGAAAGAGTGTATAGAGAAGGAGGAGGAATGAAATGGGGAGGAGGAGGGAAAGGAAGACTAAGAGAGGAGGAGTGGGAGAAAAAGGAGGAAAAAAAAGAAGAGGTTGTGGACAGCATGGACATAAATCCGAGGTTGGACCTCAGAGCCAGCCAGATGAACATGAGTTTATGTCCTGTCTCTGACCCTTGCAAGCTGCAGGACCTGTTACAAGTTATTGTAAACTCCATGCCCCTGAGTTTCCTCTTTTGCAAGGGAACAACTTTTTCTACTTAGTAAAGATGTCTCAGGGCCTGGCTCAACAAAGATGCTCAACAAACAAACGGCAGCTACCAGTGTCCATTTATACGGCTTTTACATACATGTATGTTCATATATTTATCTCATGTGTCCCTTAGATTATTTCCCTCTTGAAGACACAGCCTATTCATCTCATTCTTCTTCCCCAAAGAACCAAAGACCATCTTCTGTGCACAATGGACCATTGTAAAAGAAGTTTGTGCCTCATTCATAAATATTTTTTAAATACTTACATAATAAAAGTCGGTGTTTATTTATTTATTCATTTCTATTTTATTTTTGGAGACAGAGTCTCACTGGTTCGCCCAGGCTGGAGTACAGTGGTGCCATCTCGGCTCACTGCAACCTCCGCCTCCCAGGTTCAAGCGATTCTCGTGCCTCAGCCTGCCAAGTAGCTGGGATTACCGACGTGTGCCATCACGCCCAGCTAATTTTTGTATTTTTAGTAGAGACGGGGTTTCACCATGTTGGCCAGGCTGGTCTTGAATTCCCAACCTCAGGTGATCCGCCCACCTCGGCCTCCCAAAGTCCTGGGATTACAGGCGTGAGCCACCCGCGCCAGGCTGGTGTTTGTCTACAAGTTTATAATCTTGTACATTACATGATTTTGTCACCGGTAGAGGGTCATGACTGCAAGTTGTCCAGGTTCTTGGAGTTTTGAACAAATAATTGGACAAAATGCCCAGCAAAGCAAAGAAAGGATGAGGCTATGAAAGAACGAAAGCAAGGACTTATTGAAAACGAAAAGTACACTCCACGGTGTGGGAGCGGGCCGAGCAGTGGCTCCAAATACCCACTAGAAGTTTCCCACTGGCCACTTCATGCTCGCCTCACGTAAATGAAGTGGTAGCCTGCAATCAGTCTGATTGATTACAGAAAACAGCCAACCAGAGGCTGAAGTGAAGTTACAAAGGTCGCAATCCTGTGCGAACATCTGATTGGTTGCAAAACCAATCAGAGGCTAGGGTGAAGTTACAAACTTACACTACTATGCAAACGAAGGCTCAGCCTGCACTCAGTCTGATTTGTTGCGGACAGCCAATTTCCCATCTGCCGCTCAGAAAATGTTGGGGGGATTTGCAAACTGAGTAGCCTCTGGTCCTTTTGTTACTTAGGCAGGAAAAGTTAGGGTTTTCCTTTCAATTTCGTTCTAGGAAGTCAGCGTGAAACAGCCTTAGGTTCCCTGCCTCCAGACCCTATTCTCCTGCCTCAATTTGCACCCCTTCCTTCTGGGACTGAGTCCCAACCTCCCCACCCCCGCCCCAAGAAGGCAGAACAAGTATTACTATCCGCATTTTACGTCTAAACTTAGGGTCCCAGAGGCTAAGCTGTTGCAGGCAGCAAGTGGCTTGGTATTCTGGCCCCGAATTCTTGCTCCTCCCAGGGCAAGCTGGGCTTCTCCTGGGAGTCTGAGTTTACAGAAGCTGATGCTGCCTAGCACCCATTTAATCTCCTTCACTTCCGTGGATAGTGTGCATGTGAGTGCCAGTTATTACTATGTACAATGTAATAGAGCATTTAAAAAAAAAGATACCATCTTACCCTAATGATCACCTTTCTGCCTATGGTCAGATTAAAATCCCCAAGAAAAATAGAGTACTTCAGAAGATGAAGCACAAATAGCTTCCCTTGTTCTCAGCATTTGATTCTATTTTATTTCCTTTTCCTAATACTGTTTGAAATGAGCATACGGCTAAGCAGTCATTTTCTGAGGCATCCAGTATGTAATTGTTGAGGAAATAACTTTGTTGAATCTGTCTTAGCTAATTTATTGTCATGTACTGTGCTGGGCTGAATTGCTACAAATAGTGACATTGCTGGGTTCGTGTAGAATGCTGGGCTCCCCACCTCCACTCCCCCAGAGCACCTCTACCTCCTCCTCTAGTGTGTATGTACTGGGTTTTTACATGAAGTTTGTCTGAATAAAAGATGTTGCGGTTTTTTTTAAGGTGGGGTTGAAATCTATTGTTCTAGGTGATTATAAGTTTAACTAAAAGAGAAACTTGAAATGGAAGCAAGAGTCCCTAGACATAAAAAAGAACAGGACACTAGATGATAACAAGAATAAAATTTTGCTGGGCAGGGACAGTGGCTCATGCCTGTAATCCCAGCACTTTGGGAGGCCCAGGTGGGCAGATCGCCTGAGGTCAGGAGTTTGAGACCAGCCGGGCCAACATGGAGAAACCCCCATCTGTACTAAAAAAAAAAAAAACAAAAATTAGCTGGGTGTGGTGGCAGGTGCCTATTATCTGAGCTACTCAGGAGGCTGAGGCACGAGAATTGCTTGAACTCAGGAGGCAGAGGTTGCAGCGAGCTGAGACTGTGCTACTGCACTGCAGCCTGGGCGACAGAGCTAGACTCTGTCTCAAAAAAATAAAATAAAATCTTGCATTTTAAAATTATTTATTTTGTAGAGGAGCATATTAAACCTTGCAGATATTAATTTAGTTCTTACAGTTTCTTTCAGTTAACACAGAATTTTTCTTTCTAGGGTAGAACTGTGGAAACTGAGGGACAGCAAATTGCAATATACCTGCAGGAGTGTTATGGAGCAGCTGTTTGATTCCTGCCCTGCAGTGCTCTCAAGAAGCAGAGAAGAAAAGCAGAGAGTTAACTAGCTAGGGGTAGAGGTGACCCAGAGCAGGCAGGAGGCAAGCTCCTGTGACTCATTTGGGGCTGTGGCCCTTAGACCAAGGTTTGACAAGTGAGGGCAGTGGGAAGTTGCATAAACAGACCCACCACACACTGTGCGGCTTCTCCAAGTGAGACGAAGAGAGGAGAGAAGGAAAAGCCAATGTCTACCTACCCAGCCATCTCACTAAGTGGGGCAGTCTCTGCATCTGTTTCCTGATGTACTAATGATGTCTTCTCGTAGTTCCCCGCCTTTTGTCTTCATGTCAGTTATTTTGCATGTCTTTTTAATGCTGCCTTTTTAAAAGCTTCTTACATTTGTCTTTTTAAAAACTTAATATAAATTAAAATTGTATACAAATTAAATTCATTTATATGCTCACTTAAATGTTCCTTGAGTACTTATTCTATACAAACAGTGTGTGCCAGGGATATGGCAATGAAGGAAGCAGAGACAGTTCCTGTCTCCGTGGAGGAGTCTATGTCTGTGCTAGGAATGTAACAGGCTGCAGATAGCCTTGCTTTCATTTTCAAGAAGCATCCATTTTTTAAAATCAAATTAATACAAATCTTACCTATATTAATGGGAAAACTTCAGTGTTTAAAAGTTATGGCAAAAAAAAGTTTAAATTTTTACTATGTACTCAAAGGAATTCAAAGGAAACAGAGGCTCCTCCTTTTTGGTGGATGAAATCCACCCAAACTGGATGCCGTAATAAGGTCCTAAAAACCTCCATTATCTTACCTTAAGCATTTTTTCTTTTTTTTTGGAGACAGGGTGTCATTCTGTCACCCAGGCTGGAGTGCAGTCATACCATCACAGTTTTCTGCAGCCTCGATTTCCCAGGTTCGAGCAATCCTCTCACCTCAGCTTCCCAAGTAGCTGGGACTACAGGCGCACACCACCACGCCCAGCTGATTTTTTCTATTTTTTGTAGAGACAGGATTTTGCCATGTTGCCCAGACTGATCTCGAGCTCTTGGATTCAAGTGATCCTCCCACCTCAGCCTTCCAAAGTGCTGGTATTACAGGCATGAGCCACCGTGCCTGGCTCTTAAGTATTTTTGACAAGACAGAGGCATTCAAAGTGTGGTCTCCAGACCTGTATCATCAGCATTACTTGGAAACGTGTTTGAGAGGCATGCTGTCTCGCCCCAGCCTAAACCTACCAAATCAGAAACTCCAGGGGTAGGGCCCAGCAATTCGTGTTTTAGTTATCCCTCCAGGTGCTTTTGATACATACTAAAATGTGAAAGCCGTTTCTATAAACTGTCAATCAAAGCCACTCCTAATGACAAGGCTCTATGCCTCAACAGGTTGCTATTCCCCACACCTGGAACTGTTTAAAATATCATTTATAGGCCAACTTTTAGCACCTGGTCCTTAGGCATGACAAATGTGAGAATAAAACAAGCTTTACTAGGGTTCCCTATGAGCTCTGAGTTCTGCTTTGAGCAACCTCATCCTTTTTGTATTCGCTTGACCAAGCCTTGCTTTCTTACTCAGTTGCAGTAACCCTGCCATATTATTCTTTGTAGCCTGTTGCAATAGTCCCAGCTAATATCGTGACTTCCACATTTCCTAAATACACTAGGTGACAGCCTCCTAGCCTTGAAAACCAAGGTCAAGGTTTACCATTTCACACCTGTCTGCCAAACATCAGTCTGATTCCGACGTACTATAGGATCCATTGCCTCCTGCTTGCTATGCAGTCTCTGTGAGTGGTGTTTCGTCAAGTTAAATCTTCCACCTGTTGATGGTAGCCATTGCTTCCCTGCTCACTTGGACCTCTGCCTGCAATGTGACTTTCCTAAGGTCACAGGTATTCATGACAATCAGTTGAAACACCCACCTGGCACTGGAAAAGAGACCCAAAGCGTGTTCTATTTGCAGGTTTTAGAGACTAGTGGATAAACACCTTCCTATAATTTTATTTGAGAAATAAAATTATATTGTAGGGAATGAAATAATAGATAATTGTGGTGCATAGGAAATCCTGTATCAAATATCTAATATTCTACAATATATGGAAGTCTTATGGGAAAAACATGTATTGACAATCCAACAATCTACGTATTATTTACAGAACAAAGATTACCTTCAAAGTACCACCTTGATTCAATTACCTAGACTGAGGTTCCCACAGTCACTGGTACAGTTCATGTCTATGTCATCCTCTGCTGCATCTCAGTATCTAGCACAATATGTGGCAACATACACACACGCCAAAAGTAGTGTTGAATAAATGAAGGCATAGTCTATTCCCCTTTTCTTGCTTTCCAGCTATTTTTTTTTAAGAGACAGGGTCTCCCTCTATCACCCAGGCTGGGGTGCAGTAATGCAATCATAGCTTACTGCAGCCTCAAGCTCCTGGGTTCAGGAATTCTCCCACTTCAGCCTCACAAGTAGCTTGGATCATAGGTGCAAGCCACTGCACCCCACTAATTTTTTATGATTTTTTTTGTAGAGATAGGGTCTTGCTATTTCATCCAGGTGGGTCTCAAACTCCTGGCCTCAAGCGATCCTCCCACCTCAGCCTCCTAAAGTGCTGATATTAAAGAGCTAAGCAACCATGCCAGGCCTAGCTAATTTTCAAATTAGCTTTATCATCATGATCACCTATTTATTAAATATCATTATATGAAATGTTAGAGCTGAAAAGACTGCTAATTACACAAGAGAACAAAGAGAAAGGAGTGGGTTAAATCGAAACACATGTACACTGTCCTGGGAGTCAGACAACCTGGATTTACCTCTCAGTTGAGCCACTGGTTAACCAAATTACCTGAGCATGTAATGTAACGCCTGGGTGTCTCACTTTCTTCATCTGAAAAAGGATGAAGCTGGATTCCCCTTCTGGCTCTATCATTCTAGTATCATAAAATGGACCAAGTCCCCCTGACTTTTTGTTACAGTGTATAAACAATGTAATTATTATAAACTAGACTGCCCAGTGTTATGTTCAGCTAAGAAAATCCTCAGTGAAGGTTTAATGTTGAACACCCTGATACACATGAGAAAAGTGGAAGACACTCATTTTTTTCTAGCTGCTGTCAAATGTTTATGCATGCTAGTTGTTCTAAAATGAGAAACTGGCCTAATGCTCCCCCACTATGCCTAATGCAAGTAAAGATACAGGGAGTTTTTGTTGTTGTTGTTGTTGTTTTGTTTTTTAATACTGCTTAACTGGCTTTCTGGGTGAGTGTGGTGGAGGAGAGGAAACAAACCCCTTATTTGCAATGTTTGCCGATTACTGTGGTATAAACTCCCACTATGATCAATTTCAAGCTACCAGCATGAAGCCACTGGAGGCGGAATTGGGAAGAGATGTACACAGTTCTGTCTCCAAGGCCAGAACAAGCCAGTTTCAACACACCACTGGCTGAATCTCACCAATCATTTTATTTATTTATTTATTTATTTTGATGTATCTGAGTATTTTTAAGTGTTTTAAATTTTATATGTGTATTCTAGGAATATGCACTCAGATTCTTTCATTAGGCATGTGTTATTAATAACGTTCATCTTTTTTTATTTTTAATATAGAGACAAGTTCTCTAAGTTAAAGAGAAAGTGGAAAGGAGAAAACAGAGACATCAAGGATAAGAATAAATATTATTTGGTTTAGACCAAGCACACTTTGAAATCAGGTCAGGACAACCTCTCACACCATCAAATCCCCTTCACATGGCCTGTCAGACTGCATACAATTCAGCCCCTCCTACTTATCCAGCCTATCTCCTCCCCAGTTCCCTCACACACTCTGGACACAGGGACCTGCTAGTCCGCAGATACACCAAGCTTGCTCCCACTCCAGGGCATTTGCACAGGCCCTTCCTCCGCCTAGAATGTCCTTTCCCCTATTCTTGACATGGCTGACTTCTATACATCATCCAGGCCTCTACTCAGATATCACCTCCTGTCCATGCTATTCAATATTGCCTGCCAGTTCAGTCACTCTCTACACTCCTTCCCTGATTTGTCTCCCAACACTTATCTGAAATTATAGGGGTTTTTTTAGTGGAAGGATGGGGTGCGGAGGAAGAGGGATTTGGGGGTTTATTTTTAACTTTTTGTTGTCTGTTTCACACTCCAAATAAGTCCTTTAATAAGAGGGTTTAGGTTCATCTCTACTCCATAAATACTTGTAAAATAAATCAATGAATGAATGAGTGTACAGTTTTTCATTATTCATTTTAGGGGAGAAAATTGTAATAGGCTCCATAAAGAAAGGTTAAAAGAGGATGGGTACAGTGGCTCACACCTGTAATCCCAGCACTTTGGGAGGCCGAGGCAGGTGGATCACCTGAGGTCGGGAGTTCGAGACCAGCCTGACCAACATGGAGAAACCCTGTCTCTACTAAAAATACAAATTAGACAGGTGTGGTGGCTCATGCCTGTAATCCCAGCACTTTGGGAGGCTGAGGCGGGCAGATCACCTGAGGTTGGGAGTTCGAGACCAGCCTGACCAACATGTAGAAACCCCGTCTCTACTAAAAATACAAAATTAGCCAGGTGTTGTGGCTTATGCCTATAATCCCAGCTACTCCAGAGGCTGAAGTAGGAGAATGGCTTGAACGCGGGAGGCAGAGGTTGTGGTAACCCGAGATCGCACCGTTGTACTCCAGCCTGGGCAACAACAGGGAAATTCCATCTAAAAAATAAAAAAGATACTTACATCATGAGTAATGACAGAAATGCAAAATAACCCACAATAATATTCTATAACGCACCCACCAAGAGTAACATAAATTTAAATTTCTACCACCACCAAGTATGGCCAGCAAGGGAGGTACAGAACTCCCCTGCACTGCTGGTGGGGGTGTGATTTAGTCCAACCACTTTGGAAAACATTTGGCATTGCCTAGTAATGTTGAAAATGTATATGTCCTTTACCTTTACAATTGCAGTCATAGGTATATGCCCTGTCCCATACCATACTATAAGAATGTTCATAAGAGCATTATTAGTAACAGCCTGTGAGTAATAGATGAAAAATGAAAAAATTACATATAGTGTGATTCAATTTACATAAAGACAAAGTGAAAATACTGTATAATATTTAGGGATCACTAAAGAGGAATGTGTTTGGGGAGGGGCATACAGGAGACTTTTAAGATACTGGCATTGTTCTTTTTCTTCATTTGGATAGCGATTACAGAAGTGTTCCTTAATTTTTTTTTTTTTTTTTTTTTTTTTTTAGACAAAGTCTTGCTCTGTCACCTATGCTGGAGTGCAGTGGTGTGATCTCAGTACACAGCAACCTCCATTTCCCAAGTTCAAGTGATTCTCCTGAGTTCAAGTGATTCTCCTGCCTCAGCCTTCCGAGTAGCTGGGATTACAGGTGGGTGCCACCATGCCCAGGTAATTTTTGTATTTTTAGTAAAGATGGGGGTTTCAACACATTGGCCAGGCTGGTCTCAAACTCCTGACCTCAAGTGATCCACCCAACTCAGCCTCCCAAAGTGCTGGAATTACAAATGTGAGCCACCACGTCCAGCCAATGTTCCTTAATATTTTTTAAACCATACATATGTTTTACACCTGTTTGTGCTAATATTGTGTTACAGCCCCCATTTCTCAGTAGCATATAAGGACAAACATGTGTTTTTCTTGCTCCAGGGTGTGGAAGGTTGGCTGGTCTTGACTGCAGACTGTGGGTTGTGTTCAGGTCACTCCACATGCCTCCTCGTGCTCCCTGGACTAGCATCTGCTCAGAGCATGTTCTCAGGGCAGTTGGCAGAAGCACAAGGAACCAGGGCAAATCAGAGGAAGATTTAAAACCTCTGCTCACATCACAGCCATTAAGATTCCGCTACAGGGCTGGGCACAGTGGATCATGCCTATATTCCCAGTACTTTGGGAGGCCGAGGCAGGCAGATCACTTGAGGCCAGGAGGTTGAGACTAGCCTGGCCAACACGGTAAAATCCCGTCTCTAATAAAAATACAAAAAGTAGCTGGTGATGGTGCACACCTATAGTCCCAGCTAATTGGGTGGCTAAGGCAGAAGAATTGCTTGAACCTGGGAGGTGGAGGTTGCAGTGAGCCAAGACTCCAGCCTGTGGTGAACCACTTCACTCCAGCCTGGGCAACAGAGCAAGACTCCATCTAAAAAAAAAAAAAAAAAAAATTCATTACAAGTTCAACATCATTCGCCATTTGCCATTAGGGAAAGGAAAATCAAAGCCACAGTAAGATACAACTGAACACCCATTAGGATGGCTACAATCAAAATGACAGACAATAATGTGTGTTGACAAGAATGTGGAGAAATTGGAACCCTCTTACATTGCTAATAGGAATGTAAAATACTTCATCTACTCTGGAAAACAGATTCATAGTTCCTTAAAATGTTAAAGAGTTACCATGTGACCCAATTCTACTCATAGGTATATACCCAAGAGAGAAATGAAAACATGCTTACATAAAAATTTGTACACAAACGTTCATGGCAGCACTATCATAATAGCCAAACAGTGGAAATAACCCATATGTCTATCAGCTGATGAATGCATAAACAAAAGGTGGCATGTCCATAAAACAGGATATTATTTTTCCATAAAAAGAAATGAAGTGGCCAGCGTGGTGACTCACACCTGTAATCCCAGCACTTTGAGAGGCCTAGGTGGGTGGATCACCTGAGGTCAGGAGTTCAAGACCAATCTGGCCAACATGGTGAAACCCCGTCTCTACTAAAAATACAAAATTAGCTGGGCATGGTGGCACATGCCTGTAGTCCCAGCTACTTGGAAGTCTGAGGCAGGAGAATCGCTTGAACCTGGGAGGCAGAGGTTGCAGTGAGCCAAGATCATGCCATTACACTCCAGTCTGGGCAACAAGAGCAAAATTCCATCTCAAAAAATAAAAAACCAAAAAAAAAAAAAAAAAAGAAAAAACAGAAATGAAGTGCTGATACATGCTACAATATGGACGAACTTTAAAAACATTGTACTGAGTGAAAGAAGCCAGACACAAAAAAACCACATAGTGTATGATGCTACTCACGTGAAATGTTCAGACTCATCAAATCTGTAAAGACATGTGATTGGTGTATGAGGAGGGAGGAATGGTGAGTGACTGCTAATGGGCACGTGGTTCCTTTTTGGGAAGATGAGAATGCTCTGGAATTAGATAGTGGTGATGGATGCACAACATTGTGAACATGCTAAAATCCACTGAATTGGACACTGTAAGTGGTGAATTTTATAATATGTAAATTTTGTCTGAATAAAATATTGGATTCCATTGGCCAAAGTAAATCAATGAGAGAAGAAAATACATGTCCTCCGCTTAATGTAGGAGGGACTGAAAAGTCACACAGCAAAGGCTTGGCTATATAATCCGTAACTGGAAGAAGTAAGAAATAGGAAAAATGATCCAACCTGCTAAAAATAATTTTATGTGTTTTTATGAATTTAAACATTTCTTCAAAATTTTTAAAGCAGGATTCTTAACAGAGAAATTTCGGAATGTCTAAACTTAAATACATGTTTGTTGGGGGGCAACATATTTCCTGTAGAAATCCTTGTTTTGGGAGCTTTTTGAAATAAGATGGAAATAACCCATATAAAACTTCATTAATTCAAGATGAGAAACAATTGGAATTTGTGAAGTATCTGAATCATAAACATTCTTGAAGTTCACTTTTATTCTGTTCAGGTACAAACAACATAAACTAATCCAGGGGAAAAAAAAATAACCTGGTAGAGATCTTTAGAGAATTAGTTTAGTGAGAAGATTCTGAATTACAATTAGCACGTAAATTATCCATGCATAAATCGTGCTTCTGAAATGCTTTGTGGAATTTTTTAAGTGCCTCAAAATATTTTATTCTGTTGAACAACTTAAAAATCTCTTCCTGCCTCCTAGTCTTATTTACATATTTAATGTGTGTTTTCTGCAAATTAAGTGTTTGCTTAGCAAAATAAATCTCAGTACTGCTCCTGACTCAACCATCGCCAATTGGAAATTACTCAAGTTTCAATTCTAGTTGGTTTTACTCAAAGTAAATCACGGTAAAGCACTGAACGGGAGGCCAGGTGTGGTGGCTCACGCTTGTAATCCCAACACTTTGGGAGGCCAAGGCTGGAAGATCACTTGAGCTTAGGAGTTCAATACCAGCCTGGGCAACATGGAGAAACCCCATCTTTACAAAAAATGCAAAAATTATCTCAGCATGGTGGCATGTGCCTGTAGTCCCAACTACAAGGAAGACTGAGACAGGAGAGTCACTTGAGCCAGAGAGGTCAAGGCTGCAGTGAGCCATGCTCATGCCACTGCACTCCAGCCTGGGTGACAGAGTAAGGCTCTGTCAAAAAAAAAAAAAAAAAAAAAAAGCAGTTGTATTATTCCGTTCTCACACTGCTGTAAAGACATACCCAAGACTAGGTAATTTATAAAGAAAGGAGGTTTAATTGACTCACAGTTCCGCATGGCTGGAAGACCTCAGGAAACTTACAATCATGTTGGAAGGGGAAAGGGGAAGCAGGCAACTTCCTCACAAGGCAGCAGGAGAACAGCATGTGAAAGCCCAAGAAAAACTATCATTTATAGAACCATCAGATCTCTTTTTTTTGCTTTTGTTTTTGTTTTTTGTTTTTGAGACAGGGTCTCGCTCTGTCGCCCAGGCTGGAGTGCAGTGACACGATCTCGGCTCACTGCAACCTCCACCTCCCAGTTCAAGTGATCCTCATGCCTCAGCCTACTGAGTAGCTGGGACTATAGCCACGCACTACCACACCTGGCTAATTTTTGTATTTTCAGTAGAGATGGGGTTTCACCATGTTGGCCAGGCTGGTCTCAAACTCCTAACCTCAGGTGATCCTCCTGCCTCAGCCTCCCAAAGTGCTGGGATTAAGGCATGAGCCACTGTGCCTGGCCAAAGGTCCAGATTTCTAAATAAAATGTTTCACCATAAAGCTGCTTAGAATGAAGATCTTCCAGAAGCCACTCACAAAATTTTCCACTTGCATAGGAAATATTTCTCTTCTAAATGCATGAAATCATGTTGATGTGTTGGAGATCACACTGATTAATAAATATGTGAAACTTAAAAAAAAAGGAAAAAAGAAACCCATCTTTCTGACAATTAAAACAAAAGGGAACTGAAAGAAGGAAAAAAGGAGGAAGAAACTGACAAATGCATAACAGGAAAGGCATACACTATTTTTTTCTTTTTGAGATGGAGTCTTGCTTTATCGCCCAGGCTAGAGTGCAATGGCACAATCTTGGCTCACTGCAACCTTCGCCTCTCAGGTTCAAGTGAGTCTCCTGCCTTAGCCTTCCAAGTAGCTGGGATTACCGGTGCATGCCACCATGCCTGGCTAATTTTTTTGTATTTTTAGTAGAGATGAGGTTTCATCGTGTTGCCCAGGCTGGTCTTGAACTCGTGACCTCAGGTGATCCTCCTGCCTCCACCTCCCAAAGTGCTGGGATTACAGGTATGAGCCACTACTCCTGACCTGTACACACTATTTTATGTTATAAAGATAATGTGGACAAAGTACCTGATCACACATGGTAAAAACTCAATCATATTTGTTGAATAAATAAATTAATCACTGACCCACTTTGAAGTAACTGCAATAAAATCAAACTCACTATTTTATCTCCAAAACTCATTATTTGCTGACTTCCCTTCTTCTGTAAAAATGTAATCATTTTATGTTACTCAAGTCAAAACCCTGGAACCATCTCTGCTGTTCTTTTTGCCTCTCCCCTCTCAGCTTCGATTAAGGATAACTAATTCTTCCTTCATCAGGTCTATTTTATTCATCCCTTTCTGTGCACTCTGATCACCTGAGTCCCATCTCAATATGGATTAAACAAGCATTTAGTGTATGCACATTACATGTCCTAAACCCGTCTACTAGTTATATATCCTATACCAGTCTATAATTGGAGTTACTTCTTGCCTTCAATGAGTTCAAATCAGACATATAAATAATACAATATGACAAAAGTAACCATGGAGCTATTTATAAGGAAAATGCTACTTGACCAACTCAACCGATTTATAATCATCTTCCCTGTCTTGTTCTCTTTAATCTCTTCCCTTTCAGATAAAATTTTTTGCTAATGTATCTTGAAGGATTACTATGCACCAGGCATTTCTGTAAGTAACAAGTGTTTTACATAATTCACCTCATTCACTCCTCACAATAGCTCTAGAGATAGGTGGTGGTATTATTTAATACCTCCATTTCAAAAATAAAGGAGCAGTGTTTTTTAATCACAATTAAAAATAAAATTTTTTTCTCACCCCAGTTAAGACGGCTATTGTAAAAAGACAAAAAATGATAAATGATGGTGAGGAAGTGAAGAAAAGGAACTGTCATACACTGTTGGTGGAAATGTAAATGAGCACACCCACTGTGGAGAACAGTATGGAGCTTCCTCAAGAAACTACAAACAAAATTACTGTATGATCCAGCAATCCCCCAGTTGGGCATTTATCCAAAGGAAAGGAAATCATTATATCAAAGAGACATCTGCGCTCCCATGTTTATTTCAGCTGTATTCACAATAGCCAAATTATTGAATCAACCTAGGTGTCCAACAACGGATGAACAAATAAAGCAAATGTGGGATATATGCATGATGGAATACTATTCAGCCATAAAAAAGAATGAAATCCTGTCATTCATGGCAACATAGATGGAACTGGAGGAAATCCTGCCATGTGAAATAAGCCAGGAACAGAAAGTTACACACCACATGTTCTCACTCATATGTAGAAGCTAAAAAAGTTGATCTCATAGAAGTAATAAGTAGGACAGAGGTTACTACAGGCTGGCAAAGGGAGGGAAAAAGGATGAATAGGGAGGGATAAGGAAGGATTTGTTAAAGGGTGCAAAATTACAGCTGGATAGGAGGAATAAGTTCTAGTGTTCTATTCCACTGTAGGATGACTACAGTTAACAATAATATACTATATAGTTTCAAACAGTTAGAAAGAGGATATCGAATGCCCCCAGTACAAAGAAATGGTAAATGTTTGAGATGATGGATATGCTAATTATCCTGATCTGATCACTATGCAGCACATTTATTAAACATCACTGTGTAGCCCATGAAAATGTACAATTTGTCCATTTAAAAAATTAAAATAAATAAATCATTTTAAAAATCAAAAAATCAATTTTTTTAAATGAGAGAACTAAGGCCCAGAATGAATAAATTACTTGCCAAGTTTATACAGCAAATAAATAGCCAATGCAGTGTGCCTGATTCATTTAGCACCCAGGCCCTTCACAGCTATATTGTACTGCACTTTATCACCAGGTTCATTCTCTTTTTTTTTTTGAGATGAAGTATCACTCTGTCGCCCAGGTTGGAGTCCAGTGGCATGATCTTGGCTCACTGCAACCTCTGCCTCCCAGGTTCAAGCGATTCTCCTGCCTCAGTCTCCTGAGCAGCTGGGATTACAGGCATGCACCACCACGCCCAGCTAATTTTTGTATTTTTAGTAGAAATGGGGTTTCACCATGTTGGCCAGGCTGTTCTCCAGCTCCTGACCTCAAGTGATCCACCCACCTCGGCCTCCCAAAACACTGGGATTACAGGTGTGGGCCACGATGCCCGGCCTAGATAAAATTTCTTAAACTCTTCTGTCACTTGCTCTTCCAAAACCCATTTTCCACAGAATCAAATCCTTGGGAATTTCCAAGGCCCTTTTTATCTAACCACAACCCACTTTACTAACCTTATTACTTCCCAATGCAAGCTCCATTCTCTTCAGGATGAACTCCATATTATTTCCACACATATCGGCTCATTTCAACCTGCTCCCTTTCCAGCCTGACTTGGCCTCCTCCTCTCCAACTGTTTAAATTTTGTTTGTGCTTCAAGACACAGTTTAAGTCATTCTCCATAAAAATTTTCTCAACCACAGAAACCCACCTTCATGACCCTCTCCTGTGAAATCTCAAAACTTACTATCTGCCACAAACTGAATATTTAATTACAGACTACCTTGCACTGCTATTTAATTTACAAGTGTCGGCTGGACATGGTGGCTCATGCCTGTAATCTCAGCACTTTGGGAGACTGATGAGGGAGGACTGCTTGAGCCCAGGAGTTTGAGACCAGCCTGGGCAAGGTAGTGAGACCCCATCTCTGTAAAAAAAATAATAATAATTAAAAATAAAATTAAAATTAAAATTTACAAGTGTCTAAGACTTAACTGTGAACTCCAAGAACCAAGGATCCTAATCTTACATTTATTTATATCCTCCTCCCTATGTCTTTCACAAAAAGGTGTTTAAATGATCAAAGAAATAAATGAATGAATACTAGGATGTTAATAAACAGCTGATAACTTGGCTAACACTATTTGAGGGTTATAGGAAATGAAAATAGAAGATTAGTGCTTGCTGAAAAGATAAAATGCATATTGGCAAGAAACTGTTACCAAATAAATATAGCATTGAGTATATACATACTAGCAAAATTAATTCTTCAGCAGACATAAGCATATTATTAAATATATTATCACAACTACACTAATGAAAAAGGCCATACAAAATTTCAACCTAAAATAGCATTTAGCCAGAGTTATACTTTTTTTTGTATGCGTGACAGAGTCTCACTCTGTTGCCCAGGCTGGAGTGCAGTGGCACTATCTCGGCTCACCACAACCTCTGCCTCCCCAGTTCAAGTGATTCTCCTGCCTCAGCATCTCGAGTAGCTGGGACTACAGGCACCCACCACCATGCCCTACTAATTTTTGTATTTTTATTAGAGACAGTGTTTTGCCATGTTGGCCAGGCTGGTCTTGAACTCCTGGCCTCAAGTGATCTGCCCACCTCGGCCTTCCGAAGTGCTCAGATTACAGGCCCGAGTCACTGTGCCCAACCAGAGTTATACATACATTTATTTATTTATTTAGAAATGGAGTCTCACTTTGTCACCCAGGCTGGAATGCAGTGGCACTGTGTCGGCTCACACAACCTCCGTCTCCTGGGTTCAAGCTATTCTCCTGCCTCAACCTCCTGAGTAGCTAGGATTACAGGCACCCACCACCACACCTAGCTAATTTTTATATTTTTAGTAGAGATGGGGTTTCACCATGTTGGCCAGACTGGTCTCGAACCCCTGACCTCAGGTGATCCACCTGCCTGGACCTCCCAAAGTGCTGGGATTACAGGCATTAGCCACCGCGCCCGGCCGAGTTATACATTTTTAATAACATTAAAAGGTGTTCAGCAATGTAATAATTAACCCAACTAAGATTTGTTGTCAGAATTTTCAGTCTAGTGCTCGCTTTGCTTTGGCAGCTTACATACTAAAATTGGAAAGATACAGAGAAGGTTAGCTTGGCTCCTGCGCAAGGATGATACGCAAATTCATGAAGCATTCCACATTAAATTTTTTTAATAAAGTAAAAATATATATATTTTAAAAGAGGCCAGGCTCAGTAGCTCACGCCTGTAATCCCAGCACTTTGGGAGGTCGAAGTGGGTGAATCACTTGAGGTCAGGAGTTTAAGACAAGCCTGGCCGACATGGTGAAATCCTGTCTCTACTGAAAAGACAAAAATTAGCCAAGAGTGGTGGCACACGCCTGTAATCCCAGCTATTCAGGAGGCTGAGGCAGGAGAATCGCTTGAACTCGGGAGGTGGAGGTTGCAGTGAGCCAAGATCGTGCCGCTGGACTCCAGCCTGGATGACAGAGTGAGACTCTGTCTTAAAGACAAAAAAAAAAAGAATTTTCAGCCTAGGCATCAGGAGAAAAGAAAAACTGAGGAATAACTGTTTGCCACAAGGTATTTCTCTCTTTTTTTTTTTTCTTTTTTTGAGACAGGGTCTCGCTGTGTCACCCAAGCTGGAGTACAGTGGTACAATCAGAGCTCACTGCAGCCTCGACCTGCCAGGCTCAAGCAATCCTCCCACCTCAGCTTCCCATGTAGCTGGGACCACAGGTGCATACCACAATACCTGGCTATTTTTTTTTTCTATTTTTTTGTAGAGATGCGGGGTGGGGGGTCTCACTATGTTGCCCAGGCTGGTCTCAAACTCCTGGGCTCAAGTGATCCTTCCGCCTTGGCCTCCCAAAGTGCTGGGATTACAGGTGTGAACCACCATACCTGGCCTCACAAGATATTCCTTATTCTTACCCCACTGAAGACAGCAGAAAAGGAAAGACACAAGTAAAAGGAAGAACTCCTTTGTTCAACAACATACTTCTGAGAAAAATTACAGAATCATTTTTTTGAAGTCTCTAAAAAATGGGATATAGTTATAATTATTTCAAATGTCCAAGGCATAAATTAGGTGATTTCTGAAGAACATTTCCAAATTCTTTTTTTCTAAGACATGAGAGTTGGGAACTTTTAAGCCATACCTCAACCATTGGACCGCTCTTTCCTGCTGCTGATTCTCCCTCCTAAGCATTGGAAGAACTTGATATTCCTCATAATACACCCAATACCCATTACCCAAAAAATAGTGTTCTCTGAGTTGTGGATCTCTTAAAGTTTCCTGCAGTGTGAAGCCAAATCTCAGTTCCCATGTCAAGTATTCAGCAATACACCCAACACAGCAACACGTTTAAGCTTTAATCAGAATGATGCAATTTCTGCCATGCAAATAGAACCTTCTTCCTATGGAGTATCATATCAGTGTGTTCTATTTACACTAATCATACCTTATTTTATCTGCATAATACATTGCACTTAACCTTCCTTGAAAATAGTGTGCTTTCTATTTCATAAATTGGTTAAAGATAGCTCTTTCATGACAAGGATTTGATTTGAGCCCTGCTACTATACCTTGAGAGCCATAAGTGAAAATCAGGACATTATAGCCAAGGTAAATAGCACATTTATTGTAGTCGTTGTCAGCCCTCTCAACCTGAGAAGGAATTGTTCCTTGACGCATAGGATGGGGGAGAACATGGTGTGTATTAAAATATGTGTGTGTGTGTACAGGACTTGTCACTTATTAGAAGCTACGAATATTGAAGGTAGTATCACTTCCTATATAATTATAAATTGTATTTTTATAATTATAATGGTAATTGTATTAAAAATTATTTAAAAATAATTATCACTATTATTTCTGTCATAAGAATTATTAATAGAAAAGGAAAAAAAATGAGCACAAATTCACCCAAAATGAAGTAGAGTTAAAAAAAAAAAAAGTCAGAAATGCACTTTAAGGAGAGTGTCTGGTTCAGAAGCTTACAATGAACTGATTTGATTGAATTTTTTTTCAAATCAAATATGTCTTTAGAATTGGTTCCTGGAACATCTGGGTCTTCAGTTTTGTACAGTTCCTCTTTTCTTATGCACCCTCTACCTATCAACTCCTACTCTAAAAAAACAGTATGACATCAATTTTTAAAAAATGTGATACCTCTCCCAGAGGCATTTACTGTTTAAGCCCTCCAGGCATTTTGAAGACATTTTCAGCAACAGTAGGCAACTGAGGACTTCCAGGAAAAAAAAAAAAAAAAGTAGATTTAGTCATTTCATACTACAACTACAGTTTTAAAAAGCACAAAGTTTAGTAAAAGTCATAGCTCACATTAACAGATAGAACTGGAGGCCAGCCGTGGTGATTCACACCTGTAATCCCAGCACTTTGGGTGGCTGAGGCAGGCCGATCACTTGAGGTCAGGAGTTTGAGACTAGCCTGGCCAACATGTTGAAACCTCGTCTCTACTAAAAATACAAAAATTAGCCTGGTGTGGTGGCGTGTGCATGTAATTCCAGCTGCTCAGGAAGTTGAGGCAGGAGAATCTCTTGGATCTGGGAGATGGAGTTTGCAATGAGCGGAGGTTGCAGTGACCCGAAACTGAGCCTGGGTAACAAAGCAAGACTGTCTCAAAAAGAAAAAAAATTTTGAAAAATTAGAAGCATGAGGGATAACTGGCAGCAGAATCCCCAAGTTGGCAGTAGGAAAACCTGGAAAGCAACCCAACGTAAACCAAAAGTCTCAGGAATTGGTAGCAATAGTTATCCCAGTAAGTAAGGGGTGAAAATGAGCCAAAAACAAAAGAATTGTTTGCACGTTTGTTTTAGAAGCAATTAGACCCTGGGTCCCCTGCCCCACTAGGTACAGTCGCGTGACTGTCCTTCCCACACTCCTGCAGAGGGGTGAAGTTGATTCTCTGGGCTCTGGACTGGACAATGCCAGGCACAGTTGAGGAATGAGTATTATATTAACAAGAAATTTTAGTGAAATACTGGCCAGGGGTGGTGGATCAAGCCTGTAATCCCAACACTTTGGGAGGCAAAGGCGGGTGGATCACCTGAGGTCAGGAGTTCAAGACTAGACTTGCCAACATGGTGAAACCTCGCCTCTACTAAAAATACAAAACTTAGCTGGTCACGGTGGCAGGTGCCTATAATCCCAGCTACTCTGGAGGCTGAGGCAGGAGAATCCCTTGAACCCGGGAGGCAGAGGTTGCAGTGAGCCGAGATCGTGCCACTGCACTCCACCCTGGGTGACAGAGTAAGACCTTGTCTCAAAAAAAATAAAATAAATAAGAAATTTTAGTGAAATACTATAAACTGAAGATTGGAACCACCACTGCTTCCCCTACTTGGCTACCAAAACAATGGCAACCAAGAAAGAGATTAGAATATTACTTGCTAACCAACTCAAAAGGAAAAAAGATAATGAAATTGGGGCTTGCCCAATTAAACAAGCAGTCAGCTCACACTAGACTAAAGTGTATAGAACAGCAATAAGCAACTGCACACAAAACTTCCAATCAGTGTTTTGGTTTTTTTACCCCATTCTTAATTGTGAACAAGAGCCAAAAATCACTAGGTGGCTAAGAAAAAATTTCCAACATGGGAAGAGAGAGTGAGGGGAAAAAGAGAGCATGAATGAAAAAGAGAGAAGAATGAAGGCGGAGTGAACAGGAGCAGAATACATAAATGAAAAATAAGACAACTTAAAGAGAATAGTCTATGCCAAGATAAAAACTTCAAAGAAACTATCATTAATTTCCTCGGAGATATGAGAGTATACTTGAGAGTATACTGCTACAAGAAATAAGAAACGATGGTATTAAAAGGTGACGGTCAGAGAAAAAGAGGTCTTAATAACAATTTTTTTTTTTTTTTTGAGATGGAGTCTCGCTCTGTCGTCCAGGCTGGAGTGCAGTGGCATAATCTCGGCTCACTGCAAGCTCCGCCTCCCAGGTTCAAGCAATTCTCCTGCCTCAGCCTCCCAAGTAGCTGGGACTACAGGCGAGTGCCACCATGCCCAGCTAATTTTTTGTATTTTTAGTAGAGACAGGGTTTCACCATGTTGGCCAGGATGGTCTCCATCTCTTTTTTTTTTTTTAATCAATGTTGACCAGGTTGGCCTCGAACGTGTAGCCTCGCCTCCCCAAGTGCCAGGGCAACCGGCCTGAGCCACAGCAGCTCCCTCCATCTCTTTTTTAAAGGATAAAAATAAACAACTCAGTAGAAGAGTTTTAAAATATAGTTAAGGAAATATCTCTGTAAGTAGAGCAAAAACACAAAACAAAAAGTAGAAAAAGTAAAGGGACTAAGAAAATTCAAAGATATTCCATCCAAAATACTAGATATATGAATAATAGGAGTTGTAGACATACAGAAAGAGAAAATAGAAATAAAGAAATCATCATGGGCTAGGCACAGCTGTAATCCCAGCCACTCAGGAGGCTGATGGGAAAGAATCATTTGAGGCCAGGAGTTCAAGATCAGCCTGGACAACACAGTGGGAGCCCATCTCTATAAAATAAAATAAAATAAAAGTCAGCCAGGCATGGTGGCATGCACTCGTAGTCCCAGCTACTTAGGAGGCTGAGGCAGCAGGATTGCTGGAGCCCAGGAGGTCAAAATTACAGTCTGCCTTCTCTGAGCTCTGATCACACCACTTCACTCCAGCCTGAGTGACAGGGTGAGACCCTGTCTCAAAACAAAAAAACAAACAAACAACATATATATATATCTCCTAAGAAATTACCGTGGATGTAGTACATGAAAATTCTGCAGAATTGAAGGACCTGGGTACCTGGATGGAAAGAAGCAGTCAACTGCTCAGGACACTTGAGTGGATAAAAATAGACCATATTATGGCACATGATTGTACAACTTCAGAACACTGGAAATAAAGAGCTACAAGATGAAAAAAGGAGGTGGTATGGAGGACCCACATGAATGGTTTTGAATTTCTCAACAATACTACAAGCTAGATGACAACAGTGTTCCATACCATGAGAATGTTTAATCAAGTGCCATTTTTAAATATATGAAAATTTATTGTATGGAAGTAAATAAGTACTTAAAGGGAAATGTTTTAGCTGTGAAAACATAAATTAGAATAGTAAAAAAAAGGCCTGGAGCAGTAGCTCACACCTGTAATCCCAGCACTTTGGGAGTCTGAGGCAGGAGCATCACTTGAGCCAGAGTTCAAGATCAGCCTGGCCAACATAATAAGACCATGACTCTACAAAGAAATTTAAGAATCAGCTGAGTGTGGTGACATGTGTCTGTAGTCCCAGCTACTCAGGAGGCTTAGACAGGAGGATCACTTGAGCCCAGGAGTTCAAAGTTACAGTGAGTTGTGATTGCACCACTGCACTACATCCTGGGTGACAGAGTGAGACCTTGTCTCTGGAAAAAGAAAAGAATGGAAAAAAAAAATATTTCAAATAATCTAAGCTTCCACCTGAAGAAACTATAAACAGAAGAGCAAATTAAATTCAAAGCAGGGAAAAGAAAGGAAATAAAAATTGGAGTGGAAATCAATGAAAAAGAAAACAGAAACAATGGAGAAAAGTCAATGAAAACAAAAGTTGGTTCTTTGAAAAGATCAATAAAATTGACATGCTTTTAGTTAGACGACCAAAATCCATTTAAGTACCTACTCTGATATGAGCTGTATAAAACAGTTATACATACGCTCTACCTCTGACAGTTTTATATTCTAAGTGACTATAAAATAACTTATACAGAAGTTAATTAGACCAAAAAAGATATCGTAAATTCAAGGTTGATGATGGTCCTTGACAGTAGGATGATACCTCAAATTTTAAGGCCTATGAGTGGCATAAGGTCACTCCCAAACATGTAAGGATGGTTTTATGACCCTTGTTTAACTTTTTTTTTATAGATGGGGTCTTGCTATGTTGTCCAGGATGAAGTGCAGTGGCTATTCACAGACACAACTATGGCACTTTAACCTCAAACTCCTAAGTTCAAATGACCCTCCTACCTCTTTCTTGCTTCAGCCTCCCAAGTAGCTAGGACTATGGGCACACACTATTGCATGGCTTTATCTTTGTTTATGTTCTGTTTTCATATATCCATGTTCAACTGTACCAGATAAGGGGGAAACTCAATTTAAAAATAGTAGGCAACAGAGTAGTATATATTCTATAGATATTAAATAGATTTGTTATGTATATTTGATATATTCAGATAATTTTTCTTTCATTATTTCACCTTTGCATTTTTCAGTCCATAAAGTCTATGTAATGCCTAGAAGGTTCATTCAATTTTTTTTCCCTACTTAAATCAATATCCATGGCTACAACTGATCTTAGAGCATTTTAGGAATATCAATGGTAGTTTTCTAAAATTTTTATGACTTCAGTTGGAGTTTTGCCTCTTTCTCCTTTTGGTTTAAATTCTGGGTTTTCTGAGTAATAGTCTATCATCTGGCCTCCCTGTATGTGCCTTGAGTTTCTTCACCTTAAACTGATGTAATTCTTTTGTGGATGAGAAAGGAGTGAGAGAAACAACTGAAAAGAGGCCAGGTATAGTGGCTCACGCCTGTAATCCCAGCATTTGAGAGGCTGAGGTGGGAGAATTGCTTGAGCACAGGATTTCAAGCCTAGACTGGGCAACATAGTGAGACCTTATCTCTCCAAAAAAATTAATTTGCCATGCATGGTGGCACATACCTGTGGTCCCAGCTACTTGGGAGGCTGAGGTGGGAGGATCCCTTGAGCCTAGGAGATAGAGGCTGCAGTAAGCCATAATTGCACCACTGCATTCCAGCCTGGGCAACAGAATGAGACTCTGTCTCAAAAAAAAGACAACTGAAAAGGTGAAAAGTAAGGAGTTGTGAAAACTACTGTTTCTTTCTTCTGTGTGTGTACATATGTGTGTGCATGTATGTATGTGTATATGTATGCATATATGTGTGCATAAACACAGTTCCAGTTGCAGGGCTGAGAAGCAATCAGCTATACATGTGTATCATACATATATACACAACTATATACAAACACGTACATGCACACACACAGGATAAAGAAAGAAAAATCACAAGAATGTTACAGAATAGAGGAAGAAAGGGAATGTGATTGGAGAGAGCCACGGAGGGGGATGCTATGGTACTGGCAATGATCTTCTTTCTTTCTTTTTTTTAGAGCCAGAGTCTTGCTCAGTCACCCAGGCTGGAGTGCAGTGGCATGATGGCATGATCATGGTTCACTGCAGCCTCAAACTCTTGGCTCAAGTGATCCTCCCGCCTCAGCTTCTAGGGTAGCTAGGATTACAGGAATATGCCACTATGCATGTTTACTTTTTGTAGAGATGGGGTCTTACTATGTTGCCCAGGCTGGTCTCCAGCTCCTGGCTTAAGCTGTCCTCCCACCTCAGCCTCCCAAAGCCCTGGGATTGCCATTGAGCCCAGCAATACCTAATTCTTTCTTTCTTTCTTTCTTTCTTTCTTTCTTTCTTTCTTTATTTATTTATTTATTTATTTATTTTTTTGTGACGGAGTCTTGCTCTGTCACCCAGGCTGGAGTGCAGTGGCGCAATCTCTTCTCACTGCAAGCTCCACCTCCCAGGTTCACACCATTCTCCTGCCTCAGCCTCCTGAGTAGCTGGGACTACAGGCGCCCGCCACCACACCCGGCTAATTTTTTGTATTTTTAGTAGAGATGGGGTTTCACCGTGTTAGCCAGGATGGTCTCGATCTCCTGACCTCGTGATCCACCTGCCTCAGCCTCCCAAAGTGCTGGTATTACACGCGTGAGCCACCGCGCCCAGCCTTTTAGCAATATCTAATTCTTAACAGAAATAATTATATAGTTGTTCATTTTAGCATGTTATTATTATGCTATTGGTTGATGTATGTTTGGATACTCTTCTATATTTTAATACAGTTCATAATTAAAACATAAGGAAATAATAAAAACAAAAAAAGTATCCCAAAAATGCAAAAAAAAAATAAACAAACAGTACTTTTTAATTTTAAAACATACTAAAACAAAATTTAATAGCCTCCAACTGACGAAAGGCTATTGCAAATCATTAGACAAAATATAAATATCCCAAAAGGAAAAAGGACAAAGACTAAAGACTAAGACTATGCACAGGCAAGTCTCACAAAAGGGAGGAAAAGGCCGGGCACAGTGGCTCACACCTGTAATCCCAGCACTTTGGGAGGCTGAGGCCAGTAAATCATCTGAGTTCAGGAGTTCGAGACCAGTTTGGCCAACATGATGAAACCCTGTCTCTACTAAAAATACAAAAAATAATTAGCTGGGTGTGGTGGCACATGCCTGTAATCCCAGCTATTCGGGAGGCTGAGGCAGGAGTATTGCTTGAACCTGGGAAGCAGTGGTTGCAGTGAGCCCAGATCGCACCACTGCACTCCAGCCTGGGAGACAGAATGAGACTCCATCTCAAAAAAAACAGGCAGAAAAAAAGTAAACAGCTCATGGCTTAGCCAAGGTTCTCTAAAAAACAGAGTCTGAACAAGATTTAAGCATGAATGCTTTATAGGGAGATACAATTCCAGAGCAGGGAGAGTGAAGGATGAGAAACAGATCCAGTGGGCCTACAAAGAGGTTACAAGGAAAACCTAACAGTGCTGTGCCAATGGTTCAGTGGCTAAAATGTGCATTAACAGTTCATGCATCTGGCTGGGCGTAGTGGCTCACACCTGTAATCCCAAAACTTTGGGAGGCCAAGGTGGGTGGATTATCTGAGGTCAGGAGTTTGAGACCAGTCTAGCCAACATGGTGAAACCCCGTCTCTACTAAAAATACAAAAATTAGCCAGGTGTGGCAGCAGATGCCTGTAATCCCAGCTACTCGGGAGGCAGAGGCAGGACGATCACTTGAACCCGGGAGGTGGAGGTTGTGGTGAGCCGAGATTGTGACAGTGCAATCCAGCCTGGGTGACAGAGCAAGACCCCACCTCGAAAAATAAAAATATAAATTAATACATAAATAATATTTAAAAAAAAAAAACAGTTCATGCATCATACCTGTCCACATTGCCTGACCTGGTACCCCAAGTAGGAACACTCTACCAGTTAATGGAAAGCAGAGTAAAAACTTTTCAGAAAATTTCACACCTTCATGGAAAGCTTATTCTTCTAATTACACAAGTACAGCAACAAAAAAAAAAAAAGGGAAGAACTTCCCCTGGACAGAAGGCAACGTTGGCATATGAGGAAGAATCTTCTGAACAGGAGTCTGATGATGAAATAGCAGATAAGGGTTCTGATGATAATTGGGATGAAGATGAGGAAGAAAGTGAAAGTGAAAAACATGAGGATGTTGATGAAGAGGAAGATGAGGATGCTGAAGGGAAAGATGAAGAAAATGGTGAGGACAGAGATATGGCAAGTGAAAAAGAATTACATGGAGATTCTGATTTAGACCCTGAAAATGAAAGTGAAGAAGAATGAAGACAGAAAAGTAAGCGGGTCAAATTATCTAAACTCTGGCTCACCTTGCCCACTGGTGCCAAGTCCCCCTGGGGAGGGTTGCCTCTGTGCCAGGATGCCGAGGACCACTGCATATTTCCAAATTCATAATGGTGGATCCTATGCCACCTTGCTGTCCTGAGCACCTAAGACTTAACTGTGTAAATAAGAGCATTTCGTTCAAATGTTAATAAACTTTACACAGTATATAGACACATTTTCTGAAATGTACTGACATCAGTGTCCAATATATGGTATATTTTTATAATATAATATCCTAGTATGATTGGTTATATCAATAATTGATGTAAGCGCAGATAAAGACGTTTCCCACAGGGTTTCAAGAACTGGACTGTTGTGAAGGAGTCAGCTCTTACCTCAGGTTGGTATCTTTCATCAAATCCAGATGCAAAGCAGCACTAGTGAAAATTTTTTTAATTTGGTACATTTGATTTGGTACCTTTTCATGAAATATGAAGGGATAACTAAAAACTGGAGTAGAAATGATTGTAATTTTTAAAAATCATCAATATCACTAGCTTGTCCACTAACTGGTAATCTGACTTGAGTAAGATTAAATATTTGGAGTGCTTCCCCAAAATAACCACTTATTTTTTAAGCTGTCATGTGAAGTATTTTTAAAAAACAAAACAAAAATTACGACAATTAAAAAACTAAAGAATTAGCCACATTAAGGATTTTTCTTGACTGCAAATTGCTTGTAAAGAATCATCAGTGTATGAATTAGAAGTTCTTATTATCTGCTACTTCTTAAAAAATTCAAGTTATACCTGCTTTTGAAGAGGTTTTCATTTTTATTTAAATTACTAATGGATCAAAGAACAATTGTTTATTTTTTCTCTTTGGTTTTTAAATATTAATGATAACCATATTAGAATTTTTTCCAAAGAATATATTTTTATAATTAATAATTTAATGTTTTTCTTCCTTTTCATTATCTACTCTTGGCAGTGTTAGGGTATCTGTTTACCTTTAAAATAATAAACCTGATTCAATTTTTTTGTTTGTTTGTTTTGAGATAGAGTTTCGCTCTTGTTGCCCAGGCCAGAGTTCAATGGCACAATCTCGGCTCACCACAACCTCCGCCTCCCGGGTTCAAGATATTCTCCTGCCTCAGCCTCCCGAGTGGCTGGGACTACAGGTGCACACCACCACGCCCGGCTAATTTTTGTATTTTTAGTAGAGACGGGGTTTCTCCATGTTGGTCACACTGGTCTTCAACTCCCAACCTCAGGTGATCCACCCACCTCAGCCTCCCAAAGTGCTGGGATTACAGGCGTGAGCCATCGCACCCAGCCGTGATTCAAGATTTTTTATGTATGTATAAATAAGTATTTTGACGTGCTGCAAAAGCCTTTTCAAATTACTAATAGTTTTTTTTTTTTTTTTAAGGAAAGCCAATATTGGCTTCGTGCTCACTAGGGGATCTGAAGATGGAAGCTCACCTCCAATGAAGGGCTGGGCAAATGGATTGATTTTTTCCCACCTGTGAATATGTAAAACAAAACCATTATCTCTGAGGGACTTTTTAATATCAATGGCAGAACAGAGATTTGTGTGCTCAACTTAAGAGCTGGAGTCATATAAGCATCTTGGGAAAGCAAGTTTCAACCAGCTACTGGTGAAATGTACAGTTATCTTTGTCTATAAATGGAGCTGCTTATGGCAATTTAATACCATTCTCTTTGTAAAGTGAATAAATATTCATCTTTCAAAAAAAGAAGTGATGTTGTGAAGAACTTTTTTTAAAGATAAGATAGGTAACAGAGTATTAGTATGATAATAAAATGATTCAGTAAAAAGTGAAGAAATGATCAGACGGAAGATTTGCTGAACGACTGTCCTTGATAGACAAGAGGAGTGAGGATCTATATATATGTGGACGAACTGCTCAGCTAACATGGAGACTTCATCTATTATGGGAATAAGCAGGAAGCTGGAGTGAGTGGGAAGAGATGCTAGCAGTTGGGTAAGGCGAGGGTGGATGTCTAGGGAACTTCTAAGTGCTTTCAGGTTTTTTCAGTGAAACAAGAGAAGCATCAGCAGAGTGAAGACAGAAAGGAACTATTGGAAATTTAAGAAGAATGCAGTGTGAGTCTTTTGGCCGGGCATGGTGGCTCACACCTGTAATCCCAGCACTTTGGGAGGCCAAGGTGGGTGAATCACTTGAGCTCAGGAGTTCGAGATCAGCCTGGCCAATGTGGCGAAACCCTGTCTCTATTAAAAATACAAAAATTAACCAGGCATGGTGGCGCAGGTCTGTAATACCAGCTACTCGAGAGACTGAGGCACAAGAATCACTCGAACCCAGGAGGTGGAGGCTGCAGTGTGCCAAGATTGAGCCACTGCACTCCAGCCTGGGTGACAGAGAGGGACTCTGTCTCAAAAAAAAAAAAAAAAGTATGAGTGAGTCTTTTAAGAGACCGGGGAAAAAAAAATAGACCAGGAAAGTGTAGTGTAATTACCAGGTACCACCATCAAGGTCGAATTTGTGGTTCAAAGTTATGAATGTAAAATAAGACCAGTCAGCAGAGTTATGTGTTAATATGAGAATACTTATTTTTAAAAACTTAGGCACTCTCAGTGATTCATACGGAAAAAAGGAAAAGCTAGAGAAAAATGAGGTACCTAAACATATTTTATGAACAAATGATATAAAACAGACTTGACAAATAAGATTACTCCTAATAGTACAGAATCTATGAAAGCTACAATTTTTAACAAGCTTGTTGAAATGTTTTTCATAGAATCCAGTAATTTTTAGATATTGAAAATGATGGATTTCTGATATGTGCCCAGGATATAAATTTTTTTTAATCTAAATAAATTTTTTAAATTTATTTTGTTTAATGAGATGGGGTCACACTATATTGCCCAGCTGGTCTTGAATTCCTGGACTCAAGAAATCCTCCTGCCTTGGCCTCCCAAAGTGCTGGAATTTACAGGTGTGAGCTACCACACCTAGCCACGGGATGTAAATTCTAAAAATCAGGTTACCAAAAAGATTATACCTCAATTATATTCCACTTTGAGAAAAATGTTAATGATATTATTAAATATATTTAATATTTTGTATATTAGACGTGAACTTTTAGAAACAGAAATTTTTTGTCTACATGTCAGCACCATGGATTTATGACAAATTCAACTGCATTTGGTTTTAGTTTCACATCAATAAATTTCTTAATCTTGAACACCAATCTCACACATTAATGTGATTAAAGAAATCTTTACAAATGGGAAATCGGTAAAGGAAGGTATCATGTGGTTGTCATTGACAATGGAACAAACAAGGGTCTGAGTGGCTTAAGAATCACAGCCACATGTTTAGTTCACATCGTTTGGTTATGTGTGCTCAGGAAGTAATTATAGCAGAGCGTAAGGTAACAGAATTGCCGGCTGTGGCAGCAAGATTGGGGCCACATTCATCATTCTTCTGCAGCCAAAGACAACAACATGACTTGTAAGAGGTTATGGAGCTGCCTGATCATGTACTCATATAATATGTTCAAACAATGAGGAGGAGTAGCTACTGAAGAAAGAAAAAGAAAAAACAGTTCCTTGTTCAAAAGAAAGCCTTAGCATTGTACTTTGCAGAGATGAATACCTACAGGACAGAATTCACTCACAAGCAGTCCCTTGCAGAGATAGGCGTTTGTTGGCTTGAGAGTCCCATGAGAGGGTAAGTATGGCCTGATGATGCCTGCCGTGGGGAGCTTCAAGTCATGCCACTCCACCAAAGGTGCTGGCATTGGTATGTGTGCAGTGAGTGAGAATTGAGATGCAGATGGAAATTCAGAGCTTTTGCTAACCTGAAAGCCAGTCACATTGCTCCACTGGTACTTTTCCAAACTCAAGGCTTAAGGATAAATTTTGTCCATATAATTTCATATATCATGTGCATACATTTTTTTTGTTTCTTTTAAACAAGGTCTCACTCTGTCTTCCAGGCAGTAATGCAGTGTCACAATCATGGCTCCTGGGTTCACTTCCCACAATCACCTCCCATGTTCAAGTGACCCTCCTGCCTCAGCCTCCCAAGTAGCTAGGACTACAGCCATGCCACCACACCCAGCTAATCCTTTAATTTTTAGTGGTGGCTGGGCATAGTGGCTCACACTTCTAATCCCAGCACTTTGGGAAGCTGAGGCAGGCAGATTGCTTGAGTCCAGGAGTTCGAGACCAGCCTGGGCAACATGGCGAAACCCCATTTCTACTAAAAATACAAAAAATTATCCAGGTGTGGTGGCATGCACCTGTAGTCCCCTCTACTCAGGAGGCTGAGGTAGGAGGATCACTCGAGCCAAGGGAGTCGAGGCTGCAGTAAGCTGTGATCACACCACTGCACTCAGCCTGGCCAATGACAGAGTGAGATTCAGTCTCAAAAAATAATCTAATAATTTTTAGTACAGGTGGGATCTCACCATGTTGCCTAAGCTTAAATTTTTTAAAACAAAAAACATGAACACAACAATATTCAGTATTTGTCTCTAATTAGGCAAAAAAGCTTAAATTTGTGGAACTGCCTCAATGAAACTGCGCAATTATCAATGACCCAATCTTCAATGGCAGAATATGAAGAGTAGATGAGTCTTTAGTTGGCTACAATTCAGAGATGAGAACATCCAACAACTTGGTGGCAAGATGACCACATGGCAATCAACATTATATCCCCTCACTGCCCTTAGCTGAAATGAGCATCTCCTTAGTAGACAAAGGTACAGTCTGAAAACAACAAGCAGACCAGCAGCTAAGATGTCTAGGTAGGAGGTGTTGCACCTGGGCCATAGTGTCAAACTTCTAAAATATTACTACAAAAACTTTAATATGAAATTGTAATAATAATTACGCTTTTTGATCTTATTTTGATCAACTGGATTTACTTTGTTATTAAAATATATATATTTTTTGACACAGAGTCTGGCTCTGTCGCCCAGGCTGGAGTGGGGCACAATCTCAGCTCACTGCAACCTCCTCCTTCCAGGTTTAAGCGAGTATCCTGCCTCAGCCTCCTGAGTAGTTGGGATTACAGGCACCCACCACCACACCCTGCTAATTTTTTGTATTTTTAGTAGAGATGCGGTTTCGCCATGTTGGTCAGGCTGGTCTCAAACTCCTGATCTCAAGTGATCCACCCACCTTGGCCTCCCAAAGTGCTGGGATTACAGGTGTGAGCCACTGCGCCCAGCCATTAAAATTTATTCTTTTATGGTTACATTTGCCTTCTGCCTCAATTCCACTAAGTATTAATTTTAATAGCCAACTTTTTACATTTGGCCAGAATGTAGGTGGTGCTCTTCTACTTTGTAGGTAAATAAACCATGTGTGCATTGCATAAATACAACATGAGAAGAAAACTGGCCAAAATGTTGACCAATTAACTGGGTGCCAGTGAATTATTTTCTTCTTTGTACATAATTTTGTTTCTTCAAATATATTTATAGCTAGATCTAAATATAGATGAGTAGATTGGTAGGTAGGTAGATAGATTTAAGAAGATAAACAAATTCTCCTTTTGCAAAAATAACAGTTACGTAACAGATATCTTTTAAATGCAGACTTTGACAACTCTGCTATTACATTTTATTACAAATGAGCCTGTTGAAATTGTTTTGAACATTATGATAGACAGCCTGGGCAACATAGTGAGACACCATCTCTACAAAAATTTTTTAAAATTAAAATTAGCTGGGTATGGTGGCATGTGCCTAAAGTCCTGGCTACTCGGGAGGCTGAAGCAGGAGGATTAGTTGAGCCTAAGAGTTCAAGGCTGCAGTGAGCCATGATTGTGCCACTGTACTCCAACCTGGGAAACACAGTGAGACCTCATCTCTTGAAAAAAAAAAAAAAATTAAAATATTATAACACTGCACAAATTCTGACTTTGGGAGTTCACGCTGGGGTTCTACAATGATTTTAAATGGCCCAAATCTTGGCTTTTGCATCATTATGTTTGCAGTGGGGATCAGTAAACTGAGATTGAGTATTCATTCAGTTAATTAACAACCTAACTATTGCAAATAGGGGAGAAGAAAATTTACATCTACTACCTTATTGCAAAAACAGGTTTAGGCCATTTGGCAATTGTAGTTTAAGACGAAAGAATGAGAACTGAAATGCTGAGTATGAAAGTGAGATCAATTAGAATATCGCTCAACTTAAGTTTCCCAAGTAACTGATTCTAACCAGGAACTTTTGTGTGAAAAAACTGGGTTTTTGTTTTGTTTTGTTTTGTTCTGTTTTCTACAAATGTCTGAGGTAGGAAAACAAGGCTTCCCAGCGCATGGCAGTCTTGACAATGATCCTCAAGATCTGATCTTTGCCTTCAGACTTGACTGAGGAAAAAAGGGAACCCCCCACTCGCCACTCACCGTGGGAGAGAGGCCCTGAAAATTTGTTTTTTAAAAAAATATATACAACTCTATAATATATGGAAAAATGATAATTCTACCTACATCATAGAATATTTTTTAAAAATCAAAATGAATTAAACACGTTAAAGTATAAAAGAAAAGAGAGAAAAGAAAAAATAAAACAAAGAAAAGAGAAAAGAAAAGAAAAAAATGTGTATTTGGTCTTAGGGTAGAAAATAATCTTTTTAAGCAGGACAAAACAAGCCCACTAAAGTAGTAAGGGAAATAAAGAAACAGTAAATTTTCCTTGCACAACGTACAAGGATATATGTTGCAGAAATATTTATAACAGCAAAAAAATAGAATACTACAAGCTAAACATCCACCACTAAACAAATTATGATACAGTCCTAGAATAGAATACTATGTACCCATTAAAAAGAATGAAATATATCTGAATGTCCTGGCATGGAAAGTGCTGCAAAATATATTGTTTGATTAAAAAAGAAGTTACAAAAAATAAGTATAGTAATAATTTTGTTTTAATAAAAAATGCACAGAAGTGTGTATGTATAAATGAGTCTATATGTACTAAGAATACTATTTTGAAAACAGTAAACAAGTCCTTATTTCCTCTATAAATCATATTCCCCTATAGTCCTATCATCTTATGGCTCCAGGGAAAGGAGTTCAAATGCTGCATCCACATGGGGAATGATATGACCTGGCCATACAAGAAGGGGAAAAACTAGAGAAAGCCCTTCATCTTCTAGAGATGGAGCAAAGTGGTCAGAATTCAACGGGTGAGATGAAGTAAATCTAGATAAACATGACTAGATCTGAGAACACTAACGCTCATAGTAGACACACAGAAATAGCATTGGCAGAAAGAGGGATCTAGCAAGGTAGACATAATCAACACTGTGCACAATGTACAGAAGAGCCTGAGGTTCCCACCTGCTCAGGGGAGCAAGGACACACTGGAAGGACTTAAGAAATGGCAAGGACTTTGAGCCAGAATGCAGCAGCCACAGGACCGGAGACTATGGTGGAGTCCAAGCTCAGCAACAGCAGATGCTAACACACACCAAAGACCAGGTGGGACTAGTTCTATCGCTGATGGTTTAGTGAGAACATAGGTTGACACACACAGGGAAAGACAAAGGACACCTCAGCTGGAGACAAGCAAGAATTCAGAGGACAGCATGTGTATCTTGCCTCCATCACCTCCCAACCCCCAGATGCACTTCTCCCATCACATGAGACAAGTCGGCTTTCCTCCGCACCCTGATGCCTCGGGGGGAGGAGCCAGGAGTGGAGAGAAATCTTGGAAGTCTGAGTTAACCTGAAATGGGCATAACTGGAAGAAACTGAGCCAACATAGATTGTCAAACAGATATTCCAACCACAGCATCCATTGCTACCCATGCATAGAAGCTATACATTTTTGGCATAATATGTATTACAGACTATTACATTTACACCAAATTACAGTGAAATTTGAAACTCATTTTGAAGATTCAATGAACATGACTTAGTGATAGTTTGGATATTAAAGTGTGAGAGAAAGGAAGAGTCATCATTTATGGCCCACAGATACCTAGTTTGCTTGCTGAACAG